>NC_037672.1:153081476-153398031 GCF_003255815.1 Theropithecus gelada
TTTCTTTTTTTTTTTTTTTTTTTTTTTTTTTTTTTTGAGACGGAGTCTCACTGTGTCTCCCAGGCTGGAGTGCAGTGGCGCGATCTCGGCTCACTGCAAGCTCCGCCCCCCGGGTTCACGCCATTCTCCCGCCTCAGCCTCCCAAGTAGCTGGGACTACAGGCGCCCGCTACCGCGCCCGGCTAGTTTTTTGTATTTTTAGTAGAGACGGGGTTTCACCATTTTAGCCAGGATAGTCTCGATCTCCTGACCTTGTGATCCACCCGCCTCGGCCTCCCAAAGTGCTGGGATTACAGGCTTGAGCCACCGCGCCCGGCCGACACATGCTTTTCTTAAGAGCGTCTTTCAGCCCAGGGTCTTTAATCACTTTACAGTTATTGTCACCTTGCAGGTGTACTTATTATCTCTCTTTTGCATCTAGAAAACCTGAGACCCAAGGGTTTCTTCCCTGGAGCTGCGCTAATTTTTCATTTATAAAAATAACTAGTATTTACTGATACTTTACATTCTTTCTGTTTAAAGAAACCAGGAATTATAGGGATTTGTCTATCACTTTTAAATCCAAAATTTATGGTTCTTATTTTCAATTTTCTGGTGGTATCATCATTACGAGGTGATTGTTAAAAATGTGTATGAAAAGGGCTTCTTAATTTTAAAAAAATTTGTATTTATTCCTGCTGAATGTACCATATTTTAAAATGCATTTTATATCCCAATATATTGGAGAATAATTGATTTCAATACCAAACAAATATGTTTTATTAATTAATATAGCACATTTACCATGTTTATTTAAACATTTCCTCTTCACCTATTTTGAGAATATACATCCAAAATATTTTTTATGTTTTCCTGTATATATTTCCCACCCACCCAAGCTCTGAAGGAGCATCTGCAGCTGTCGGAAGAAGATGTTAAGGATGGACCACAAGAATGAGGAAATTTTAACGGAATTTAGCAGCTGAATAGCAGGCACATTCTTAGGGGAACGTTTTCCTAATGCCTGGACATCCAGCTGCTTTCCTTAGCCCTCAGTTGGTGAATATGAAAGTGAGTGCTACTGCTAACATCTGACTTAGATTCTTCTCTCCATCTTCCTTTCTTTCTTCCCTCTCAAATGTCTTAAACTGTGATCAGATGCTACATTCGGCATGTTGCAAACTAAGTGTCGCTCAGCTAATTCACTCAAAGGCTGCCACAGTGTCCCCTGTGCTGGTGGACACTAATCCCATAAAGTGGGTCTGTGGCACTTGTATCTCCTTGTGCAACTAACCTGAGACCAAAAAATAAAGTTAAATTCTAAATATTAATATATAATGGAAATATACAAACAGTAACGAAATTATAAAATTCACTATGGTCTATAATAACTGCATGATTTTCTAGATAAAAGCAATTACCAATATTGAGTCAAGAGAGGCAGCATTATTTTAGATGATATGGCCATCAATCTTAAAAACTTAGAAGAATCTACTGAAAAACCATTGAATTTAATAAGAGGGCTCAGTCAGTAATAGAAGATAAACATTAAAAAATGACTTTTTCCTATGCCTGCAATGACCAAATAAGCAACATGGAGACAGTTTTTATTCATATAGAAAATTGGCTTGCAATATCACTTTTACACATGTGCACAAAAATTCTAAGTTGACTACATGGGCAAATAACTTATATAAAATAATAAAAAGAATCAGAAGAAAATATAGAGAAATACTTTATTAAAATTATAGTAAGAGGCCAGGCATGGTGGCTCACGCCTGTGATCCCAGGACTTTGTGAGGCTGAGGTGGGTGGATCACGAGGTCAGGAGATCAAGACCATCCTGGCTAACACGGTGAAACCCCGTCTCTACTGAAAATACAAAAAAAAAAAAAAAATTAGCCAGGCGTGGTGGCGGGTGCCTGTAGTCCCAGCTACTCGGGAGGCTGAGGCAAGAGAATGGCGTGAACTCGGGAGGCAGAGCTTGCAGTGAGCCGAGATCGCACCACTGCACTCCAGCCTGGGTGACAGAGCAAGACTCAGCCTCAGAAAAAAAAAGTGTATATATAGATATATATACACTATATGTATATATAGTAAGAATGTTTTCTAGCATATTTATAACCAGGAAAAGAGCATGGTGAGATGACAATTACTCTAGAATTTACTTGAGGAAGATTTTCGTTTTTCCATATCTACTTCTGTTGCAGCTTCAAGCTTGACCCTTGAAAGGTGAATCAAAAAGAAAAACAAAAACGATCAGCCTTGAGGCTCAGCTGCAGAAAGTGAGTGGCATATAGAATATTATCTTTCACTTTTTATCTTACATGCAAGCACAGCAACATTTTGCATTTTGCCAAGAGTAAGATGTAAGTGGTAGGTTCTATCAAGAGAAAGTTCCATTTGTGCATTTTCTTGGCAGAAATTTATGTACCAGTGGATACCAGAGGAGTAAATCGATTTTTAAAGTTCTAGTTTGCTTTTTGACAACTTCAAATAAAATTTCATCAACACAGATTTAGACCACATGAAATTCCAGAGTCTGAAAATGACCAGTCAGATTACAGTAATTTGTCCTCCTCAGGTAACTAATACCTGCTGTTGTTTTTGACCAAAAGTGGGAACAAAAGATGAGCTTCAAAATCCCTTGTATAATTTTAGAGCTCTTTATTTGTTTATTTTGCCATAAGGAATTATTGGTCACTAGTCATCCCAAATGCAACCTTCTACTTCAAATATAACCTCAAACTATAGTAAAATACTTTTACCTCAAGGTGGAGCTGTTATATTTTCAGAAGAGAAAAAGACTTGCAACACCTTGGTCTTGTTCTAGAATTTTGTTATAATCCTGAGGAAATGCTATTTTTAATAAGAAATGACAGAAAAAAAAATGATCATTCCGCTTCTCTCTCTTTTTCTAGAAGACAGTAATTAATGTTAAAGTTACAAAAGAACACTGACCCACAGGATCATTGTGTGTAATGTCATTGTCTGTTCGGTCTGGCACAGGCTCTTTTGAGCGTATTTGGCATGGAGCTTCTTTTGTGCAGCTGTATACAGACTATGCAAACATGGATAGAAAGACATTAAAACCATAACTTGCCTTTATCAGAGCTTCTAAAAACATGACACTTTATGAACCAAGTTTTGTTTCTGTGCTCTCTGTTGACCTAATTAGGGATATTCTAGACAATTCTGGCAGATTTCCAAGTAAATGTAATCCCGGAAATATTCAAATCTAATATAGTTTTATGTCCTTTTAAAAAAACTTACCAGAGTCAGTTGTATCAGTAAATATCAGCAGTATCTGACGTAAAGTTTAGCCGAATGAAATAAGAGCATGATAAAGCTTAATTCATCTGATTCTTTTTTAAAACAAGTAATTCTGAGAATAAAGAAAGTCTTTAAGGGGCATTTATATCCTTGTTATATTTATTTTGAACTACTGAAAAAAATGTAACTTCTACTTGAAAGGTGTAAATACCACAGAAAATATTTCTTCACATTTATTTTGCAGCTATTTTTAGCTGATGGAACAGTCTCACTGGGGAACTTTCAGGTGCTTGCATTGCAGAGAATATTCTTTTTTTAAATGAGGACTTCATAGGTTTCTCCCTGCCCTCACTATTTTTTGATTGATAGAGAAAAAATCTAAACCTACAGGATTTTGCAAAATGTAAAGCTAAATATAAAGTCACTATCACACTGCAGTAGAAATTATGCATTCGATAGTATGGATGGTGACAGTCATAAATATGACAATTAATATGTCTAATATATTGTCATAAAATGCTGCAAAATTATGGAAAACAATAAAAAATAAAAGAATTAAAAAGTGGCATTTAATGAAGACAGTATACTATTGTTTTTATTTATTTTATTTATTGATTTATTTTTTGAGACAGAGTCTTGCTCTCTCACTAAGGCTGGAGTGCAGTGGTGCAATCTCGGCTCACTGAAGCCTCCATCTCCGGGGTTCAAGCGATCCTCCTGCCTCAGCCTCCTGAGTAGCTGGAACGACAGGCGTGAGCCACCATGCCCAACTAATTTTTTGTGTTTTTAGTAGAGATGGTGTTTCACCATGTTGGCCAGGTTGGTCCTGAACTACTGACCACAGGTGATCTGCCCACCTCGGCCTTCCAAAGTGCTGGGATTACAGGCACAAGCCACCGCGTCTGCAGACAGTGTATTATTAAAAACAAGAAATCTTAGGTACTTTGTGACACATCATAAATTTATAATACAAACACAATGTTTATATTTTTGAAAAATAGGTAGATATTAAAATGTGGTTTCATAATGCTTTGATATCAGAGCTTCCCAATGTGTCCTGATGGGAGCCGAGTGAGATAAAGGAGGAACAGAGCTTCTGATTTTCTCTCAGCTGCCTGATCCTAGTCTTTTCCCAGAATTTCCAAATAAAACATGTTTGCTCCAAAATTAAGTCCAAAGTAACTTGATATACACATTATCCTTATACTCACTATACTTTTGTTCTATTTTGATTATTAAGTGAATGGTTTTTAAATTGACTTGGATTTCAATACTTATTTTGCTAATGAGATTATTCTATTTTTAGTAGTGTTGAATTACCTTCACAAGAACAAAATATCTGAATAAAACTATAGAACTAAAGGTCAAAATATTGCACTGCTACTGACTTCAAGGTTGTTGAATCACTTGTAACAATGTCTGTGATATTTTTATCAGAAGGTTCAAGGGCAAACCCCAACAATCCCCTGCCAAAGTCTCAAGATGTCTTTAGTTTAAAAAAAAGTAAGAGGTCTATCGTTAGATGCCACAAAACATGAAATCTCACCCAAATGCAATGAATTTATTGTTTAAAAGAATATTCTGCTACTCGGCTTTCTGCAAAGAATAGATACACTTTTAAATTCTAAAAATGTTAGATAACTTTGCTATTCCATACCAAATCATTCTAAGACTGTACCTTTGTAGTCTTTGCTATATTCTATAGCAGCACCATGAAACAGGACCTTCTTAAAGCACTGAAATGTTTCTATGACCTCACAAAATGAAGCCACTAGCTGTCTGTGACTACTGATCCCTGGAATGTGGTTAGTGTGCCTGAGGAACACATTTTAAAATTGAACTTAATTTTAGTTTTTAACTTAAATTTATTTTATTTATTTCTTTTGAGGTGAAATCTTGCTCTCGTAGCCAAGACTGGAGTGCAGTGGCACGATCTTGGCTCACTGCAACCTCTGCCTCCCGGGTTCTAGCGAGTCTCTTGCCTCAGCCTCCCAAGTAGCTTACAAGCACCAGTCACCATGCCTGGTTAATTTTTGTATTTTTAGTAGAGGCAGGGTTTCACCATGTTGGTCAGGCTGGTTTCGAACTCCTGACCTTAGGTGATCCGCCCACCTCAACTACCCAAAATGCTGACATTACAGGCGTAAGCCACCTCACCTGGCCTTTAACTTAAATTTAAATGGTCACATATGACTGGTTCCCTTCCCATCGGAAGGTACAATTTTAGATACTCCATTAGGAGAGTACTTCAATGCTTATTCTTCTTAACTCTACTCTTCTGCACGCTCAACACCAACACATGCTAAAAAGATTTCTTTTCTGGGATATTCCACTTTAGATCTTGCTGCTTTAAATAAATCTCACATTTTCAGCCATACAACCTAATCATTATTCAAATAAATTATATATTTGGAAGTAACAGTTCTAAGAAAATACTGTTAGTGAGTACTCTCTCTTCTACATAGTAAATTCCTCACTAATCCCAGATTTAAAAGCTGATTTATTTGAAAATAAAATGAGTAGTTTTTTTTTTTTGTTTTGTTTTTCATTCTGCAGATGTAAAGACTCATCCAAATCCCCAGTCAATGGGTTTCTATTTTAAATGACTTCTGATTGAATTACTTATCCTTTTAACTATCCACAGGTGCCCATGAAATAACCTTTAACCTATAACTAAACTAAGCATGTGTCATCTAGACATTCCTGAGAGCAGTAGCTTTTTGGGAGGCATTTCTCCTCAGGAGTTCTAATTCGGGTAGGGGCCATTTCACTGTCAGTCAAAGTGATATTAGATATGAACACATTCCAGAAAAGTAGTGATTATGGCTGATGGAAGTAGACACTTTAGAAATATTCTCAAGCGTCAAATCAAGTCAGAAAAGTTTTGGAATCTTATTGCTTAGCCATTTTAACTCAGATAAAAACTTTTGAAAAAGCTAATACTAAAGTTTCTATAAGACTTTGAAAAAAATCATCTCTAATTCCTATGCTGGTTGATTATAGTTAAAAAAAATGTAAAGGCTTTGATTTAGAGTTGAGTGTACTCACACCTTTCTTCTGAGGCACTGTTATTAATTAGCCAATAATTTGCTAATTGATCTAAGCCAATTGGCTTGCCAGTCACATTTTAAAAACGAAGATTCTATATATTTAAATAGTAAAAGTAATGATAATATATTGAGTATTATATGTCGTAGCACATATTAAGTGCTATTCCAAATATTATATATAAATGAGTTATATATATTATATATATAATGTGTGTGTATATACATATACACATATGTATACACACACACTCTAACTCATTTATCACTGAAATGACACTGAGATACATACAACAACATTAGTTGCATTTTACAAATAGGAAGCTGAGCCACAGGGAATTTAAGTTGCTTATTTATGGCCTCCGAGCTAGTAAGTGACAGCAGCAGAAGCCAAATTCAGGCAGTCAGCTAAAATCTGAGTTTGGATGCTGATTCTTCAATTGACACTCTTTAAAGTAGAATTTTTCAAACCATTCTGTGCATATCAATTGCATTTTAAGATATAAATTCTAATTCAGTAGATCGGGCATAGGACCTCAGAATATACAATTCTGATTTTTTAGTTTTGAAAAATAATTGTGTATATATAAAGTGTACAACTTGATTTGATATAGGTATGCATTGTGAAATAATGACCATAATCAATCTAATTAACATATTCATTGCCTTACATATTTACCATGTTTTGATGTAGTGAGCACACTTAGAATCTATTATCTTAGCAAATTTCAAGTATACAAACTATTTTATCATTTATAGAGAGATGATTATCTACAGATGTTATCTATAGAGAGATGAGATGATTATTCTCAAAGTCTTATAGAAACTTCAGTATTAGTGTTTTCAAAAAGCTGTACATTCGATCAGATCTCCAAGTTTATTCATCTTGCACAATGGAAAGTTTACACTTCTTTCCCAGGTGATGTCAATGCTGCCATTCAGGGACTCAAACTTTGAGGAGCAATTCAGATAAACAAAAATAAAAAAAACTAATACAAACTTGGGAATTTGTATTGATGGGTTTTTTTAGATTCCAAAGGGCTCTCAATCTATATTCCATTTATACTTTTAAAGCAGAGGTCCTCAGGATTTTTCTATAAAGTGCCAGATAGTAAATGTTCAGATTTGCAGGACGTACAGTCTTGGTAATAATCTGAAGTAGTTATATTTCAATGAAACTTTACTTACAAAAATAGTCAGTGGCTGGATTTGGTCCACTGGCTGTAGTTTGTCAACCCCAGTTACTAAGCACATAAGAGAAAGTTTATTTAAAAGTGCATTTTGAATACAATATTCTCAAAATACCAAAAATGTCAAATTATTTGTCAGAGACCATTTGGTCAGTATATGACTAATTCTTCAGAACCAGTTCAAATCCTACTTTTTCTGTGAAGTCTTATTTGACTAATTAGCACTTAATCTAAATAGATGCTTAGCTTCATGTACACTTCTTACAGGAGTCAAAATTAATGAGTATCTTAAAATATAGTAGATATAAATTTAAAAATAAAAAAAAACCATGTCTAAGTTGGGAGATCAAGTGTCAGATATTAGGTAATATTTTTAAGTTAATCATGAAGCCTGGACAAAATTTGACAGGTTTAATAAATAAATTCAAAGGGGGAGGAAACAGACCAAACCAAATGTATGTATGTTTATAAAGTTATAGACTTCTAGTTTCTGGTCAAGCACGTAAGGAGTTTAGAAGTCTTCACCCAGTCGTAACAAAAAATAAAAAGCTGAACAAACTAAAGCATTAAAAACTCTTCTTAGTTCCATCAGACAAGCGGGGTCACAGGACAAATCTACTGTCCCAACAATTCAAGAGATAGGTGCATACAGAGAATCACAGCTTACTAGAGTAGAAACCCATTAGTAGAAACCTTCATAACAACAGTACTGGGTTAGAAAAATCTGAACAGTAGCTGATGGATAGCTGGAGGTTCAGAGTGTACAAGTCTGAGAGTTAAAAAATCTAGGGGGACCTTCAGACTCTTACAACTTTTATCTCCAGGAATTCTGCCAGATCCTTACAGTGAATACTGGAGAAAAATCCACTCATGCTTCTGGCAAGGGAAGCGGAATAGGAAACATTTTGAAACACGTCAGAAAATTCTCTTATTAATTAGACCTACCCTCAAAAGAAACTAATTAACCACAGCCTAACCCACTGGAGTTATATCAGAGCTTAATCTACCTAAGGGTAGGGAAATACCCAACTCTAGCCCCTCTAGTCATTCTGTCTCACCTAATGTGGGCAGTAGGGAGACTGAGAAAAGTCTGCAGTCCAGAGGCATGGGATTACCATAAGACTGAGATGTAATAGTAGGACTATAGATCACTTCCTCTCCTCTCCCTTTTTACCACTTTATTACTATAAGCCTGTTTATAGAAGTTTCTTTTACCTGGCACCACACATCTACCTTTCCACAAGGTATAATAAGAAAATTAAGACACACTAAAAGGCAAAAGAACTGTTTGAAGAGACCAAACAATCATCCGAACAATATTCAGACATAGCAGGAATGTTGGAATTATCAGACCAGGAATTTAAAAATCAACTTAAACTATGATTAAAATGCTAAGAACAGAACATAATGTCCAAGAACTGTGGCACAACTATAAATAGATTTAACTCAAACATAATGATAATACTGGAAAGAGAAGAAGGAGAGATAGGAGCTAAAGCAATATAGATACAAAAATGAGAAGTTCCCTAAATTAATGTTAGACACCAAACTACAGATCCAGAAATCTCAGAAAATACCAAGAAGAATAAATGCCAAAAAAGTATATCTAGGCATATCATATAAAAACTTCAGAAAATCAAAGATGAAAAAAAAACATCTCGGGAGAAACCAGAGGAAAAAAACAGTTCACCTATAGAGGAGCAGAGAACTACAACTGACTTATCCTGAGAAACAAGGAAGCAAGCAAGCTTGCTGCGCAGCAAGCAAGAAGAGAGTGGGATAAAATAGTTTAAGTGTTAAGCGATAAAACCCACCAACTTAAAACTCTACATCTCGTGAAGTTATTCTTCAAAAGTAAAGGAGCAATAAGGATTTTCTCAGAAAAATAAAAATTAAGAGATTTTTTTTTTGTTATTAAACCTGCCTTACAAAAGAAGTTCTTCATAGGGAAGACAATTATGTAGGTCAGAAATTCAGATCAACATAAATAAAGGAAAAGCACCCGAAAATGAATACGTAAAGGTAAAATACTAACTTTTCTTTTCCTGAGTTGATTTAACAGATAACAATAATAATAATAGCAACAGTGTATTCAATTTTGTGTCCATATATATGTATGTATATGTATATATACTCATACACATATATATGCATGCGTATACATATGTGAAATGAATGTAGCAATACTATAAGGACAGAAGGGAGAAGCTAGTAATATTGTGTTATTATAAGGTACTTGGACTACCTACATGGTGATATGGTGTTATTTGAAAGCAGGTTTGGATTAATTGTAAATGTATGTTCCAAAATTCTAAGGTAACAACTAAAAAAGTACAAAGAAAAAAAGTATGATTAACATGCTAAGAAATGAGAGAAAATAAAATCAGAAAATATTCAAAGTGTAAAATACATAATGTGATCTAATTTGTCCATTTTTACTATGGTTGAATGTGGTTCTGAGGTCTTATGCAAGAAATCTTTCCCCACACCAATATCCTGAAATGGTTCCCCAATGTTTCATAGTTTCAGGTATTAGATGTAAGTCTTTAATTAATTTTGATTTTATTTTTGTGTACAGTGAGGTAGCAGTCTAGTTTCATTCTCCAGCATATAGATATCCAGTTTTCCCAGAGCTATTTGTTGAAGAAACATTCCTTTCTCCAATGCATGCCTTTAATACCTCGGTCAAAAGTGAGTTAACTGAAAATGTGTGGATTTATTTCTGAGTTCTCTATTCTGTTCTATTAGTCTATGTGTCTGTATGCCAGTACTACAATGTTTCCATTGCTATAACTTTGTAGTATAATTTGAAGTTGAGTAAGGTGATGACTTCAGCTTTGTTCTTTAGCTCAGGATTGCCTTAGCTATTCAGGGCCTTTTCTGATTCCATATACGTTTTAGTCTTATATTTTCTATTTCTGTGAAGAATGTCATTGGTATTTTGATAAGGATTGCATTGAATCTGTAAATTACTTTGGGTAGAATGGACATTTTAGTAACATTGATTCTTTCGGTTCATCATCATAGAATATCTTTTCATTTTTTTTTTTTTTTGGTGTCTTCTTCCATCTCTTTTATTGATGTTTTATAGTTTTCATTGTAGAGATCTTTCACTTTTTTGGCTAAGTTTATTACTATGTATTTTATTTTGTTTGTGACTATTGTAAATGGTATTACTTTCATAGTTTCTATTTCAGACTGTTTTTGTTGGCATACGTAAATGCTATTCTTTCTTGTATGTTGATTTTGTATCCTGCGACTTTACTGAATTTGTTTATTAGTTCTAATGGTTTTGTTTGTGGAATCTTTAGGTTTTTCTGAAAATAAGATTATGTAATCTGAAAACAAGAATAATTTGACCTCTTCTATTCCAGTTTGGATGCCTTTTATTTCTTTCTTTTATGTAATTTCTCTGGCTAGGACTTCCTGTATTATGTTACATAAAAGTGGTGAAAGTGGACATCCTTATCTTGTTTCAGCCAGGTACACTGGCTCATGGCTGTAAGCCCAGCACTTTGCGAGGCCGAGGTGGGTGGATCACCTGAGGTCAGGAGTTCGAGACTAGACTGGCCAACATAGTGAAACCCCGTCCCTATTAAAAATACAAAAATTAGCTGGGTGTAGTGGCACATACCTGTAATCCCACCTGCTCGAGAGGCTGAAGCAGGAGAATCACTTGAACCTGGTAGGCCGAGGCTGCAGTGAGCAGAGATTATGCCACCACACTGTAGCCTGGGTGACAGAACAAGACTTTGTCAAAAAAAAAAAAAAAAAAAAAAATTAAATTAAAAAAATAAAAAGGAAAGGCTTTCTGTTGTTCTCCTTCAGTATGATACCAGCTACAAATCTGTCATATACAGTTAAATTGTCTTGAGGTATGTTTCTTCAATACCCAGTTTTTTGAGAGTTTTTATCATGAAGGGATATTGAATTTTATCAAATGCTTTTTGGTATCTATTGAAATGATCATATGGTTTTTAATCTACTCATTAAGCTACAAAGCTTCGGCACAGCAAAGAGAATATTCAACAAAGTGAAGAGGCAAACCACAGAATGTGAGAAAATATTTACAAACTACCCATCTGACAGGGGATTAATAACCTGAATATAAGGAGCTCAAGCAACTCAACAGCAAAAAGTCAAATAATCTGGTTTAAAATGGAAAAAAATGTCAGAATAGGCGTTCTTAAAATGAGACATACAAATGGCCAACAGGTATATGGAAAAATGTGCAACATCACTAATTGTCAGAGAAGTGCAAATCAAAACTAAAATGAGATATCATCTCACTCCAGTTAAAACGGCTTTTATCAAAAGACAGACAAAACTGGAATGTGTGAAGAAAGGGGAGCCCTTGTACACTGCTGATGAGAATATAAATTAGTACAGCCAGTATGGAAGACAATTTGGAGATTCCTCAAAAAACTAAAAATAGAACTATCATATAATCCACTGTCACAATAGCCAATATATGGAATCAACCTAAGTGTTCAGCAGTGGGTTAATGAATAAAGCAAATGTAGATATATAAAATGGAATTATTCAGACATAAAATGAATGAAATCCTAACATTTGTAGCAATATGGATGGGACCAATTATTATGTTAAATGAAATAAACCAAGCACGGAAAGACAAATGTCACATGTTGTCACTCACATGTGAAAGCTAAAAAAATTTATCTCATGGAGATAAAGTAGAATGATGGTTACCATAGGCTGCAAAGAGTAGTAGGCGGGAGAGTGATAAAAGGGTATATTTCATGGGCAAACAAAAATAAAATTACATTGCAGGAATAAAACCTAGTATTTGGTAGCAAAATAGGACAACTATAGCTAACGATAACTTATTGTATATTTCAAAATAACAAAAAGAGTAGAATTGGAACTCTCCTAACACCAAGAAGTGATAAATGCTTGAGATGATGGATATCCTAATTACCCTGATTTGGGCAGTGCACCTTTTATGCTTGGATCAAAATTTCACAGCTACCCCATAAATATGTGCAACTATTATGTATTTACAATAATTAAAAACAAAAAATTAGATAAATAATAAAACTATAAAAAAAGAGAAAAACTGTGAAAACAAAAATAGACAAAATGAAAAGGAAAGCAAACAGAAAACACGAACAAATATGGTAGAAATTAATTGAACTATATCAATAATAATCTTAAATATCAAGTCTAAATACGCTAATGAAAGACAAAGATTGAGTATATCAAACAAGAAGACTCAACTACATGTCGTCTATTAGAAACCCACTTTCAATATAAAGACACGTACACATTGAAAGTAAATGAGTAAAGAAAAATATACCTTGCTAGCACCAATTTTAGAAAAGCAAAGTATCTGTTAATTTTAATATCTATGTTACATTTAGAGCAGACTTCAGAGCAAGTAAAGATATCAGTGATAAAGAGAGACATAATATATTAATAATGGAGCTAATATGCCAAGAAGATATAACAAACCTCAAAGTATATGTGCTTAACAAGAAAGTGTCAAAATAGATGAGACAAAAACCAAAAATTGACAGAGCTGCAGGAAAAAACAAATGAGTCCACTATTATAGTTGGAGATACCATTCAGAAATGAACTGATTCAGCATTCAAAAAGTCAGTAAGAACATACTTGAACTCAGTAACTGGAATTCAATAACTCATCCATCAACTGTAAACATGTGGCATCTATTGATTACTCCACTGAACGACAACAGAATGCACATTCTTCTCAAGCTCACATGGAATATTCACCAATTTAGAATGTATTATGCTATGTAAATCACACCTTAATAAATTTAAAAGAATAAATCTATCCTATGTCTGCTCTTAGATCATAATGGAATCTCTAACAGAAATCAATTTAGAAATCAATAACAGAAAGATAGTTGGAAAATTCTGAAATACTTAGAGATTAAACAACACGCTTCTAATAACACATGAGTCAAAGAAGAAATCTTAAGAGAAACTAAAAAATAAGTTGAACTAAATGAAAATAGTAATAAAACTCATCATAATTTGTGAGATGTAATGAAAGCAGTGCTTATGGGGAAATTTATGCCACTTTATGCATATATTAGAAACAATCATCTAAAATCAATCATCTAATTTTTCCCCTTTGGAAACTAGAAAAGAAGAACAAATTAAATACAAAGTAGGAAGAAGAGAAGAGTTAATAAAAATTAGAGCAGAAATCAATGAAATTAAACAAAAAATCAATAGAGAGTATCAATAAAACCCAAAAGCTGATTCTATAAAAAGATCAGTTAAGTCAATGAGCTTCTTGCCCTAGCAAACCTAACTAAGCCAAAAAGAGAAACACAAATTACTAATGTCAGAAATGAAAGAGGGGACATCACTACACGCTTATGAACATTAAAAGGATAATAAAAGAACATTCTGAACAACTGTGTGCTCCCAAATCTAATATCCCAGATAAAAGAGATGAATTCCTTGAATGACATAATTTGCCAAAACTCACAAAAGAGAGAATAGAAAATATGAATTGGCTTGTATCTATTAAAGACATTGCATCAGTAATTAATAACCTTCCAAATCAGAAAGCACCAGGTCTAGATGGGCTCACTGGTGAATTCAACAAGACATTTAAGAAACAAATTATATCAATTCTCTACAATCTGTTTCAGAAAACAGATGAAGAGGAAATATTGAATAACTCATTCTGTGAAGTCAGCATTACCCTAATACCAAAACCTGCCAAAGACATTGCAAGAAAATGAAACTACAAACCAATCTTTTTTATTAATAGACACAGAAATCCTCAACACAATATTATCAAATTAAAACCAACCATATAGAAAAAGAACTAGACACCATGACAAAGTGGAATTTATCCTAGTATGCAAAGCTCAAATTTTAAACATCAATGTAAACCATCATGTCAATGCACTAACTAGGAAAAAATCACATGATCTTATCAGTAGGTTTCAAAAAAAGCATTTGACAAAATTTCACATTCATTCATAATTAAAACTCTCACCGAACTAGAGATATATCAGAACTTTTTCAATTTGATAAAGATCACCTACAAAAATCTTACAGCTAATACCATATTTAATGCTGAGAAACTAGAAGCTTTTCCACTAAGATCAGGAACAAAGCAGCAAGGGTGTCTCCTCTCATCATTCCTTTTCAACAAAATATTGGAAGTCCTAGCTAGTGCAATAAGACAAGAAAAATAAATAAATATATAGCTTGGAATGGAAAAAATAAAACTGTATTTGTTTGAAGATGGCATGGTCATCTAATTAGAAAATCTGAAAGAATTTACAAAAAAAGCTTTTGAAACTAATAAGTAATCCTAACAAGGTTGTAGTATATAATGTTAACATAAGCCAATTGCTCTCTTACATGCAACAATGAACAAGGGGGATTTGAAATTAGAAGCATAATAATATTTACTTCAGCACCGCCCTCCAAAAATGAATTACTTAGATATAAATCTGACAAAATATGTTCAAGACCTATGTGAGAAAAAGTATAAAACTCTGATAAAAGATATCAAAAAAGAGCTAAATAAATGGAGATATTTAATGTACATAGATAGGAAGACTCAATATTGTCAAGACATCAGTTATTACCAACATTATCTATAGGTTCAATGTAATCATAATCAAAATCCTGGCATGTTATTCTTTAAATATCAACAATCTGATTTTAAAGTGTGTGTAGAGAGTGAAAAGATTCAAAATATTCAACACAATATTGAAAGTGAATAACTAAATCAAAAGATTAACAATTATAAACCTATTAAAAAGGGAGGTACCTAAGGAAACTTTTCGAGGTTACTTTGATAGTGGTGATGGTTTTATAGGTGTATGCATACGTTCAAACTCACACAATGTATGCAATGAATCAATTCATATGTCCAAACTCATTTAGATTTTATTATATTCATTACAGATGTGCAGATTTTGAGTATTATACTTCAAAACGTGGTTAAACAAAGGCCTTATTATAAAGAAACAGTAATCAAGACAATGTGGTATTGGTGAAAAATAGACTAATTGATCAACTAATTGCTAAATAGACTAACAGAATAGAGAGCTCAGAAATAAACTGAAATAAATCAGTCAAATGATCTTTGACAAAGGAGCAAAGGCAATATTATGAAGCAGTTAGTCTTCTCAATAAATGGTGCTTGAACAACTGGACATCTATATACAAAGAAATCTACACACAGACCTTAATTCTTCAAAAATATTAACTCAAAATGGATTATAGACATAAATGTAAAATGCAAAACTATACCTATGTGGTGTTCAGTACAATGACTTTCTAGTTAAAACACCAAAGGCTCCATCCATTTAAATAAATAATTTAAAAACTGAACTTAATTAACAACTTCTACTCTGTGAAAGACAATGTCAGGAGAAAGAGAAGACAATCTACAGACTGAGAGAAAATATTTGCATAAGACATACCTGATAAAGAACTTTTTTCCAAAATACACAAAAACTTGTAAAACTCAATAACAAGAAAATGAACAACCTAGTTTCAAAGCGAGTAAAAGACTTGAATGTCTGTTCACCCCATCAGAGAAGATATACAGATGGCAAATAAACATTTGAAAAGATGTTTAACATCACGTTATTAGGAAATTGCAAATTAAAATGAAAATAAGATTCCACTACACACATATCAGAATGGCCAAAATCCAAAACATCGATAATACCATATTCTGGTGAGGATGTAGAGTAAGAGAATCTCTCATTCAATGCTGGTGGGAATGCAAATAGTACAACCACTTCGAAAGACACTTTGATAGTTTCTTATAAAACTAAACATACTCGTACTATGTAATCTAGCAATTGTACTCCTTGATATTTATCCAAATAAATTGAAAACTTATGTCCACAGAAATTTCTTCACAGGGATGTTTATAGTTGCTTTATTTATAGCTGCCAAAACTTGGACTCAACCAATTTGTCCTCTAATAGGTGATTGGATAAATAAACTATGGTACATCCAGACAATGGAATATTATTCAATACTAAAAAAAATTGAAAAGTTTTCCTCTATGAAAATACATGAAGAAAACTTAAATGCATGTAACTAAGTTACAGTAGCCCATCTGAAAAGGCTACTATATGCATACTGTATAATTCTAACTATATGACATTCCAGAAAATGCAAAACTATGGAGAGTAAAAATTTCAGTGGTTGCCGGGGTATGGGGAGAAGGAGGGATGAATGGGCATAGCACAAGCAATTTTAAGGCAGTGAAATTATTCTGTATGATATTATGATTGCAGATATTTGTCAGTAAGCATTTGTCAATACCTATAGAATGTACAATATCATGAGTGAATACTAATGTAAACTAAAGAATTTAGGTGATAATGATGTGTCAATGCAGCTTCACAGAGTGTAACAAATGTACCACTATGGTGGAAGTTGTTGACAGTGGAAGAAGTTGTGCATGTGTGGGAACAGGGTGTATGTGGGAAATCTCTGTACTTCTGCTCAATTTTGCTGTGAACGTACAATTTCTCTAAAAATAAAGTTTTTTATTAAAAGTTAAAAATAAATAACATCAAAATTATATAGAGCTAAATAAACACAAAACTGGAGAAATCTGAATAAGATGACTAGTATCAATGTCAGTATTGTAGTTGCAGCATTATACTACAGTTTTGCAAAATGTTATCAGTAGGGGAAACTGAGTGAAGTATAGAGGAGACTCTATATTGACTCTTACAACTGCATCTGAATATACATCTATCTGAATGCAAAGTTCAATTTAAAAAATAAGGTTATGTCTGCTACTGCATTAGACAGCCAGATTGAGAGTTTTATTCTAAAAATACAACGAAGAAAGTGTCATGAGAATCAATGAGAGTATCTACACTTCTTGGATGCTCACTGATTAATTGCGTAGTGGAGCAGAAAAAGAAAATGACTAGATTTGAAAACTGAATGGTAGGGAGAATCACAGAAGCCACAACACGGGGCTAAGAAACCCCTGAAAAGCAAAAGCACTTGATATTTTATATTTAAATGTCTAGTAGGCCATCAAGTTGGAAGTGATTTTTAAAAAATAGAAAGAAAAAACGTGCTTAAAGCTTAGGAAAAGAGGTCAGGATTACAGATGTAGATTTGTACATCTGTAAGTTCCATGCTTAGAGATAATTGAAAATATGGCAGTGGTCAAGTTGCTTACAGAAAAAAAAGAAAGACAAAGGCAAAAATTATACTGTGACCGAAATATAGAAGAATGCCTATGTTTAGTTCTTAGGCAAGGTATATAGTGAACAAATAAATAAAATCTAGTGGAAAGGTAGAACATTAAAAAAATGGGTGATTCAGTGAAACCCCGTCTCTACTAAGAAATACAAAAAATAGCCGGGCGAGATGGCGGGCGCCTGTAGTCCCAGCTGCTCGGGAGGCTGAGGCAGGAGAATGGCATGAACCCGGGAGGCGGAGCTTGCAGTGAGCTGAGATCCGGCCACTGCACTCCAGCCTGGGCTACAGAGCGAGACTCCGTCTCAAAAAAAAAAAAAAAAAATGGGTGATTACATAGAATCAAATGCCAATCCAAATTTTGCATTGAGTAACTGAGGAAGGTTTGAAATTTTGAGGTTATTGCTGTCCTCCAAGAAAACAATCTTAGTTTAATTTCTAGATCATGGTAAGGAAAGGAAGATAGTTGGTAAATCCAATGGCTCTAAGAAGTTTGGGGAACAAGATAGCAAACTGGCATACAATGCTGACTTTTTGTACCTGGAAATCTCAAAGCAATAGGAAAGTGGTGGTTCCCAGAGGCTGGCTCATTAACAGAAACATTATTCATATCCTGTAGAGAGACAATGGTGATTGAATAATGATTGTGTATGTGTGGGAAATGGTAAAAAACAAAACAAAACAAACAAAACCTGTAAAGGATGAAGGGAAAGGTTTCACGTTAGGTCTTTTTGTTTCCTTGTCATAGCCCTGTATATAATTTCACTACTTAGGGCTAATTTGACTCTATCAAAAACATCTGTTCGATTAAGGATTCCATAGACAAAAAATTTGAGATAGACTGGGTAAATATACTTAAACATCTAAAACCAACAAGGGATGAACACATGTATTATACATGGAACTCCTTTAAATGGATGAGAAAACTCATATAAAAATAAATAGACAATTCAAAGTAAGAAGAATCTCAAAGACTAATTAATATAAGTGCATATGCAACCTCAGTAATAGCCAGAAAAAAAAAGAAAAAAGTAAATTGCACAAAGAGATACAAGTTTACTTATCACTGACAACATTGGATAGCTGGATATTAGTAAATGCGTTAATTATGTTGAAAACAAGACTGGGTGCGGTGACTCATGCCTGTAATCCTGGCATTTTGGGAGGCCATGGCAGATGGATCACTTGAGTTCAGCAGTTCAAGACCAACCTGACCAACACAGTGAAACCCATCTCTACTAAAAATACAAAAAAAGTAGCCGGATATGGTGGCGCATGCCTGTAATTCCAGCTACTGGGGAGGTTGAGGCAGGAGAATTGTTTGAACCCAGGAGGTGGAGGTTGCAATGAGCCAAGATCACACCACTGCACTCCAGGTTGAGTGACAGAGCAAGACTTCATCTCAAAAAAAAAAAAAAAGAAAAAAGAAAGAAAGAAAGAAAGAAAGAAAGAAAGAAAGAAAGAAAGAAAGAAAGAAACCCACAAGCAATGATGGAATATCTACTGACGTAATCATTCCAGAAAGCATTACAATTAAGTTCCATTTCTCCTTTGATTCAGCAATTTCACCACTGGATTAAGCTTGCTAGGGAGCCTAGCTGATATTCACAGTGACCACTAACAGGATGGTCATTGTAGCTTCTGTATAGTAGTGAAGCACTGAAAACAACTTGGGTACTATTCTTTACATATAAATTAAGTTACATGCGCAAGAAGGAATTCTATGCAGTGGAGGAAGTGAATTGGTTTACATACTTACCCAAGATGTGATAGATCAAAAGCTGAAAAGAGGACAGATGAATGCCCAAAACATAAGACTGAGGGAAAAAAAAGAGTAAGCAACACAAGATTAATAACTCGAAATTATTTGTAAGAATGTCAAACACAGAAATATACACAAAATAGTACATTTTTCAAGGATTTATATATTTTTATATATAGAATTATGAAAGAAGAATTGAAAGAAGATATTCTACATACAGAAAAAAATTAAACAGAAACACCTTGCAGTGAAAATGAAAATTCTATGCCAGAAGACGGCCAACTAGAAGCAGTTAGTGTGTGCCAGTCTCACGGAAACAAATAGAAGAGGAAAGTAACTGTCGACTGAAACATCTAGGTACATGCATTGGGATTCATTAAGAAAAGAACCTGACCTGTAAAGGATGGAGCAAGGCAAGGCAGGATGACTGCCCACTCGGAGTGGCTTGGAGACAGAGGAGTCTCCCCACCCCAGGGAAGCAGTGAGTGAGTGAGCAACCCTGGGGATCCATGTTTCTCCCATGGATCTTTGCAACTCTTGGATCAGGAGATTCCCTCATAAACCCAGTCCATCAGGGCCTTCATTCTAACATACCAAGCTATGTGGAGTCTCAGCAGAGCAGCTGCTCAGGCATATGTGCAGCCCCAGAAGCTTCAGATACCCAGGGTTCCTGGGTATTATGGGGATAATACATACCCCTAGGAAAGAGGCTGAATTTAGGGGGCTGAGCAGCCACAGTCTGCAGGCCTTGCTTCCATGGCATCTTGCAGGATAAGACCCTCTGGCTTGGAACTCCAGCTAGCTATGAGTAGCAACATTACATTTCCCTGAGAAACAGATGCCAGCAGGACAGGTAGTCTGCCCACTTAGCTATTTTGCAGCTTTAGTAATTGATGCCTTCAGGTTCTAGGGAATTCAAGGTGTCTAGGGACAGGAGCGGTCCCCCAGCACAGCACCGTAGCTCTATGAAGAGGCAGTCAGACTGCTTTTTCATACAGATCCTGGAACCCATTTCTCTTCACTGAGTGGAATCCCCCAACCAAGGTCTACAACCACCCCCACAGGTGTTTTCCAGCCAGCAGCAGTTCCAAACTTACCTGGGATGGAGCTCCCAAAGGGAGGGATGGGCCACCATCTTTGCTGTTTTGTAGCTTTAGCCATTGTCGCCTTCAGGCTTTGGAGAGTTTAAGGTGACTGGGCACTGGAGCAGGCCCCCAGCACAGCACAGCTGCTCTACGGAAAAGTGCCAGAGTGCTCTGTAATGTAGGTCCCCCATCCCCTTCCTCCCCACTGGGTGGGAGCTCCCTCCCGAGGTTTCCAGCCACCACTGCCAGTGTGTTCAGGCCAGCAACAGATCTGTACGTCTGTGGGACGGAGCTCTCACATGGAGAGGCAGGCCACAATCTTTGCTGTTTTGCAGCCTTCAATGAAGATGTCTTCAGGTACTAGAAAATCTGAGGTAACTAGGGACTAGAGTGGACGCCCAGCATACTGCAGCAGCCCTGTGGAAAAGTAGCCTGACTGCTTGTTACATGGGTCCCTGATCCCATATCTCCTCTCTGGGTTGGTCCTCCCAGCCTGGCTGTTCAGCCACCTCCAACTGGAACTATCAAGCCAGTAGCAACTTCCTGGGACAGAGTACCCAGTGGGAGGAGCAGGTGGCCATTTTTGCTTTCTCACAGCCCTTGCCCTTGCTGTTTCCAGGCTCTGGAGAGCACCCAGGATTATGGACTGGTCCAGACCCCCAGGACAGAGTGCCCATTTCACGGAAAAGTAGCTGGACTGTTCTCCATGCATGCCCCCATCCTCACTTCTCCTCACTGAGCAGGGCTGCCTGACCTGACACTTCAGCACAACCACCCTGCTGCTGCCTGACTACTTCAACAGCCTAGCAGTTAGAGGAACAGCCACATGAAGAGATGAGAAAGAACCAATGCAAGAACTCCGACAACTCAAATGGCCAGTGTCTTATGTCCTCCAAATAAACACACTAGCTCTTTAACAAAGGTTCTTAACCAGACTGACTTGGCTAAAATGATAGAAATAGAATTCAGAATATAGATTGGAACAAAGATCAGTGAGATTCAGGAGAACAGCAAAAACCAATCCAAGGAAATTAAGAATCACAATAAAATGATACTGGAGCTCATAGATGAACTAGCTGGTAAAAAAAAAAAGAACCTCACTGGTCTGATAGAGCTGAAAACACACTACAAGAATTTCACAATGCAGTCACAAGTATTGACAGCAGAATAGACCAAACTGAGGGAAAAAATCTTGGAACTTGAAGGCTGGTTCTCTGAAATAAGACAGTCAAACAAAAATAAAGGAAAAAAGAATGAAAAGGAATGAGCAAAACCTTGGAGAAATATGGGATTATGTAAGGAGGCCAAATTTATGAATCATTCGCATCTCTGAAAGGGAGAGGGAGAAAGCAAATAACTTGAAAAACATATTTCAGTATAGAGTCCACGAAAACTTCTCCAACCATGCTAGAGTGGCCAAGAGTCAAACTCAGGAAATAGAGAGAACCCTTGCAAGATTCCACGCAAGAAGATCATCCTCAAGGCACATAGCAATCAAGTTTTACATGGTTGAAATGAAAAAATGAATGTTAAAGACAGCTAGAGTATTGGGAGAACCTTCTCCCAATGTTTAACCTGGGTTCTTTTCTGTTTCCTAAGTGTCTCGGCTGGGTTGAGAAATAAAGGGAAAGAGCACAAGAGAGATAAATTTAAAGCTGGGTATCCAGGGGAGACATCACATGTTAGCAGGATCCGTGATATTCCCCGAGCCGTAAATCCAGCAAGTTTTTATTAGCGATTTTCAAAAGGGGAGAGAATGCACGAATAGGGTGTGGGTCACAGAGATCACATGCTTCACAAGGTAATAAAATATCACAAAGCAAATGGAGATAGGGCGAGATCACAGGACCACCGGAGGAGGTGAAATTAAAATTGCTAATGAAGTTTCGGGCACGCATTGTCATTGATAACATCTTATCCGGAAACAGGGTTTGTGAGAAGATAACCTGTCTGACCACAATTTATTAGGTGGGAATTTTTTCATCCTAATAAACCTGGGAGCACTATAGGAGACTGGGGCTGGTTTATTTCATCCCTTTGGCTTCAACCATAAAAGATGGCAGGCTTTGAGAGGGCCGTTCATAGGCCTACCCTCAGGGCGCCTTCTCTTTCTCAGGGATGTTCTTTACTGAGAAAAAGAATTCAGCAATATTTCTCCTATTTGCTTTTGAAAGAGGAGAAATATAGTTCTGCTCCATCTGGCTCACCGGCAGCCAGTTCAATGTTACCTCTCTTGTTCCATGAACATTGCTGTTATACTATTCTTTTTTTTAAGATGCCCAGATTTCATATTCAAACACACATGCTCTACAAACAATTTGTGCAGTTGACACAATCACAGGGTCCTGAGGTGACATTCATCCTCCTCAGTTTACAAAGAAGATGACGGGATTAAGAGATTAAAGTAAAGACAGCCATAGGAAATCACAAGGATATTCACTGGGGAAGTGATAAGTGTCCATGAAATCGTCACAACTTATGTTCAGAGATTACAGTAAAGACAGGCATAAGAAATTATAAAAGTATTAATTTTGGGGAACTAGTAAATGTCCATGAAATCTTCAGTTTATGTTCTTCTGCCGCAGCTTCAGTCGGTCCCTCCGTTCAGGGTCCCTGACTTCCCGCAACACTAGAGAGAAAGGGGAGATCACCTACCTGACTTCCCACAACACTAGAGAGAAAGGGGAGATCACCTACAAAGGGAATCCCATCAGGCTAACAGTGGACATCTCAGTAGAAACCCTACAAGCCAGAAGAGATTTGAGGCCTATATTCAATATTCTTAAAGAAAAAATCTTCAACCAAAAATTTCATATCCAGCCAAAATAAGCTCCTTAAGTGAAGGAGAAATAAGATCCTTTCCAGATAAGCAAATGCTAAGACAGTTTGTTATCATCAGACCTGCTTTACAAGAGATATTGAAAGAAGCACTAAGTATGGAAGGAAAGACAGTTACTAACCACTACAAAAACACATCTAAGTATACAGAGCAGTGATACTATAAATCAACCTCACAAACAAGCTGGCATAATAACCAATTAACACCACAATGACAGGTTCAAATCCACACATATCAATACTAATCTTGAATGTAAATGTGCTAAATGCCCCATTTAAAAGGCAGTTAGTACAATAGTAATCTGCGGCAAGCTGGATAAAACAGCAAGATCCAATGGTATGCCATCTTCGAGAGTCCCATTTCACACACAATGGCATCCATAGGCTCAGAATAAAGGGATAGAAGAAAATCTACCAAGAAAATAGAAATCAGAAAAAAGCAGGGGTTCCAGTCCTAACTTCAGACAAAACAGACTTTAAACCAACAAAGATCAAAAAAGACAAAGAAGGGCATTACGTAACGGTAAAGAGTTCAATTCAGTAAGAAGACTTAACTATCCTAAATATAGATACACCCAACACAGGAGCACTCAGATTCATAAAGCAAGTTCTTAAAGACCTACCAACAGACTTATACTCCCACACAATAATAGTGGGAGACTTCAATGCCCCACTGATAATATTAGTCAGAACACTGAGGCAGAAAATTAACAAAGATATTCAGGACTTAAACTCAACATTGAACCAAATGGCTCTGACAGATGTATACAGAAATATCCACCCCCAAACAACACAATATACATTATTCTTCCCATCCCCATGTGGCACGTATTCTAAAATCAAGCACACAATTAGATATAAAACAATTCTCAGCAGATGCAAAAGAATAGAAGTCACACCAAACACGCTCTTGCACCACAGCACAATAAAAACAGAAATCAAGACTGAAAAAAATCACTCAACACAAAGCAACTATGTGGAAATTAAACAACCTGCTCCTGAATGACTTTTGGGTAGATAATGAAATTAAGGCAGAAATCAAGAAGTTCTTTGAAACTAATCAGAACAAAGAGAAAACATAGCAGGATCTTGGAGACACAGCTAAGGCAGTGTTTAGAAGGAAACTTAGAGAACTACATGCCCACATCAAAAAGCTAGAAAGATTTCAAATTAGCAACTTAATATCAAATCTAGAAGAACTAGAGAAGCAAGACCAATCCAACCCCAAAGCTGGCAGAGAAAAAAATTAACTAAAATCAGCCCTGAACTGAAGGAAATCAAGACACCAAAAAATATTCAAAAGATCAGTGAATCCAGGAGTTGGCATTTTGAAAAAACTAATAAAATAGGTTGCTAGCTAGAATGATACAGAAGAAAAGAGAGAAGATCCAAATAAACACAATCAGTAATGACAAAGGGGATATTACCACTGAACCCACAGAAATACAAATAACTATCAGAGACTACTATGCACACCAACAAGAAAACCTAGAAAAGATGGATAAATTCCTGGACACATACACCCTTTCAATACTCAATCAAGAAGAAATTGCTTCCTTGAACAGACCAATAATGAGATTTGAAATTGAATCACTAACAAATAACCTACCAACCAAAAGAAGCCCAGAACCAGACAGATTCATAGTCAAATTCTACCAGATATACAAAGAAGAGCCTACACAAAGTACCATTCCTACTGAAACTATTCCCAAAAATTGAGAAGGAAGGACTTCTCCCCAACTTATTCTATGAGACCAGCCTCATCCTGATACCAAAACATGGCAGAGACACAACAAAGAAAATTTCAGGCCAATATCTTTGATGAACATTAATGTAAAAATCCTCAACCAAATACTGGCAAACCAAATTCAGCAGCACATCAGAAAGCTTATCCACCACGATCAAGTAGGCTTTATTTCTGGGATATAAGTTTGGTTCAAAATAAGCAAATCAATAAATGGGATTCATCACGTAAACAGAACTAAAGACAAAAACCACACAATCATCCCCATAGATGCAGAACGACTTTTGATAAAATTCCACACCTTTTTATGTATTTTTTTAAAAAAAAAAACCTCAATAAACTCGGTATTGAAGGGATGTGCCTCAAAATAATAAGAACTATTTAAGACAAACTCACAATCGGCATCAACTCAATGGGCAAAGCTGGAAGCATTTCCTTTAAAAACTGGGACAAGACAAGGATGTGCTCTCTCGTCACTCCTATTCAATATAGTTTTGGAAGTTCTGGCCAGATTAATCAGGCAAAGGGAAGAAATAAAGGGCATCCAAATAGAGAGAGCAGTCAAACTAGCCCAGTTTGCAAATGACATGATTCTGTATCTAGAAAACCCCATAGTCTTGGCTCAAAAGCTCCTTAAGCTGATAAACAACTTTAGCGAAGTTATAGGATACAAAATCACCACACAAAAATCAGCATTCTTATACTCCAACAACAGCCAAGCTGAGAGTAAAATCAGGAACACAATCCCATTCACAGCTACTATAAAAAAGAATGAATATCTAGGAATACAACAAATCAGGTGAAAGATCACTACAATGAGAATTACAATACACTGTTTAAAGAAGTCAGAGATGACACAAACAAATGGAAAAATATTCCATGTACATGATAGGAAGAATCAATATCTTTAAAATGACCATATTGCTCAATGCAATTTAGAGATTCATTGCTATTCCTCTCAAACTACCAATGGCATTCTTCACAGAATTAGGGAAAAAAAACCCTATTTTAAAATTCATATGGAATCAAAAAAGAGCCCAAATAGCCAAGGCAATCCTGAGCATAATGAACAAAGCTGGAGGCATTATGTTACCTGACTTCAAACTATTCTACAGGGCTACAATAACCAAAACAGCATGGTACTGGTACAAAAACATACACATAGACCAATGGAACAGAACGGAGAGCCCAGAAATAATGCCATGCAGCTACAACCATCTGACCTTTAACAAAGCTGAAAAAAAGCAATGGGGGAAGGACTCCTATTTAATTAATGATGCTGGGATAACTGGCTAGCCATATGCAGAAGATTGAAACTGGATCCCTTGCTTACACCATACATAAAAATCAACTCTAGATGGGTTAAAGACTTAAATGTAAAACTGAAAATTATAAAAACCCTGGAAGACAACCTAGGTAATACCATTCTGAAGATAAGAACTGGCAAATATTTAATTATGAGAATACCCAAAGTAATTGCATCAAAAGCAAAAATTGAGAAGTGGTTTCTAATTAAACTAAAGAGCTTCTACAGAGCAAAATAAACTGTCAACAGAGTAAACAGACAACCTACAGAATGGGAGAAAATTTTTGCAAATTATGTAGACAAAGGTCTAATATTCAACCTCTATAAAGAACTTAAACAAATGTATAAGAAAAAAAACAAACCCACTAAAAAGTGGATAAAGGGCATGAATAGACACTATTTAAAAGAAGATGTACATGTAACCAAGAAGGATATGGAAAAAACCTCAATATCACAGACAATTAGAGAAATGCAAATCAAAACCAAAATGAGATACCATTTCAAACCAGAGTGGCTATTACTAAAAAGTCAAAAAATAATAGATGCTTGTAAGGTTGTGAAGAAGAGGAAGACTTATATTCTGTTGGTGGAAGTGTAAGTTCGTTCAACCACTGTGGAAATCTTTGAGGCAATTCCTCAAAGAGCTAAAAACAGAACTATCCTTCAACTGAGCAATCTCATTACTTGGTATATACCCAAAGGAATATAAATCATTCTACCATAAATACACATGCATGTGTATGTTCATTGTAGCACTATTCACAATATCAAAGACATGGCATCAACTTAAATGCCCATTGATGGTAGACTTGATAAAGAACATGTGGTACATAAACACCGTGGACTACTATGCAGCCATTAAAAAGGATAAGATAATGTCCTTTGTAGGAATATAGATGGAGCTGGACGCCATTATCCTAAACAAACTAATGCAAGAACAGAAAAACAAATACTGGACCGGGTGCAGTGGCTCATGCCTGTAATCCCAGCACTTTGGGAGGCCAAGGTGGGAGGATCATGAAGTCAGGAGATCGAGACCACAGTGAAACCCAGTCTCTACTAAAAATACAAAAAATTAGCCAGGCTTGGTGGCAGGTGCCTGTAGTCCCAGCTAGTTGGGAGGCTGAGGCAGGAGAATGCCGTGAACCTGGGAGGTGGAGTTTGCAGTGAGCCGAGATAGCACCACTGCATTCCAGTCTGGGCAACAGAGTGAGACTCTGTCTCAAAAAAAGAAAAGAAAAACAAATACCGTGTGTTCTCACTTATGAGTGGGAGTTAAATGGTGAAAACACATGGACACAGAGAGGAACAACAGATACTGGGGCCTACTTGAAGATGGAGGGTGGGAGGAGGGAGAGGAACAGGAAAAAACAACTGTTAGGTACTAGGATTAGTACCTGGGTGACTAAATAATCTGTACAAGAAACCCCCATGAGTTTACCTATGTAACAAACCTGTACATGTACTCCTGAACCTAAAATAAAAGTTAAAAAAAGAAAAAAAAATTCTACACTAAAACTTCAATTCTGAGCACATGAGATCCTTAAAAACAAAAAGGAAATAAACAAGCAAGTGTGTTTTTTGGAAATGTCAGCAGGTTTAGTGGTAGTACAATTTAATCAAGATAGTGAGGAGAGACTTGAGATTGTTTCTCATTCATAAGGAAGGAACAAGGAGAAAAGGAGAGTTGAATTACAAAGAAAAAAGATGCTTATTTTGGAGCAGTATACGGAAGGAAGGTAGAAGGAAATGGGATTTGGAGATTCAGGTTAAATGAATATCTTTGGTAAGTAGAAAGATCCCGTTTTCATCAGCAGCAGCAAAGGAATAGAGAAAGAATGAACAGAGAGATATTTTAAGGCAGACGTGGGGTAGTGAGAGCAGCTTCCTTTCTCTCTCTCTCTTTTTTTTTTTTTTTAGTATATTTCTCAATTTAGCACAGAAGTGTATAGTCTTGTCTTATTTTCAAAATCATCACATGTGTATTATTCTTGGAACCTTAACTATATTGAGAGTACCTTACATTTCCTCAGAGATTATGAGAAAAATGAATTTTAGATCAAGAAGGGTCTTAAGAAGCATGTAATTAGCATCGATTATACCTGTATTATGTGATAAGCACTGTTTAAAGGGTGTACATGCATTTCTCTAAACAAATCCTTCTTTTCCTTTTCTTTTTTTTTTTTTTTCCCCAACAGATGATTAAATGAAGATCCAAAGAGGCTACCTGGAGGAAGTCACACACAGTAGCTAATAACAGTGTTGGGGATAAGAATCCAGATGTTTTAATTTCCAGGTCTTGGCCTGTTTTTCTCTGTCTAAATCCTGCTGCAGTTCAGCAGCTTCCAGTGCTGGATGATAGGCAAGCTGAAAGCGTGTTCCCTGAGTGAGGATTAACAATAGGCATGTGGCCTCATTTTTAAAATCTTCAACTCACAGGCCTTGTCACAGGTTTGTACCCCAGGCTCTTCTTTTTTCTTTTTGAAAGCTTCAGTCATACAGAGAAGGATAATAAAGCCAATACTCCTCTTGCTGAGGTTTTATGAGTTTCTGTGCTGAAGACAGCATGCCAGAAGCTATTTTGGGCTATACGGTTTAAAATAATGAGAAAACCAACACCAGCAGCTGGGTGAACTGAGCACAATGCAAACAAGTAGCACTGAGCACACACGCACAGTGGGGACCCGCTCCACAGGTTTATAGCTTTTGGGAGTTGCTGCTGCAGTTCTTTTTTCCTGAGGGAACACTGACTACATTGGCGCTTTGCTAGTCTGGAGGTATCCAGTCCCAGCTTTAATGAAAGGCCTCACTGCCAGCAGTTCAGCCAAGAAGGGAACTCCCACTCCTGAGCATCGTTTTGCACTGAATGGGTATGAAGCAATTAATTATGAAACCTTGCTTCTATATTGTTGCTATGGAAATCTGTGGGAAGGAAACATTAAATGTTGTAGGAAATAATTCGAGAATAATGAGCTGAGAGGGACAGACCATCACCATCTCAATTATTTCCATCATCACATTGTCAGGTGGAAAAAGTAAAAATCTATGGAAAGTCTATGCACGTTAATTTTCCTTTGTTGGAATTTGAATATCTCTAAAAAGTATAATGCATTCATATCAGCGTTCATATGAGGCTTCCACACTTTTTTAAAGAGTATTGAATAATAATAGCAATAGCAAGGTACCTAAAACTCCAGATTAACTAATTATACTCCCCCAAAGCAATGAATGTAAACATTTGGTTCACATCTTTAACAATTCAAGAATATACACACTCATAGTTTTGTACTTAAATTTTTATTTTTTTTCAGAAAATCCTCATTAAAATCCTCATAAATTCCAAAAAGTTCATGTGTCAAAGAAGCCATAATCCTTCAAAATGGAGAAAAGGATTAAGAGAAATAAGTCATTCTGTGACAAAAATAAGTTCTTAAGCTCACGTGTCCGTTTCAACAAAGTTTCATAGCTTATTGCATTAGCTTCTGTCTTTGGTTATATCATGTCAAGTCGGGGCATGCCATTTGACCCATTACTTAAAAAGAAATATTTATAAATTTTCTTTGGTCATCAAAGCTGGCAGAAGTGGAATTTAGAATGATGATATTTCCATCCTTCCTGAGCTCAACTGAGCACAATATGAGTCTTGAGTAATAGAGAACAATGGTGCTACGGTAGAAAAGCACAGTTAAGCTAGAGTTTTCTGTGAGCTGGTTATGATGCATGAGTACCAGAGTATTAATTGTCAAATACAATTTTCAGTAATTCAAAACATAGCTGTCATACAGATATAAATGAAGATGTGTCAAATACAACAGAACTCATGAACAAATAAACAGTACGGTGCTAAAGATGGTTAAAAAACCATTGAGTATAGGCATTTGAGAAAAAGCAAGCATTTGACTATGATCTCTAGGTTAGATTTTTAAAAAATTTTTAGTGTCCTACAGGGTAAGATGACACCATTACTTTTAAGATATTTTTCCAATGGACAGAAATACACAAATTAACATACAACTTCACAGTGTCTAGGCCTGAATTTTTTAAAAAATAGCAATGACAATCACAGGCAAATTACTCTAAATAGTCCTTGGATTGGCTTGCTAACCAATGCTCCAGTGTGATTTGGAAATGATATACTGTGCTCTTTTTATTTAGAAGTTTTGGATATGCTTTCTTAACAGTTCCTCTATTTTGATAATAAACAACTTCTAAAACTTTTTCTTGATTTCAAAAGAGGCTGGCTGCATTATGTTTGGCCTGATATTTTACTCATGTGCAGAAAACACTGTGAATTAATCATATAAGACTCCTTGAGCTTGGAGCACAGGACAAATACTGAAGCTAAAAAATTGACATTTGTGTGGAAATTTCATTTTGGAAATAAAGATTGGGTCTTTTACATGCCTCTATTATTCTTCTATCTCAAACCTAAGTAATAGGCTGTGGAAAGATATTATTGCTAATATAAAGAATGAAGAATTATCCTTCAATTTGATTAAGCTCTAGTGTTACATTTTCACAATCCTAAAGTTTGTAGAAGTAATGACATATTCTGATCAGTAAACCAGTGTAAGAAATTCAAGCAGCTGAGTTTAAACAGAAATAACATTTGTCCTAAGAATCCTATTATTGGGTATGTAACCAAAGGAATATAAATCTTTCTGCCCTAAAGACACATGCACCCATGTGTTCATCACAGCACTATTTGCAATAGCAAAGACATGGAATCAACCTAATCGTCCATCGATAGTAGAGTGGATAAATAAAATGTGGGACATATGCAACATGGAATACTAGGCAGACATAAAAAAGAAAGAGATCATGTCCTTTGCAGCAACATGGATGGAACTAGAGGCTATTATCTAAGCAAACTAACCCAGAAACTGAAAACCAAGTATCACATGTTCTCACTTATAAGTGGGAGCTAAACAGTAAGAACACATGGACACAAAGAGATTACTTGAATGTGGAGGGTGGGAGAAGGGGGAAGATCTCCCTTAGTACCCATAGTACCTATTGAGCACTATGCTTATTACCTGAGTAAGGAAATAATCAGTACACTAAACCCCCTAGACATACAGTTTACTTGTATAGCAAACCTACGATTTTACCCGGAACCTAAAATAAAAGTTAAAAACAAAAAAATAACTTCCTATCTAAAAATTAAAAAGAAAAGAAACTTAAGCAGTCAGATTAATTGGCCTCTTCAAAAAATAAAAAACCCAAAATCAAAATTATTACACCCATCTATTTTGTTCAAAGATTCACCTTAAGTTTATGAATTTGAATTTTTACGTGAAAATGTTTCTAGATAGTGGTTTCGTGAGGACTTTTTTTTCTCAAATGGCTAGCAGATTTAATGTATTAAAAGCTTGGTTTCATTATTTTCTGAGAATGTTAGATGTATAATATATGAGTGATTAATTTGAGAGTTTTTATTATCTAGTGTAATAATATCCCCCAGAGGAAAGAAAATATTTTAAATTCACACAAAGAGAGGAAAAGGCTTTTCTCAGTTGCAGACACATCACTTTCTGCTTCAATTCAGCAGCCTCAGCTCCTGGTGGAGGATAAAAATGAAGTACAAATCCAGGTTTCAAAAGTCTATTCTAGTTTTGATTGTTCAAAAGATAATTTTGTAATTGATTTGAACTCACACATAGCAAAATGAACAAACAAAAGAAGGCTAACAGACCAAATTTTATGTTGTGTTTGACCTGATAGGATAGATTTCTAGCATCCTGGTGGAGATTCCTAATCACAGACATATTAACCCACCCACATATACACACAGGGTGTTCCCTAAACTATGCAATGGTGGCTAATGCTCTACCAGTTTTTGCCTCTGGTTGGGGAGAGAGAACTCAAACCGTGAGTTAAATAATGCACAGACAGACCAATAGCCTTGGCTAAGAAATAGAAACAAAGACAAAAATATTAGGAGGAAAAAAGATGAAGTTCTAGTACCACTTGAGATCCTGAGAATCATGAAAACATAGGCTTCAGCCTGAAAAATGATGAATTGCATTTTTCTGACAATGCACATGATTATCTGTGATAGATGCATCCACTTGGGCATCTTGTAAATAACCTCTAAAAATGTCCAAATTTAATTTTAGAACATAAAAATATGATTCTCATGTAAATATTGAATATACGTATATCAAGGATTTTATGCAACTAAGTAATTAATGCAGATATCAGGAAAAATGATTTTTTAAAGTTTAAACAATCATTCTGGGGAACTGGCTATTTCTAGGCAGCAACGCTCTTGTGTGGTAGTCTTTTGATTTTAAAGTTTTGGGTATTTCCTAGGGTATTTAAAAGAAACTCAGTTTATATGTTTTGAGATAGTATTTGGAGAGCGATATTATGGTTTAAAATAAAAATAACATGCTTGAAAATAAATATAGTTTATATTTAGTTAATAAACATAAGAGTTAAATAACATTTATTTTAAAGATGCATTTAAAAAACTGACTATAATATGGCCTTCAAGTAAATTCATAAAGCAAAAAACTTAAAAAATCTCCTGATTAGAAGCAACTGAAACTTAAGCATAATGTTCTTAGAGTAATGTGGACTGCTTGCTGATTCTAGCTTTAAACATTTATACATTATAAATTTACATTATAAATTTAAACATTTATACCATTCCTATTTTCATTTTTTATTTATATATTTTTAGAGTTAAGATCTTGCTCTGTTACCCAGGCTGGAGTGTAGTGGCATGATCATAGCTCATTATAGCCTAAAACTTCTGGACTTAAGCAATCCTCCTGCTTCCCAAGTAGCTGGGACTATAGGCACCCACCACTATGCCACACTTATTTTTACTTTTGTAGAGACAGGGCATTGCTATGTTGCCCAGGCTGGTCTCAAATTCCTGGCCTCAAGCAATCCTCCCACCTTGGCTTCTCAAAGTTATGTGATCACAGGCATGAGCCACTACTCCTGGCCCCATTGCTATTTTGATTGCATATTGAGACTTAAAGACTGAATTTCTCAGCCTTAACTAAAAACAGAATATACATTTCTATTAACCAAAAAAGACAAATAATGTTTTCTATTTTTTTGTCTGATAGATTATAGTTTTTTCAAATATTCAATTCACATGAATTATACACAATTTATTTTGGTGGCATAAATATTTTCACACCTTATGTACTATCATTTTAAATTATGTAAGTGACACTGTGATTAGTATAATATTAGTTCATTTTAAATAGCATCATAATATTGATGACCTTTTGCCATTATATATTGATTGTATGATCAACACAGTCTGCACTTTAACAAGATTCTCAGATGACTTATATGCACATTTGATTCTGAAAAACACTGATGTAAGAAAAATAAGTAGAATTCAGATTCTAATATTGTCCTTGCCATTCAGTAGCTTTGTAATCTTATAACCTGACATAAACTCTTTTTTCATCTATTAAACAGGACAGTAAAGCCTGCCTTTTAAGGCTGTTGTAAGTTCTAAATAATTTTGTTACTTATAAATTTCCCGGTAAATTCAAGTCTCTATATATGTTAGCCATCAGAATAATATCATTTTAAAAAGTCAGACTAAAGTTTCCATTGAAAAATATTAGATCTAAAGCAAGTAATTATAATATTCGGTCTCCTAATCTCTACTAAATAAAACAGTTGAGTGGGCACATATATTTTATTTAGGGCAAATTTTCAATTTCTCAAGTAATTGTCTCTAGATTAGTGCTTCCAAGAGTAGTTCTTGATTCAGTAACATTTCATTTCCTGGGAATTCGTTAGAAATGAAAATTATCCAGGCCAGTCCTTACCTAATGATAAGAAACTGTAAGAAGACGGCCCAGCAATCTGTGTTTAACAAGTTTCCTAGGTGATTCTGAAACACACTAAAGTTTGAGAACTATTGCTCTAGATCAACCTCCAGGAATATTTAACCCAATTAATTTTTGAGATGATCTAGTGAACACTTTTGGAGCAGACATCCAATCCACGATGATCATGCATCTAAATGTTGCTTAATGCATCTCATGGGCATCAACTTCCATCCCTGGGCCTGAGCGCACACCATTTCTCTATAATGGCTATACTTCCTAATTCTAAACATTTGGCATTTTCAGTGAAATGTATTACAGTAATAATTTTTCTAAGAGAGAAGAATTTTGTTTTTACCTTGCTGGCAACCTCCATGAAGCTGCTTCCATACTTCTTCCTGGAGGGCTTTTGGCTGCTGTGATCCCATAGCCAACTATAGGCACATAATGTCAGGAACACCTAGAGGTATTTTTGCAGCTACAGAATCTTCTGTTAACTTTCCTGTCCTTGTACTGTTTACGGCAATGTTCATCCTGAGCTTCACAGTGCATCATGTTGCCAGGGGGACTTAGCAACAAAAGCAGCAGAGGAAGTGAAGGGATACATTTTAAAAATGTAGATCTAAACCTAATTTTTGTGGGTTTTTTTTGGTTAAAATGAATTCATAGATGTTAGTTATTGAGACTGCATGCTTTGTTCATCATAAGTATGTCTAAAATCCCTTGACTTAAAAATAAGAAATTATAGGTACTGAACCATATACCCTGTGATAAATGCAGTGAGATTGACTGTCTTGGTCCATTGAGGCTACTATAACAAAATACCACAAACTGCATAGCTTATAAATAATTTATAATTTATTTCTCATGATACTAAAAGCTAGAAAGTCCAAGATAAAGGACTGAGAGATTGGATATGTGGTGAGGGTTTGCTTTATGATTCATAGAGGCTTTCTTCTTAATGTGTCCTCACAAGTGGCAAGAGGCAAGGTAGTTCTCTGGGGTCACTTTTATAAGGGCACAGATTCCATTCACCTCCCAAAAGCTCCACCTTTTAATATCTTCGCATTAGTGATTACCTTTCAACATATGAATTTTAGGAGGAAATAAACATTCATTTGATAGCACTGACTATGGAAATAAATTGCAGATTTAATGAGAATCTTCAGGTGATAAACAAGATTGCACATTTGGACTCTATAAAGTGGCCAGTAAGATATAGAATATCAGGGGATAGAAAGAATTGAATGATTATGTGATTAGTTACTCAGCTAGTTAATGAATTCATTCCCTTTGCAGCAGTGATTAAGGGAACAGTATTCATGAATTGGATATTTTTCATTGAGAGATAATCCATTAGCTAAATAAAGAAACATCTATACCCTTAATACGGACTTCAAAGACTTTCATAGTCTAGACTCAGGCTGCCTTGCTGATTTATTTTCCTACTGTGCTTCACCTCGCTCATTTTGCTGGTTTTTGAACATATTCAGCACACTCCTCAAGGCCTCTAGTTTGGAATGCTTTTCCCCCACTGTCTTATTCTATGTTGTGTTGCTATGACAGAATACCACGGACGGGGTAATGCATAATGATCAGAAATTTATTTGGCTCACAGTTCTGGAGGCTGGGAAGTTTCAGAGCTTAGCTCTGGCATCTTGTAAGGGCCTTTGTACAGGGTTATTCCACGGGGGAAGGAGGAAGAACAAGGGAGGGTAAGAGTGCTCAAAAGCAAATCCTCCCCTGAAAGCTCTTTCCTAAAGGCATAGAGACCCCTTTAAAGGCCTCACTTCTTAATCCTGTTAAGTTGGCAATTAAGTATAAACACGAAATTTGCAGGGGACAAACATTCAAACCATAGAATCCGCTTTATACATGACTTATGCTCATACTATTCAGGTTTCTGTTCATATTATCCTGTGTTTTGTTTTCATTTCTTTTTCTAATTTTTCCTTTTGTCTCATAAGAGAATGTTTGGATTCCTGTCCCTACCTAATAGCACCCCTGAAATTATCTATTCCTCTTCTTCATTCATCTTTATAGCACTAACACTATACAACACATTTTATTTTATTTGTATCTTTTCTCTTCACTATGGTATAGGCTTTAAGAGGAGCCGAAATTTGTTTTTTCTTCTTCATGGCTGTAACACCAATATGTAGAACAGAGCCTGATGAGTAGGCAGTTGGGTAACATTTGTTAAATAAATGAATGAATAAATAACTTAGTGTTTTTCCAGTTTTGCTTGTGATAAACAGGCTACTTACTGTCTTGTCAGGCAACCAAGTGCAATCTTCAAAAATGCACTTTGTCCGAATGTTCTTCAGAAATTAAGTCAAAACTTTCTCTCTGGGTAACTTTTCCCATTTGTGCTATTTGATAAAAACAGTGCTTAACATCGACTGAGCTCATACTATGTTCTACACTGTGAATAGTGTGCATCATACTTTTCAGTGTGAAAGAATAATCAGTGAAAAAATCCAATTAATGAATACTGTTCTCTTAATCAGAGTTATGAAGGGAATAAATTCATGGTTTAATAATCAAACCCTATGAAATGCACCAAGTTTTTATGGAGCCTTAACAGAGAAAGAGCTCAGTAAATGTTAGCCATGCAGGAGGAATAATAATAATAATAATAATAATAATAATAATCATAAACAAATCCTAATTCTTCTTCCATAGGAAAGTCTCTGAATTTGGAGATAGTTGCCACAAAATGTTGAGTCTTCTTTCTTCTCTTTAAATGCCTTCAGCTTTTAGAATATTTTCTTCTTCTTCAGTTTTCATGGATGTGCTGTTTGTGCAGTTTATAAATAGCCTGTTTATAATGTATTCCAAGATGGGAAACAATATTCTAGCTACAATTTAGCCTAGTGTAGAGTTTAGGCAATATAAGATGGAAATGATGCCATAAATACAATCTTACATTGTGGCAGGTTTCAATTTAATGTTAATAATTAATTTCAGTGAATGTGTTAGTCAAACAAAATCACATGTGTCTTCTCATTTCAAGTAGTCTTAAGCAAATTTACTCTCAAAGTAGTTGAATGTAAGTGGTGAAATGTAAAATATTCTACAATTATTTACATAGTTTCTTTTTCTTAAATTTTAATAAATTATTTCAGGCTTTGGGGAGCTTTTTAAATTTTGATTTAAATATCCAAAATAGTAACTATCTCTCTAACTATTATATCATTAAAATGTGTTTAATTATGACAGATATTGTTGCTTGCTTATAAAACACCCAATAGCTCTTTTCTTCACCCTAGAAGAACTCAATTTTATTTTCTTTTAGTTGGCCGCATGCCCAGTCCTGAGATATAAATCATAATTGTCTAAACAAACCATATAAAAGTCCTAATTTGGCATTTCATGGTCTAGGAGAAGCATATGATTCCCTTCTGGCCAATGAGACATAAGAAGTTTTCTGGGTGCTTCTGTGCAAAATTTTCTTTTCTGATAATGAATGGTATGGAAAACAGAAAGCCCTTTGGCTGCATTCCTTTATTCCAGCAAAAAACACTACTGTGTGAAGGTTTGTGGCTCTTTAATAACCACAGAGATGTCCATTTCCCGGTATGGAGACTGATGACGGAAAAAGACATAATTGAGCTAGGAGAAAAATGGTCATCTATTGAACTAAGGCACAGTTAGTGTAAATTCTATTACACATAGCTAAAAGCTACAAGTTTTGCCTTATTTAGGATGCTTATATGTCATTAAATAGGAAAAGATAAATAGCACAATCTAAACTTCTTTCCACATTAAGCATGTCAATTTTAGGGGACATAACTGCTCAAAAGTTTTAGATCTACCAAATCTATCATTAGTTCACATCTATCTCTTTTCCACATAACCGCACAAACACAGAGAATGACTTTAAAATTTACTGAATGTCTCATTGAAAATTAGAAACCCTATGTTACATACCTTTTCAAAATGTCTAACCTAATTGAGTTTCTCAAAAAGGAAAATAGTATGGTTTTTAACGACTCATTTTTTATTTTTCTTGTTCCAATACTAAACCAGAGTGATTATTGTGAGAGTGATTACTATGCTAATTGCTGAAAAAGTATTTCTGTCAAAGTCCGTTTTTAATGCTTTTTTCCTTCAGATATTAAAAGCAAAGTCACTGACTTACATTGAAATACAGCCAGGGAATTATCTTTTTCACATTTTAAATACTAGATAATATTTTCTGTTTTCCAAATTTTCAGCAATTTTTTGTGTGCCTCTACAACTTCTCAAATATTGTCTACAGTGGTCCTATGATCCAATTTTACTGTGTCTCTATACTCCAGATTGTAATTTAGAAGATCATATTGCATTCATTTGACTATATTGAAAGTATCCAGATCTCCATTGCTTAATGGAATTTAAATTACCATTAATAATGTTATACTCTCATGAAGTTCAAATCAATCTCCCTTGAAGAAAAATTGGAAGTCTAGGGCTATATTATCATCATTATTATTTAATAGTACATTTACTTCTAAAGTTGGGACAATCTTTCTTAGTCACTTTTCTATAAACACTCTGCTGTGGAAAAAGATAGATTCAAAGTACTATAAAAAGAGTTGATATTTGCAAAAGAAATGCTAAGTATAAATACTACATATATTAGTATATATAGTATATATCATATACACTTAGCATTTTCTTTTGTAAATATCAACTCTTTTTATAGTAGTTTGAGACTCAGAGGCACACATTATGATATATATATTTAAAATTTATGTATTCATATGCATTTAAAAATTTCAACTTTATTGAGGTATAACTGACAAAATTGTGTGTTTAAGGTGGACAATGTGATGATTTGATATGCATATATTTTGTGAAATGACTCCAACAATCACGTTAGTTAACACAACTGTTGCCTCCGATAAAGGAGAAACTTCAACTGAATTAAATTTAAAGGAATTTAACTGAGCAATGAACAATTCGCGAATCAGACAGCACCCAGAATCACAGCAGATTCACAGAGAATCCAGAACAATCATGTGGTAAAAGAGGATTTATGGATCAATAAAAGAAAAAATTGGCAGTGAGGTACAGAAGCAGCTGGATTGGTTACAAGTTGGTGTCAGCCTTATTTGAACAGTTTGAACTCTTAGCGGTCTATGAGTGGTTGAAGTATGACCACTTGGATTGGCCAAGACTTAGTTATAGTAACAGGCGCATACTCCTAAATTAGGTTTACGATCTTGTCTGACTGTTAAGCTAGGTTATAGTTCATCTACAAGGACTAAAATATTGAAGTACGGAGTCCCTCTCAGGCCATGTTTAGTTTGCTTTAGCACCTCACATAGTTACCCTTTATTACTTAAATATTTTTACATTTCCAACCACAATGTTTACATGTGTGTGTGTGTTTGTGTATATACACAGATGCCTGTAAGACATTATCAAAATTGTATTTTGTGAATATTACATGCATTCACACAGGAACAGTATTGATTATTGGCAAGTAATGTGAATAAGTGACGTGGATTGATGGAAACTCTCATGAAATAGTGTGTGTGTGTGCGCGTGTGCCATCAGTACTGATATTGCCTCCAGAAAATATGAGTTTATAAGCCAATGTGAGCTGAGGTGAACAATTTTGACCTGTATACTATTGTATTTATTTTATACACAGGAAAAATAATGCTAGTTCAGTGTTATTTCTTGAAACCTAATATACGCATCTGAGGCTTCATTCTTGGTTATAACCTGCTATCATAGGAAAGAACAATTGTCTATTGATAAGTTTATTGTAATTTTATCATCATCCTAATTTTGTCCTAAGTAGCACTGAGTTCAATTTCATTATATTTCTTTCTGTAATGACTGAAAGGCTAAAGGTTTTATTTTATATTAGATTATAAAATTTATTTTTTCATCCAAGATGGAGTAACAAATCATATTTATATTCTCACATATGAAATGCTATAAAAGAGAAATTAGACACTAGGTTGCACAGGACAGTGATTCCTGAGAGATGGGGGACAAATGACATAATCCCTACAGTTTGTTCAGCTTACTACTTGGAGAGATTTCTAAGTCAGAGCACAGAGAAGGGGAATCCAGGAATAACCTTCAGGTTCCTTTGAGTTGAGAAGACAGAGCTAGAAGTCTACAGCCAAGGCACCTAGAGGTTACATGGCAAAGTCTCAGACACAGAGCGCTTCCTAGAGAGAGGATATGGAGATCTGCAAGTATCTGCCTTGAGTCTTCACCTGAGTACAGATCAGGTCAGCTCATAAATGCTTGAGAAAACTACCCAAGACTAGAGGCAAAAAAAAAAAAAAAAGAGAGAGAGCAAATGTAACCATCCATGGAGATCATGTGATGGTGGGAATAGTTTGTGTTCCAACTAGTTAAATTGGAAAACTACGTAATTCATGGTGCATTTGGTAAAATAACCAAAATTGATTTCCTGCAGTATTAGGCAAAAATTAGCCATAGGCCAAAAGATGCTTCCGTTCTCGCTAACAATTTTAAAAGCAACCTTTGAAAGAATCGAACCTTTTCCAAGCAACATAAATGCATTCCAGAATAAAGCATAGGATTATTTGTAGAAATACAAAACATACAGCAACTGACAACATTTACAGTGTTAGATATCCAATTAAAAGTTACCAGGCAAAGGCCAAGCGCGGTGGCTCACGCCTGTAATCCCAGAACTTTGGGATGCTGAGGTGGGCAGATCACAAGGTCAGGAGATCCGGGCCATCCTGGCTAACATGGTGAAATCCCGTCTCTACTAAAAATACAAACAAAATTAGCCGGGCGTGGTGGTGTGTGCCTGTAGTCCCAGCTGCTCGGGAGGTTGAGGCAGGAGAATGGCGTGACCCCGGGAGGCAGAGCTTGCTCCAGCCTGAGAGACAGAGCCAGACTCCATCTCAAAAAAAAAAAAAAAAAAATGGTGCCAGGCACACAAAAAAGCAAAAAAAAAATAATAATAATTAATTGGTATGACTCACAAAAATATAACATAAAGAAGATTGAACATCATTCTGGCAATCCCATGTACCTAAACACGTCAAATAATCCTGTTTACCGCTTTTCTGGATGTTTTCAGAGGCCCTCTGATCCATCCAAAAAGCCAAGCATCAGGAAAGACAGTTTTAAAATTAAAGTTTGATTTTGGAATTCCAGATTACCATAAATTATTTATTTTGCCAAAATGATGACTGAGAAATTTTAAAGAAGTAAAAACCTTTTATAACTGTTTACAAAAGACCCCCACATTGTACTGTTCTTACACATCTTGCATGTAAAACTCTTTCTGGTAGTCTTAATTGCATGTTATAATGAGGACTCTTAATTTTAACATAAAACCTGGTAAGTTATGTTCTGATAAGGTCTAATTCCAGCATAGCTAGGGGGTGTGGCCAATTCCACAGGTCCCCAAGTCTTACCTAGGTGGAAAGCGGGCAAGTTAAACAATTTTCAAAAGCCAAGTGTTGGCAGCAAGCCCCCCAAAAAAACTGGCTCCAAAACTGGTCATAAACAAAATCTCTGCAGCACTGTGATATGCCCATAATGGCCCTAACGCCCAAGCTTGAAGGTTGTGGGTTTTAGGGGAATGAGGGCAAGGAACACCTGGCCCGCCCAGGGCGGAAAACTGCTTAAAGGCATTCTTAAGCCACAAACAAAAGCCTGAGTGATCTGTGCCTTAAGGGCGTGTTCCTGCTGCAATCAAGTCCCCCATCCCTTCGTTTCCCTTAAGGGATAATTTTAGTTAACTTAATATCTGTAGAAACAATGCTAATGACTGGTTTGCTGTTAATAAATATGTGGGTAGATCTTTGCTCTTGGCTGTCAGCTCTGAAGGCTGTGAGGCTCCTGATTCCCCACTTCACACCTATTTATTTCTGTGTGTGTGTCTTTAATTCCTCTAGCGCTGCTGGGTTAGGGTCTCCCGACCAAGCTGGTCTCCGCAGCCAAAGAAGCAGTTTATGACCTTAAAGCATTTAGCAAACCTAATATTTGAACATAATTTAGACCACATTTACATTTTGAAGACATTTGTATGTTACCAATAATCTTTAATAAGATTTCCTTTAGAAAGGAAAGGAGATCCTCTACAGAATGCAAATTCCCCCCACAAGGGACAGCTTTGCAGGGCCATTCCAAGACAAGCCAAAGAAATATATTTTGTGGTAAAATACATTGGTTTCCTTTAGGGCCTACTATCTGTCATGTGATGGTATCCCAGACACCAAAAATTCCAATTTTGGAATTTTGTATTTTATTGCTGCAGAGAGTGATTTGTCAGTCTTATGATCTCTATTTTAGTGTTAATGCTGGTCAGTTGTGTCTAAACTCCAAAGTGAGGGCTTATAATGAGGTATGTCCAAAACCCCTCTTATCATTATAACCTGAACTAGTTTCTCAGGTTTCTTTGGGATTCCCTTGGCCAAGAGAGGGATTTATTCAGTCAGTAGCAAGGCTTAGAATTTCATTTTTGGCGTTAATTCTTCTGCTTCTGGACAAGATTTTCCAGAGGCAACCTCAATGGCCAAACTTTCACTGTGTCCCATAGCATTGCTGGGGTGGTGTGGCTAGCTCCCTCAGGTTTATCCTGTTGCTTGGTGGGACCCCTATGGCCAAGGAACTTTGAGCAAAAAGATTTATAGCCAATTTAAAGGTTCTAGGCTAGATGGGAATGGAGGTGAGCAGGTATTCATCAACCCTCAAAATCTTTTATGCAATATAGGAGTCAAAAACCAAAAGCCAAAAGGCAAGATTACAAAATTGACTTATCTATAAAGTCTATGTTGAGTTACTGTAATCTTGGCTTTAATTACAGACTTGTAGCAATTAGCTACACAAAACAGAAGCATTTTGTTAAAACCATTTAAGATAAAAAATGTAAAAATATTAGACATTTTTGTTGTGCTGCAATGCTTTTGTCATTTTTAAAATTTGTCTTAAGGCAGACGATTTTTAAAAAAAACTTAAATGTGTGTGCGTGTGCGTGTGTGTATGTGTGTGTGTATCTGCAGAAATCTTATAACTGGGAACACTTTTCCCAGGAGGCTTGCAACACAAATAGATTTTTTAAAGGGTTCAGATTGACTTCCAGTATGATAGTGGGTAGAGCTTTGCTGACCTACTTCCCAGTGAAAAATAAAAGAAAGGAAAGGAAAAAGAAAACCAATAATATAAAGCCTTTAGAAATAGTCTTAAGAGCAAAGAGCAAATAAAGAAGCATCTATTAAAAAAAAAAAATCAAGAAATATTTGGTAGAAATGTTGAGCCATGACTACTCCCTCTCTCATATTCAGTGTAGTGAAAAAGAGACTTCATTATTTTTTTTCTTCTGTAGCTGAGATCACAGGAATCTCTTTCCCTTTAGTTCCCAGTGAAAGAGCTTTCTTTCTGTCAGAAACAGGATATGAGTTTCTCATCCTGTGCCTGGCTATCTGTTAAGGAGGCCAAAGTTTGGGAAAGTGTAGTTGAGAGGTGATGGCTTCACTGAGATTCCACTCATGGAATGGAGGCCCTTCCTTGATGTAGCATGTATGCCCCAGCTTGGTAGGTGGTTCCATGAAAGAAGAGAAAATCCAAGAGGCTTCTCAGGCTCAGGCTGCTTCCCTGCTCACCACATCTTCCACTAAGCTCCTACAGTAGTCGTAGTGGAGAGAAACTTGCCATTGTCTATATTCCCAGTTCCAGAGTCTGACTCAAAAATTTTGCCTATGGGAAGAAACAAGCCATAAAACAGGTAGTTCCTAATCTCTTCCCAAAGGAACTGACATCAATTGCAGCACAGCATAGAGAAGTTCCATAGTATAGATACTCTTAAGAACAATGGAGGTAGTTGTGGTGAAAGACAATTAGAAAGAACCTCTTGGATTTACTGTAGATAAAGTCTAGATGATAGCTGGGTAGTTTTTGGAGAGAACTGAGGAATAACACAGCTGGAAAGATCCCTTCTGAGGTCAGAATAAATATCAAATATAGACACAGAAACTGTAACCGCCCAACTAGTTCACTTTGCCCACTGCCTAGACAGACCCGATTTATCAAGACAGGGGAATTACAATAGAGAAAGAGTAATTCATGTAGAGCTGGTTGTGTGTGGAGACTAGAGTTTTATTATTATTCAAATCAGTCTCCCTATAATTCAGGGATCAGAGTTTTTTAAAGAATAATTTGGTGGGTTAGGGCTCTGGAAGTGGGGAGTGCTGATTGGTTGGGTTGGAGATGGAATAATAGGGAGTTGAAGCTGTGTTCTTGTGCTGAGCCAGCCACCACAAAACCAGATGAGTCACCTTATCCATCTGGGTGGTGCCAGCTGATCCATCAAGTGCAGGGTCTGTTAAATATCTCAAGCACTGATCTTAGGTTTTGTAACAGTGATGTTATCCTCAGGAGCAGTCTGAGAGGGTTTACAAACTTGCAGCCTCCAGTGGCGCGACTCCTAATACATAATTTCCGATCTTTTGGCTAATTTGATAGTCTTACAAAGGCACTCTAGTCCCTAGGCAGGAAGGAGGTTTGTTTGGGGAAAGGACTTTGTCTTTGTTTCAAAGCTAAACCATAAACTAAGTTCCTCCCAGAGTCAGTGCGGCCTATTCAAAGGAGTGAACAAGGATATGTTAGAGGTTAGAAGCAAGATGGAGTCAGTTAGGTCAGATCTATTTCACTGTAATGATTGTCTTAGTGATAATTTTTACAAAGGTAATTTCAAAGTCTCCTTCAAAGGAACTAGAATTTTATTAGATTGGTGTAGAGAAATTTATTCAGGATACTTTTGAAAACAATAGATCCATCATTCGGTAGTTATTGGAGTTTAACAGCTGAATATGGTTAGGGAAAAAGAATGAGAGAGCCATATCAAACCACTGTTGTCCCAGGATGCATACCCAAAGCTGTGCCTTCAAGAAGAATAACATTAGAGGCCTAACACTGATAGAGGATGGAATGGAGTTAATTAAAATTTTCAAGCCAATCTTTAAATAAATCAACCAGAAATAACAATAGCAAGCCCCAGAAAGGGGAGAGGACCAGTACCTAAAGTTGCAGCTACGTTTTATCTAAAAGGTCAAGGTTTCAACAATAATTTCAAGGCATGCAAAGAAATAATAAAGTATGACCCATGTACCAGTAAAAAAAGAAAACAGACAACAGAAACTTCATGTAAGTGTAACTAAACTTCTAAGAAGCCATTATAAATATATTTAAAGAACTAAAAGAGGCTGGGCACGGTGGCTCACTCCTGTAATTCCAGCCCTTTGGAAGGCCAAGGTGGGTGGATCTCCTGAGGTCAAGAGCTTGAGACCAGCCTACCAATATGGTGAAACCCTGTCTCTACTGAAAATACAAACATTAGCTGGAAGTGGTGGTGGGGACCTCTAATCCCAGCTATTCGGGAGGCTGAGACAGGAGAATTACTTGAACCTGGGAGGCGGAGGTAGCAGTGAGCTGAGATCGTGTCACTGCTCTCCAGCCTGGGTGACAGAGCGAGACTCTGTCTCAAAAAAAAAAAAAAAAAAAAAAAAAAAGAAGAACTAAAAGCATTGAGGCAGTAAAAAAGAAAAGCATGATAACAATGTTATATTAAATATGTTAATAAAGAGATATGAATCATAAAAAGAAGCAATGGGAATTCTAGAGTTCAAAAATACAGTACCTAAAATAAAAATTGCCCCAAAAGACTAAATAGTAGATTTTAACTGACATAAAAAAGAATTAGTAAACTTGAAGATATAGTAGTAGAGATTATACAAGCCAAAGAGAAGAGAGAAAGAAGAATAAAGAAAAACTAACAAAGCCTCAGAGAAAGGCAGGATACCATTAAGCATGATAGTTACGTTTACTTATAATATCAGATGGAGAGAAAGAAAAAATATTTGAAAAAGTAATGGCAGAAAACTTCTTAAATTTATTGAAAAATAATAACCTACACATCCAGGATGCTCAATAAACTCCAAATAAGATAAACGCAGAGATCCAGAAGAAGACACATCATAGTAAAAATTCTGCAAGTCAGACAAGGAGGAAAGGTCGAATGCAGTAAGATAAAAACAACTCATTGCTTATGCATAAAACAAGTGGGACTAATAACTGACTTCTCAACAGAAATACTAGAGGGCAGAAGGCAGTGAGAAAACATTTTATTAGGCATGAAAGAGAAAAAAATAACTGACAAACACTCCAGAGAACTACATATCCTGCAAACATGTCTTTCAAAATTGAAGATGAAATAAGACTTTCCCAGATAAACACAAAGAGGTTCTGTTGCTAGCTGTCTCACCTTATAAGAAATATTAAAAGATTTTCTGCAGTCTGAAAACAAGTGAGACCAAATGGTATTTCAAATCTACAGGAGAAAACAAAAGGCATTGATAGATAAAGTTTATTATGTTATTTTAAATAAGTGTAAAAATTCATATTCTTTTTTTCTTCTCTCAAGTGATTTTTTAAGTTGTATGTGTATATCTATACATGTATATGCCATATTGGGTTTATACAGAAATGCAATACTTGTGTAAGGTATCTGACAATAACAGCATAAAGTAGATGGAAGTGAGCAAAGCTATCCTAGGTAAGTAAATAACCTCAGATGGTAAAGAATAATTATCAAATGTATTGTAGATATAATATATATAACAGTAATAGCACTGAAAGGGGAAATCAAATAGAAATATGTGGGAGTAATATTTTCATATACTATGGGAATTAAATTCATATAAGTTTGAAAAATATTCTGATCAGTTAAGAGGTATATGGTAAGCTCTAAAGCAATCACCAAGAAAATAACTCAAACAAATGTAGTAAAAATAATTAAAGGAATTAAAATGTTACACAAGAAAATATTCATTATTGGGAAAGAAAGCAGCAAAAAAAGTACTCCTAAGCCCATATGCTCAGCCCACTCCTACCCTATAGAGTGTACTTTTGTTTTCAATAAATCTCTGCCTTTGTTGCTTTGAAAAAAAGAGAAAGTAGAAAAAGAGGAATAGAATAAACAAAGAGATAAGACAAATAGAAAATGAAAATAAAATGATAGGCAAAAACCCAACTGTATTAAAAATAACATTAGATATAAATTGATTGAAAAATCCAATAAAAAAGATTGGCAGACTGGATTTTAAAAAGCCAACTTTCTGCTGCGTAGAAGAGACACAATTTAATTTCAAAGACCCGAATAGAATAAAGATCAAAAGATGGAAAAAGACATATTGAGTACCACAAGAAAGCTATACTGACCTCAGACAAAATAGACTTGAAACAAAAGATGCCTCGGGAGATAAAAGATCAATCCACCAGGAAGATACAACAGTTATAAACCAATAACAGAGTGGTAAAATATATGAAGAAATGTTGACAGATGTGAAGGGAGAAATAGTTCAACAATAATAGTTGGAGACTTCAATAACCTACTTTCAATATGAGATAAAACAACTAGGCAAAAGATCCACAAGATATAAGAGACTTACACAATTGTATAAACCAAGTAGGCTTAACAGACTCTTTAGAACACTACACCCATCAGCTGCAGTATGTATATTTTTCTCACGTGCACATGGAGCATTCTCCAGGATAGACCATTTGCTAGGCTGTTAAATAAGTCTCAATAAATTTACACACAAAAAAATACAAAGTATGTTCCTGAACAAAATGAAATGGAATTAGCAATTGATAGCAGGAAAAAATCTGGAGCTCTCACAAATATATGGAAATTAAACAATACACTCCTAAACAATCAATGAGTCAAAGAAGAAATAAGTAAAATCAGAAAATACTTTGAGATGACTCAAAATAAAAACATGACATACTAAAGTTATATCATGTAGCTAAAGCAGTGTTTAGAGAGAAATTCATAGCTGTGAATGATTATATTAAGAAAAAACCCTCAAATCAATAACCTAACCTTCTACCTTAAGACACCGGAAAAAGAAGAGCAAACTAAATCTAATCAAACAGAGGAAAGAAAATAATAAAGATTAGATTAGAAATGAACAGAGACCAGAAAAACAACAGAGAAAATCAGTAAAACCAAAAGCTTGTCTTTGAAAAGACAAAATCAACCTTTAGCTTGAATGACCAAGAAAAGAAAAGGCTCAAATTACTAAAACTGGAAATGAAAGAAGGATCATTACTAGTGGCCTGAAAGAAATAAAAAGGATTATAAAGGAAAAATCAATAAAATATTAGCAAACCAAATCTAACAACATATAAAAATAATTATACATCATGACCAAGTGAGACTTCTCTCAGGAATGCAGGGTTTGTTTAACATCTGAAAATGAATTAACCCAATACAGCATATCAATAAATTAAAAAATAAAAATTGCATGCTCATCTCAATAGACACAAAAGAACATTTAATGAAAACCAGTAACATTTTGTGATTTAGAAATCCTTAAGAAATAAGGAACAGAAGAAAACTTCCTCAGACTGATAAAGGACAACTCTCAACCCATATCTGACATCATACTTAACGGAATAAACTGGATAAATTCTTCCCAACATTAGGAACAAGACAAGGATGTCTGCTCTCGCCACTTCTTTTTTTTTTTTTTTTTTTTTTGAGGCGGAGTCTCCCTCTGTCGCCCAGGCTGGAGTGCAGTGGCCGGATCTCAGCTCACTGCAAGCTCCGCCTCCCGGGTTTACGCCATTCTCCAGCCTCAGCCTCCCGAGTAGCTGGGACTACAGGCGCCTGCCACCTCGCCCGGCTAGATTTTTGTATTTTTTAGTAGAGACGGGGTTTCACCGTGTTAGCCAGGATGGTCTTGATCTCCTGACCTTGTGATCCGCCCATCTCGGCCTCCCAAAGTGCTGGGATTACAGGCTTGAGCCACCGCGCCCGGCCTACTCTCGCCACTTCTATACTGCAGTGTACAAGCTATTTTAGCCAGGGCAGGGAAAAAAAAATAAAAGGCATCTAAATTGGAAAAGAAAAGGTAAAACTACCTATTGGAAGATTACATGATCTTGTATTTAGAAAATCGTAAGGAATACACACACATGCACACACACACACACAAACTAATACAACTAATAAATGAGGTCAGCAAGCTGGTAGGATACAAGATGGATACACAAAACGTATCACAATGAACAGTCTGAAAATAAAATCAAGAAAACAATGTATTTATAATAGCATCGAAAAGAACACAATAGTAATATATTTAACAGAAGAAGTGCAAATGTAACACTCTGAAAACTGCAAAACATTGTTTAAAGAAGATCTAAGTAAATGGAAAAACAACTCATGTTTATTGATTGGAAGACATAACATTTTTTAAATGCCAATGGTTTCCAAATTGTTCTAGCAATTTAATTCCAGCTATCAGATTCCCTATGAGAACTCCAGTTAACTTCTTTATAAAAATTGAGAAATTGATTCAGAAACTTATATGGGATTGTAAGCATCTCATGATAGCCAAAATGATTTTGAAATAGAAGCACCAAAATAAGAGGATTTATAACTTACTGATTTCAAAGCTACAAAACCACAATAATCAAGACAGTGTGGTACATACAGTTATTCCTCAGTATATCCAAATTTCCTGGTACAAGTCAACAGTTATGTTTGAAAAATGAAGGTAGATATTTAATTTATGCCATATAAAGTTTAACTCAAAATGAATCAAAGATCTAATATAAGAGTAAAACTATAAAAATCTTGGAAGAAAACATAGGGCTAACACTTCATTATCTTGGTTTTGACAAATAATTATTAGATTTAGCACCAAAAGCATGAACAAAAAAAGTAAAATTAATAAAATTGAATCTTGTCAACATTTAAAAATTTTGTGCTTTAAAGGACACCATGTAGAGAATAAAAAAAAAAAATCTACAGAATGGGGAAATATTTTCAAATTGTATAACTGGTATGATAATTGTATCCTGAATATATAAACAACACTTACAACTTGATAATAAAAAAGCAAATAACCCAATTAAAAAAGAAGCAAAGAACCTGAATAAGCGTTTTTCTAAGGAATATATGCAAATGGCTAATATGTACATAAAAAGTTTGATATCATTAGTCATCAGGGAACTAAAAATCAAAACCACTATGAAAATCTACTTAAACATAGTATGACTAGAACCAAAGAGTCAGATAATAACAAGTGTTAACAAGGATGCAAAGGAACTGAAACCCTCATAGACTGCTGGTGGGACTCTAAAATGATGCTGCTTCTTTGAAAAACAGTGTAGCAGTTCCTCAAATGATTAAACATGTAGTTGCCAGATGATCTGGAATTTCACTTCTAAGTATATAGAAGAAATAAACACATGCAAATAAACATGAACACACAAAATAATTTTATATAAACCATGAATAAAAGAATAAATCAAAATAATAATGAGAAAACATTTCGAATTTTATGAATATAAAAATGAAATGAAGATGCACCATATCAATATGTGTAGAATGAAACTAAAGTAGTACTCAGAGGAAAATCGATAGTGTTAAATGAGTATATTTGGAAAGTCCAAAATAAATAACCAGAACTTCCACCTTAAGAAATTTTAAAGATAAGAACAAATTAAGTTCTGGTTTCAAACTGGGGTATAGCAGCAGGCTGGCTTCACTCTCACTCCCATCTGAAGAAAACCAAAGCCAAATCTACAACACTGCAATATTTCAGAATTCAAATATGATGATGTGACAGTTCCCAGGGCCAAAGAGAAGGGAAAAAACTCCAGCAGATAATAAGGGAATTGGACTTTCATATCCATAACACCCCTCATCACAATCTGCGAAGTACCAAGCTCGCAGAAAATTTCCATCTGACTCATGGTTTCTACACTGGAAAGAGTGAGATTGAGGATGGACAACCAGCTTTCTCACCATTTTGGGTTCCCTTGCAGGAAACCTGTCCCTGCATCAACTCATGGGAAGCCTTGAGAATGCCTGGAGAGAAAAATAGCCCTTAAGATGGTCAGAAACAAAGGGGAAAGGCAGGACTCCCATCTCCAGCCATGGAAACTTTGCTCTGTAACTCTGCCAAAAGAGTTGCCAAATCGGAGTGGCGGTTCAGCAGCACCACATGGTAGGTCTGTTTCAGAGGTGCCCTGGGAACGAACCGCTCACCAGCCTTCCCACACTAGTGGAATATCCCCTTCAGGAGCTCCCCCATTTAGGACTAGTGCTCTCTGATTGTTTACCAGAACCAAGACAAACCTGGGCTTAATTAAGGTGCCATACAATCTTATGAGGCAGTAACCTGTTGGAAAAATCAATAGGTAAATTATAAAGAATCTCTAAATGCAAAAATACAAGAAAAACCAAAATAAAACAGACAGAGAAGACTAGAATAAATAACTAATCCTTCAGAGCAAAGACACAGACATACATTAATGACTGACCCTAAAGAAACAGCAATATGTGAACTCTCTAAGAATTCAAAATAGCAGTTTTAAGAAAACTACTTAAACATGATAGCGATCTCCAAGACCAAAGTGCTAACAACACATACTGGGGAAAGGTCAGTCTCTTCAATAAATAGTGCTGGGAAAACTGGATAACCATATGCAGAATAATGAAACTGGATTTTTATCTCTCACCATATACCAAAGTTAAATAAAAATGAATTAAAGACATAAATTTAAGACATGAAACCATGAAACTACTAGAAGAAAATTTTGGAGAAACACTTTCGGACAATGGTCTGGGCAAATATTTTTGTGTAAGACTTCAAAAACATGGGTAACCACAGCAAAACTAGACAAATGAGATTACATCCAGCTAAAAAGCTTCTGTACAGCACAGGAAACAATCAAAAAGTGAAGCAACAACTCAAAGAATAGAAAAAAAAATTGCAAACGATCCATCTGACAATAGATTAATACCAGAATATATAAGGAGCTTTAACAACCAACAACAACAAAAAAAAATCCAATTAAAAATGAGCAAACTTTCTGAATAGACATTTTTCAAAAGAATATATACAAATGACCCACAAGTATCTGAAAAAAATGCTCAACATCACTAATCATTAGAGAAATGCAAATCAAAACCACAATGAGATCTCATCTCACTTTACGTAAAATGGCTTTTATCAAAAAGACCGGGAATAACGGATGCTGGTGAAGATGTGGAGAATGGTGTACCTTCTGACACTATTGGTTGGAATATAAATTAGCACAGCCACTGTGGAAAACTGTATGGAGGTTCTTCCAAAAACAAAAAAGCAGAACTACCATATGATCCAGCAATTTCACTACAGGGCATATATTTAAAAAATTGAAATTAGGCTCTTGAAGAGATCTGTGCACCCATGTTCATTGAAGAGTTATTCACAATAATAGCTTAGATGTATAAAGAGCCCAAGTGTCCATCAACAGATGAATAAAGAACATGTGATATATACACACTTGAAAGCTTAGATGAAATGTACAAATTCACTTAAATGCCCAAGCTACTAAACTTATTGATAAAAATAAATTACTTGAATAGTCTATGTATGTTAATTCTATAATCCATTTAAGAAAGAGTTTCTGTTCTACATAAATTACTCTAGCAAATTGAAGAAGAAATATTCTACAATGCATTTTCTGAGGTTATTATTACTCTGAACCAAAGACATTTAAAAAAGACTACAAACAAATATCTCCATGAACATAGATGCAATTCTTAACACAATTTTAGCAAATCGAATTCAACTACATATATATATGTTTCCACATATATGTGTGTATATAAATATGTATATATATGTGTCTATGTATATATATACACACACATATATACACACGCATATATATAATGATAATATGCCATAATCAAGTGGGCCTTATTCAGGAAGTCAAAGTTGGTTTAATCTTAGAATATCAATTGATGTAATTTTTTGCATTGCAAGATAGAGAAAGTGAAATCATATCATCATTTCAATAGAAGCAGGAACAAAAATTGATAAAACCTATCTCTCACTCCTGATAGAATTCTCTGTTAGTCCTGAAAGGGAACCTCCTCTACTTGATAAAGGGCATCTCTGACAGAAGAAAGGATTATAGTTTTTGGTAGAGAAAAAGTTTTCAATAAAAATCTTTCTCTAGAAATGTCTATACTCTGTTTGGCAGTTTAAACTAAAGCTATCTGCACCACCAACTATTATAGTCATCTTTTGATATGTGTAGTGGATTGATTCCAGAAAACCTGCTCCCCATACCAAAATTCTGTGCATATGCGAGTCCCACAGTCAGCCCTGGGGAACTTGAATATGTGTAAAGTAGGTCCTGTGTATATGTGGGTTTTGCATCTTGTGAATACTGTATTTTTTATCTGCATTTAGTTGAAAAAATCCACCTATAAGTGGACTGGACCAGTGCAGCTCAAACTTACGTTGTTGAAGAATAAATTATATGATGAAGACATACATAGAGACAAGCACATACAGAAATTTTCCTTTCACATTTGACCACAGTATGACAAGTGTTGGTATAGATATAGTTTAGTTACAAGAAAATAAATTGCCTGCTGATAACCAGTACAGCCTCCTTCCATGATGAAGTTGAATGTAAGCGGAAAAAAATGAAATAAAAAGAACGTAGCTGAAAAGCCATACTATGTCCTTTCTTTTCTAGGTTCACATTCTCTTTATTGTTTTCTTCATTGCAAACCTTTATTTTAAAAGAATTATTCAAAAGGAGCTTGGCAAATTACTGCCTAAATGTTTTTTTAAAGTGCTACCCAATTTGAATAGCACTATGACCTTTTCAACTAAATATGTTACCTGTGACCCAGATCAACTAAATATAACTCTTTAGAGGCCTGTTTTCTGTTAAGGAAATTATGTAAGAATATTGCTTTGGTTTTCATTTTGTTCTTATTTGTTTTTAAATATCACTTTACTTTGTTAACTAGCTCAGAATATTTATTACTTTGATAATTTTCTTGTTCTAGCTTCACTTGTGATATTATGTACTATCATGCTATTGGTTTTATTGGAGCTTGTTTTGGATAATCCTGTGAAGATGACTGAGATGTTTTAGAAAGGAAGTAGTAGAATGTAGTGGCTGGGAGCTTGCATTCTGTAGACACATATCGTGGGTTTGAATTTCTGCTTTGTAACTTTAATCTTCAGTGAGTTTCTTATCCTTTATGTAACTCATTTATCTTACCTCAAAATAATAATAGTAATAGTACCTACCTTATAAGGCTTGTAGGTGCATTAAATGATTCGATATATATAAAGTGCCAAGAAAAGTTCCTGGCACACAGTGAGTGCAAAGTTATGACAGCATTATATTAAACCTTATGTTCTTCATTTGGGTGGGGTAGACATTTAACAAAATTCTAACTGACACTGTTTCAAATTAATTTCTGGAGTACTGTGTTTTTAAGTATGAAATTTCCACAAAAATTCTGATACAAACAAATGAAATTTTAAAACTTTTAATCATTTCAAGTACTAAACAAGTAACCTAGTCAGAACAAATCAGTGCTTCTGGCCTTTTGGAAATATCAAAAAGCAGAATTTGACTGAAGGAAAAGGAGAAAATATAATTGCTTAGGAATTTTGCTTTGAAACCTCTTGGAAATTAAGATGATAACTCACATGAGTTATCACGAAAAGAAATAAGGAATTCTAGCAGCACAGCATTTTGAAAAATTGCTAAACTCATTCAATTGTTTGTATGTTGAACTAAACATATTTAAAATATAATTAAAACATTTTCCACATATAAACAAATTCCTTTCACTCCACACCAGATGAATGTGTGCAAGGTTCTGTGTTATATTTCACACTAATTAAGGACAAATTACACTTGGAGCCTAATTCGTATTTATTCACATACCAAACACATTTGAATGTTTTATATATCACAGGAGGCATGTAAGGTATTGGGGAGACAAAGTTGAAGAAAACAGATATGGTTCTTGCCCGGATGGATCTTCCAATTTAGAGAGAGTCAGGATATATATGTATATAAATCAACAGAATATGTAACAATGGATATCATGTACTATAAAGGAGCTAAACAATAAAATATTATAGGGAAAAGAGAACAATCACTCAGTGAGTAAGCCACTGTCTTTGAGGGCATGGTCAGAAAGCCTCTCTGACTGCACCAAATTTAAGCTAAGACTTAAAAGTTTAAGAAGGAGTTGGCCTAGTGAAAATATGAAGATCATGGGTTGGGCTTTCTAAATACAAGGATCAGTAGATATTAATATAAAGGCTCTGATATGGAAGAATGTGTGGTGTCTTTCACTTTCTTTCTGAAGATCAGAATGAGGAAGGGTAGAGTAGCATAAGAGATAGTGTTTATGGTGGTCAGATCATTCAAGATGTAAGCCATGGTTAATAACATAGATTTTATAGTATAAAAGCAGTAAGAAGTCATTTTAAACAGGATAGTAATGTGATTTGTTTTATATTTCAAGAAGATTACTTTGTTTCCTGTGTAGCTGGTGGAGTGGTGGGCGACAAAGATGGAAAGGAGGGAGTCTAAATAGCTAAGTAGGTTTTCAGTGTTCTGAGAAAGAGGCAATGTTGACACTGACTATGATTATGGTCCTGAGTTTGAGAAAAGTAGACAGATTCAAAAATACTTTGAAGGTAGAACAATTAGGATATATTGATATATTAGATGTGGATGTTTTTTTAAAAAAGGAGAAATCAAAAGGTAATGCATAAGTGTTTGTTTTTGTCTTTCTTGATTTGAGCAACTGAGTGAATACTGGTACAATTTAGAGTAAAATAGAAGACTGGACCAGGCTTAAGAGATACAGAAGAATAAAATATTTAGTTTTGGTTATGTTTATTTAAAGATGTCCTTTAGAAAATAGGCAGTTGGGTTTAAGAGTCTGAAGCTTAGAACAGGAACATATTCTGATAATGACCACGTTTATATTTGTAGAGGCTGGGAGAGACAAGGAAAATCTGTATTCCTCAAAAGCAGTGATCTATCAGTCTCAACTTTTGTGATTTTAAATGTCTGGTATTTTTTCCACAGAGGAAGACGCTTGTTTCTCAACAAGTTTTATCTCAGGTCTGATATCACTGGGTCATACTATCCTACTTAATTAATGACTCCATAGATGAAAATCATAGGGGACATAAAACTTTTTTTTTTATCAAATGCTGTTTTGTGTCTACCTCATTCCTCAGGATTTCTATGCAACTTGGAAAATTAGTGTCTTTGTTGATATGATAAATGAATATTAACCTACACAATGCTTCCAGACATGTTCTTATGACTGAGAAGTAAATCTTTCATTCTATTATAATCAGTTCTCCTTTATCATATCAGAAAACTCATCTTCATTCCAGAAATTATATTATTTTTCAGGTTTTTATTCTGAATATCTTATATAAAATAAAACACTGAAGTTTAGTGAAATTCTGTCTTAAAATGTAAGTGGATTCTGTTCACAGAAAATGTGGGATGCATTGTTACTAGATTAATAAAAAAAATTTTCAGTCAGCTTTCTACCAGTTCTTGTAAAAAAAAGGGGGGAGGGGAGTGGAGGAGGGTGCTGTTTATTTAATAGGTCGGGATTTGACTGATTCCATAGAACCTGAACAATTGTCATGGGCTGAGAAAGTTCCCGATAATCACCAGGACTCTCATTTTCAACTCTCCCACCCTCGCATAGAAGAATAGACAAACAATAACAAATTTTAGACTGCCCTCATTGAAGAATGAGTCTGGCTAAAAGACAGGAGCCAATCACCAATTATCATGAATATTGGGTTTTACTTTAATATTACATTTTCATATGTGGCTTATAGAACCCTTTCATTACTTTGTATCTATGATCAACAGATGTCTTCTGCAAAGAGCCCGATAACAAATGTTTGAGGCTTTTCTGGCCATATGGTCTCTCACAACTATGCAACTTTACCACTGTGGTTTTGAGCTAGTGAATTTAGGTGGCACAGTGTGGCTTAAGATGCTCCATATTTTTTGTGAGATTTTTCTAGAGAAATAGGTAAGTTTTACATTGACTCCTGCTAAGAGATTATGATGCAGAGTCACCTTTTAGCTATCACTGCAGAGAAAAGTATGATTCACCTTGTCTTGAGAAATTATCAGGTATGGGAAGCACTAAGGCTGAATATTATTATTACACAAGGAATAGTTACATAATATTATTACACAATAGTTCCACCATTGGAACTAGAAAATAGAGGATAAATACTACACTCCTATTTCATCTGAACTGATATGCATGAGTCAGTCAAAAATTAAATTCATTTCTAAAAAGTTTTTTAGAATGTCTCATCTGACAACAGCCACAAGATTCTCTTTAAATGTTGGCTTCAAAAGGCAGATGAAAGATAATCATTTCAAACATACCTCTAGAACTCATCTGGTGATTTTCTATTTTCTTGTTCTACTTCTTCTCTAAGATGCCTGAAAAAGTCTGATTTTGGCTAGTTGTCTGTTTTCTCCATTTGTCCTATTATTTGTCCCTCAGTATTTATTCTGCCTCTTAAGACTCTTGGTTTCCTGATTTCTGGTAGTGACCTGATCTTGTGTATATTTCAAACTTACAAGCACACATTCACAAGAGTTAGGACTCTGCAATCAATTGATATAATATTAATAGGATGTTTTTTACTGAGCCCCATGATTTTCCGTATCTATTATATTTTTCCAATAGATTTTGGAACCAGAAATAGCTTACAAGTTAATGAGGAGTCTTATAAACAAATCAATAATCACAATACACTCTAATAAATGTATGATAGATGTTTGATCTAAGATTTTCATTTTGTATAGGTCAATTAAAAGTGACTGTTATAATATTTTGTGCATACTTATAAATGGGACTCTATCTAAGCCTGTGCATCTCCTAAGGACGAAAGTATCATATGGAATTTCTTCCCAGATACCAGTAACAGAATATTAGGGACAAAAGAACTTCAATATTTAGATGACTTCTTGAAACTACTCCCTGTGGTATTTTAATTGGAAGGGACCAGATTTACTGAAAGTCGGAGAGTATCGATTGATAAGAGTACAAAAGGGTAACTAACGATGGGCATATTCATTAGTTAGAGCTTGGGACTGGCTTTACTGGGTTGTTCTGGTTCACAATTTCTCGTGAGCTTGCAGACAAGATGGTGGCCAGTACTTCAATCATTTTGTGATTTTATTGAGAAAGGATGATCCACTTCTCAGATGGATAATTCACATGGCTGTTGGCAGGAGCCTCCATTTATGTTGGCTATTGGCAGGAGGCTTTCATTCCTCATTGTCTGTTGGCAGGAGGTCTTAATTCTTTGCTTCATGGGTTTCCCCATAGGGTTTCTTGAGTGTCCTCATAATATGGCAACTGGCTTCCTTCAGAGACAATGATCTGAGAGAAGGAGAGCAAATAAAGGATGATGTCACAGAACACACTGTCACTTTCACTATCTGCAATTAGTTACTCAAGTCAGTCTGATTCAACCACACAAGGGCATGGAGTAGGGAACCTTTGAAGGCTATCTTGGAGGCTGGCCTACCTGAGTAGGGTTGGAATAATGTCAGGGTAGAAGAGGTATATGTGTACAATATGCAACAGATAGGGATTTGCATGAATAGATTTTTATGGCAGTAAAGAAAAACTGGAAAAAATACATAGAATTCAGATTGGAGGCTTGCCAGAAGAAAACTATAAATGGGAAGCTTAACAAGTTAAGAGGTTACTGGAAATACTTGTTGTTGCTATTGGGAAAAACACCGAAACCTTTAATACTGTTTTCAGATCTTCACATGATCTAAATATTAGCTTGTTTTTAAGCCCCAACTCCTAGAATGCTTCTGTATTGCTGTCTCTCTATGCCAGACACATTGACTGGCCTCCTTGAAGATCATTAAATAAGTATGTTCCTGCCTTTAAACATGTGCCCTACATTTGGAATGCCTTTCCCACCCTTTTACCTAATTATCCTCTATTCAGCCATCATATTAAATTCAAGCACCAGTTCCTCCAGCCATAACCTTTGGTCTCAGGTTGTCTAGCTATTTTCTCGTGTATGACTGTATCTATTACTGTCATCATCATCATCATTTCAGGGACATTTTTAACATTTTTAATTATACAACTATCAGTGTCCTTAATCTCTAAACTAAAGTTTAAGCTAGATAAGAAAAAAAAAATCATATCTGACCATTCCATGTGCCAAGCACAGTGCCTGGTAAATTAGAAGGACTTAGTCATTTCTCATTTAAAGAAGCACTTAGTCATTTCTCATTTCAAGAATAAATACACTACTCCCTGAGATAGATGATAAGGATATGAATTAGTGTGATGGTAAGAAGGTAGAAAGTAGATGGCACATTCAAAACAGACGTTAAATCAAGACAAAGGCATGAAGGAAAGAGAGTCATCCAGAATAATGATAAATATCTGATATTTTAAAACTGAACAATAGTAAAAGATTATAGGACAAAGTAAGAAAATAAAATGAAGGCATTAACTCTGAGAATTTTATTAATCAGACCCCAACCAGGAGCATAGTAAATACACTGTGTTAATTTCTATTATTGCCCTTTACCTCCAAATTCACCCCTCAGTGCCTGCTCAGCTGTAATGGACTGATCGCTTTAAACATTTCTGTTTAAGCACAGCACCATGTTAAGCTTTGTCAATAGAGGGCACTGGAGTCACACTACAGAAGGAAGGGGATTCTCTTCCCAGTTTTGGCTGTTTTGCTTTGGATTTTCAGCCCTCTCTGGCTCCCGCTGCAGTCTTTCTGCTGTGTGGGTGTGTAAGAACATTCAGTGATGCCTAGTCCAGACACACACCCTAAGGGCACAGTCTGTCAGTGACCTCATAGGCCCTGCCTAAGCCCTGTGACTACCTTCCCAAGGCTTCTTATCTCCACCCGAACATACTGACACTGCATGCTCCAAGCCCACAACACCCACAGAGTATCCAGATTTCCTCTGTGTACTTGCCGACCAACCTGGCTTGCCAGCACCCTGGAGGTTTAGCTTTGTCCTAGGCAACCTAACAAACTTCTCTGCTATTCCACGAGCTGCAAACATGCCTTCTCCAAGATGAGAACTCAGCCCTGAAGAGGGTCCCACTTTCTAAATTTGTCCTTCCTTTGAAATTCAGCCTCAGCGTAGGGTTCCCTTTAGAATTGTTTCTGTATTTTTATAGTTGCTTTCCTATCATAGGTTAATAATTATTTCATATTAAATTCCTGTTAAATTTACTGCATGGTTTCTCTTTCCCAGTAAAGTTAAAGAATCTATACCAACTTACTGTTAAAATAAAGAACATTTTATGCAGGGAACTGGTCATGCAACTCTGAAGAGCTGAGAAGCCAAAGGTAGGCCTCTGAGGCAACTCATAAACCAGCATCTGCAAGAAGTTGCCACCTTTTGAAGTCTGCAGGGACAAAGAGAAGAGGCAGTGTTACAAGGGCCAAGATGACACACTGGAAGAAAACGATGTCAACCTCTCTGGCAAAATCTAGAGCTACAGAGGAGAGGCCATTGCTATTGGAGTCCCTGTCTGGCCTTTCCTTTTCTTTATCTGACAATTTCTTGTAGGCGTCTCCCATTGTTTGAAACCAGCTGGCAACCAGCTTACAAGGGAACCCAAGAATGCATCTCGGAGATGGCCCGTCTGCAGTAGGTGGAAGATGACAAATGGATCCCAGAGCAAAAAGACCAATGACTGGCAGAGATATACTCAGGCTTATGCATTAATAACCAGATTCCCAGGAGAACAATGTCCTTTGTTGTAATGTTTTTCCATGTTTCTGATGTAACTGTTCTTACTGTGGGTGAGTTCAAGAAGTAAACGTGAATGTCACTGGACCCTGAGTCTGGAAGGGATGCACCCTAGCACACCATGTATAGTAGTTCCACTGTGCAAATTCAATAGGTAAAAACTACCTCAAGATTATAGATGACATTAGCATAATAAAACAATTCAAAAGTAATGATTTATGTATTACTTATGACACTTCTGATTCTAAAATAATTTATTAACTCTAATTTTGTATCGTTTGCTGTTTAATAATATCTATGTTTAACAATTGGCTCTTGTGAGCGAGTGTGAGCTTGCTGGGACACATGATTTGACTTTTTGGGCGTCCCTTGAGAGATCAGGAGTAGACACTTAGCCAAACAGATCTGACACTTAGGAAAGTATTCCAGCGTGGTGATTGAGATTTGGGAGTTATCACTAAGTAGGTGATACTAAGAACGATGGGAGAGGGACATGAGAATCTACATGAGGTGGGAGTATACATTCTTGGCTATTAATCAATATTTAAGCCATGGCGAGACTGGCAGAAGAACTTCTTGAAGAAAACTAATGAGGAATGTTCAGAAACATAAGACAAGACCAGGCACCCTTCAAATTGATATTTCTTCCCTATTACATGTATATCATGAATTTTAGGAAATTCAATATATAAAAATGATGCTTATACCTATGTCACATTTTTAACTCAGGAAAAACATGCTGTAAATATTAATGAATGCAAATTTTTCTAATTCTGAATCATATTTTTAGTGTCCATACCTTTTAAAAATGTAAATATTATGTCACTATCAGAAGTTTAGAAAAACTGTTAACTCTGAGAAGTACATTGCCTTTCCTTTCCTGAATAAAGTTAATTTCATTGTATGGTCTTAATTGATGTTCAAATGATAATCGTATATATTAAAAGAAATATCAAAATATTTTTTGAGAAACAAATAGTTTTGCTATATAGACATTTTATTTTGATCATTAGTTACAATTTGTCACGGAGTATTTTAAGATTTATAGGATTACTTATAATCACATATATCTGGTGTGGTGGTGATTGAATATTGAGTATCATCAAGTTTTTTAAAAATAAAATTGACTTCTGAACTTTTATCAAGTAAGTGCATGCAGATATGTATAACATTTTTGTCCCTATGGCATACTTAGATTATGATTTTTCAAAACATACAAAAATAAAAGCTCCCTTGCTCAATTTATAATTCCAAAATGGCTAGAGTCAAAAAAAAAAAAAAAAAAAGGTACTTATAAAAAAATTCGCGAGGAAATCAGGGGCATTTCTTTATTACACCAAAAGACTATTAGTTAACAAAGGATTTATCATAGAGTTTATTTAAGTAAAGACATTTCAATATATTTAAACTATGATATATTATATTAATACATATGCACATATTAATATATGTAAATATTTAATATGTACTTTATATAGATAACATATCAATACATACTTATATGTGTATGTGTTTTTAGATTGCTCCTTTTCAAGAATAAAAGTATTCCTTTAACCTAAAAAGTATAGCATGCACATAAATATTGTATTTTTTTAAGTATAGGTATTGGCATCTTGAAGAAACTGCTTGTTATAATCAGCAATACCATTCATTTAAAACAAAATTTCTTTAAAACTTCAGAAGCTGATACCTAGATATTATAATGAAGGTTAAACATTTCAAAAGCAACAAGTTAATCCACAATTTTAAAATGTGCATGGTTACAGAGGACACGCTCCTAGATACTGATAGTAACTGAAGGGAAGAGGGTAAAAGGGAACTTGCTTATGGTCGTTTATAATTTACCTACTTCTGAAATATTATTCTCAGCCCTCCATGCAGACATAATCTGGGCAAGAGATGAAAAACAAATATGGCAGGGGCTGCTAATTTCACTTTTGATTGATGTAATCAGGAGGGGAAAGCTAGGCCGTTGATTTTTCTACCTGTGAACTGTTACTTTATTCCCTTACTGTGGAGATGGAGGGAAAGAGAACTTCCTCTATTCCTAAGTGGCAGAAAATATCTCAGGAGGTTATTTTACATATGTATCAGAGTCACCGTCAGACCCCTTCCTAAAGGTGAATGTGGCAGGGCGTGGTGGCTCAAGCCTGTAATTCCAGCACTTTGGGAGGCTGAGGCGGGTGAATCATGAGGTCAGGAGATCGAGACCATCCTGGCTAACATGGTGAAACCCCATCTCTACTAAAAATACAAAAATTAGCTGGACGTGTGGTGGCGGGCAACTGTATTCTCAGCTACTCAGGAGGCTGAGGCAGGAAAATCGCTGGAACCCAGGAGACAGAGGTTGCAGTGAGCCGCGATCAAGCCACTGCACTCCAGCCTGGGCAACAGAGCCAGACTCCATCTCAAAAAAAAAAAAAAGGTGAACACTCATGAGGGAATGCAGTCAGACTTTGAAGGTTACCACATGCCACTTGCCATACAATTAACAAAGGGCTCTACGTTGTTTTTGGCTTTATAATATAAACATATTTTTATTAGTAATTTATATGATTCTTACATTACTCATAATTTGAACTCATCAAGAAACCGTGTAACTTTCCATTATTATTAACTCCCCGCCCCCACTATTTGGCAAAGTTTTCTTTTTTTCTTGCAAAGAAATAAAGGAAATAAGGTAGAAAAACTAGACAATTTAAGAGTGATTAAGCATGTTAAACTTTATTCTGAACTTTTACCAGGAAAAAGCTCAAAGAACCTGACTCTCAGTGTTGACCATGTGAATTTTGGAAGTCGTCAGACCAAAATGTGCCTTCATGCAAACCTTTAATTAAATATGGAGAATTTAATTTACTTTGATAATTTTAGGGTTTTCAAATATGTCCAGAGAAAGGAAATCAACCAATCAAATTATCCAAACAAAGGCCATTTTTGCCAATATTACCTGGACAATAAGAATAGATTTTTTTTCCCTAAATTTTCTACAATGAACATGTATTACAATAAGAAAAAAAAGAATGCTTCTTTTTCCTAAACATTCAATGTTTCACTAGTTTTTAATTGTATTTACTTAGTTTTTTTGAGTCACTGTCTTGCTCTTTGACTGAGGCTGGAATGCAGTGGTGCAATCACAGTTCACTGCAGCCTCAAACTGCTGGGCTCAAGTGATCCCCCCACGTCAGCCTCGCAAGTAGCTGGGACTACAGACGCATGCCATCACCCCTGGCTAATATTTAAATTTTTTGTAGAGACAAGGTCTCGCTATGTTGCCCAGGCTGGTCTCAAACTCCTGCGTTCAAATGATCCTCTTATTTCATTCTCCCAAAGTTCTATGATTACAGGCATAAGCCACCCCACCTGGTACACACTCGTTTTTAAATAACTGATTTGCTACATAACGATATAAAAAAAGATGGGGCACATGTGTCGCTTTTCTTAGAAAATATATTCTGTTGTAAGTTCTCTGTGAAAAAAAAAATCATCTCTGTACTGGTCTTAGTCAATCTGGGGTGCTATAACAAAAATACCGTAAGTCGGTGGCTTAAACAAAAATTAAATTCTCATAGTGCTTATTAGTCCAAGATTAAGAAACCAGCAGATTTGGTATCTGGTGAGGGTTGTCTTCCTGGTTCATAGCCAGCTATCTTCTCATTGTGTCCTCACATGGCTGAAAAAGTAAATGAAATCTCTGGGGTCTCTTTCATAAGGGCACAAATCTCATTCATGAGGCTCTGCCCTCATCACCTAATCACCTTCCAAAGACCCCATCTCCTAATAAGATCACCTCAGAAGGTAAGATTTCAACATATGAATTTTGAGGGAACATAAACATTTAGATATTGACATTTTGCTCCTGGTCTCCAAAGTTTATATTCTTCTCACATGCAAAATACATTTATTCTATCCCAATAACCCCTAAAGTCTTAACCTATTCCATCATCAACTCTAAAGTCTAAAATACAAAGCCTCATCTATTAATAGATATCATCTAAATTAGTAATGAATGAGACTATAATTCATCCTGAGGCAAAATTTCTCTCCAGCTGTGAACCTGTGAAAGCAAACAAGTTATATGCATTCAGAAAATAGTGTGGGACAGGTATAGGATAGACATGTTCATTCCAAAAGGGATAAACAGAAAGGAAGGAAGGTGTACTCGGTTTCAAGAGAGTCCAAAACTTACTGGGGCAAACTTTATTACCTTTTGAGGCTCAAGAATAATCCTCTTTGGCATGCTACTCGGTCTTCCAGGCCTACTACAGTGGTAATATCAGTCCTCTGGCTTGGTAGAGATGGTCCCACAGTGGCTGTCTGCCTTAGCTTTCTGCTGGGGTCCCACAGATCTGTTGGGCTGGGTCCAGTGCCCTTGGCTCACCCAGGCTGAAATCATGGTCCCATGGCTCCAGGTGTTTTAAAACCTAGGTGGAGGCAGCTGTGCCCTGAAAGCTCGTGCATTGTGGCCTGTGATGGGAGTGGCAACCCTGATCATCTCTGAATCACTTTCAGAGCTATTCTTCCAATGTCTTGAGAATAACATCTGGCCTTTGCTGAGATGACTGATAAATACTAATCTCCTTATCAAATGGACAATTGGCCACATTCGTAATGTTCTCATTTTTTTGCAATATTGGTAGGCTAAGATTTCTTTTTTCAAATCTTTAAGTTCTGCTTTCTTTTTACTGAAAAATTCTGTTTTAAAGCTATTTCTCTCTTCTCACGTTTCACTGTAATCATAGTATAATACAGCAGCTAAGCTGCTTCTATATTGGCTTTCAGTTGAAGGCAAGCCATACTTTCACCACTTTGCTTAATAATAGCTTCAGCTAAATATCCAATTTCATCACTCACACTTTCCACCTTCCACAAAACACTAGAGCATGAATACAATTCAGTCAATTTCTTTGTCACTGTGTAACAAGAATCACCTTTCCTCCAGTTTCCGACAGCATGTTCATTTCTGTGTGAGACTTCATCAGAATGGTCTTTACCATCCATATTTCTACCAACATTCCATTCATGATTACTTAAGTATTCCTTAATAAGATTGAGGTTTTCTCTATAGTTTTACTCTTTCCTGATTCTTTATGAGAATCACCTTTAAAGGTCCATTCATAGTATTGTAAGTTGTTTTTTTTTTTTTTTTTTTTTTAAGTATGCACCTCAGAACTCTTCCAGCCTCTAGTCATTATCCAATTTCAAAACCACATCCACATTTTTAGGAATTTGTTATAACATCACCTCCATTTCTCAGTACCAATTTCTGTTTTAGTTTAGGTTGCTATAGCAGCACACTATACACTTAATGCCTCAGAAACAACAGAAAGTTATTTCTCAGGTGTCAAAACCCCAAGATTGAGGCAATGGCAGATTCTAGTTCACAGATGGTCATCTTCTTGCTGTGTCCTCACCTGGGGGGAATGGGTGAGGGAGCTCTCTGGAGTCTCTCTTATTATGGCACTAATTCCACTGAAGAGGGCTATGCCTTCATGAACGAATCACCTACAAAATGTTTTCCCTCTTCAAATACCATCACATTGGGAATTAGCATTCAGCATATAAATTATGGAGACATTAACATTCAGTGTATAGGACTGCATCAGGATTAAAAGTGATTTACCCACAACTGTTACATTATTACAGTATTCTGTATTTTTTTATATATGTATCTTTACCAGTGAGCTATATGCTTTTATGTTCCTCTTTAGCATCTTTCCATTTTATCTTGAGGAACTCCCTTTAGCATTTCTCTGTAAGATTGGTGTACTGGTAATGAATTCCTTCAGCTTTTGTTTATCTGGAAAAATTTTTTTTTTTTTGAGGACCAGTTTTACATTATATTATTCTTGGTCAGCTGGTTTTCTCTTGGTGGTGGTGGTTTTTTGTTGTTGTTGTTGTTTCTTTGCTTTTTTGTTTTTTGTTTTTTTTCTTTTTTCCCAGCACTTTGGATGTATTATTCTATTCCTTTCTGGCCTGCAAAGTTTCTGATAAGAAATCACATATTCTTATGAAGATTGCCTTCTATATGAAGAGACTTTTTTTTTTCTTAATGCTTTCAAAATCTCCCTTTGTGTTGGACTTTTGACAATTATGCTGTTTCTAGGTGTGGACATCTTTGTGTTAATTCTCATTGTATCATGTGGGCTTCTTGTATCTTGATAATCATTTCCTTCCCTAGATTTGAGAAGTTTCCAGCCATTTTTTATTTAAATAAGATTTGTAACCTTTATTCTCTGTCTTCCTCTGGGACATCCATAATGCATGTGTTGGTCCACCTGATGATGTCCTGTAAGTCTGTTAGACTTTCTTCACTGTTTTTCATTCTTTTTTTTTTTTTCTCTTCTACTGCATAACTTCAAATGACATGTCTTAAAGTTCACTGATTCTTCTGCTTGATCAAATCTGCTTCCTCTCATGAATTTTTCGGTTTGGTTATAGCATTGTTTAGCTCTGAATGTCCCGTTTTTTGTTTTATACATTTTCTTTCTCTGTTGAAGTTCTCCTTTTGTTCATTTGTCTGATCTCCTTCATATTTATTTTGAATTCTTTTTTTGATAATTAACATTCCTTCATTTCTTTACTAACAAATTTCTGAAACCTCGTAATGATCATTTCAGTTGAGCCATATCCCCTCTTTGTTCATGTGTCTTGTAACTTTGTTTTGGTATTCACGCTTTTTATAAAACAACCACGTCTCCTAGTCTTTTTGAGTAGGCTTTGTACAGGGACAGACTTTCACTAATCAGTCCAGCTAGAGTTTCTGGAAGTCTTTTAATACTTTTCTGTTCTGTGGACTTATGTGTTGTTTAGATTCTTAATTAGGGGGATTTGGTGGTTTCTTTTTTTTAGTTTATATTCTCTTATTCTGTCTCACGTCTATGCTATATAATGGATTATGTGAAGTAGCATCTCCTTTTTTATTCTCAGCTGAGCCCCAGGCATTTAATGTACATTAGATCTCATCAGTTAGACTAGACTCCATTCAGGTAGCCCCCTAAAAAGCTGGAACATTAGTCATTCTCTCCAGTCCTCTCTTTACTCACAGTGGGAGAGGCTAGTGATCTGTCTTGGCCTATACAGAAGATCCTCTGGAGTAACAGCAACCCACTCAGGTCTTTTTTATTTTTGTTTTTGTTTTGTCCTTGTGGCTTCCAGGCATGTAGAGCAATGTTAGGTCCCATCAGCACACTGAGACAGGCTAGACAGAAGCCTATTTAGGCAGATGCCCTTAAATATCAGAGCATTACTTGTATAGTCCAGTGTTCTCCTTACCTCCCTAGAAAGAAGTTGGGAGCTGGGACTTTCCTCCCAATCATGTGGTACTGTCCCAGGGTCAGATGCTGCGGCAAGAAGGTGCCACAAGTTTTCTCTCCAGACTTGATGTAGCTAGTTTTGTGCTTTCTTCAGTTGTAACAGCCACTTAATTAACTTCTGAATTTCTCAAAAAGATAATTTATCTGTATATTGATGCTGAATTGGTGTCTGTCTCTGCATGAGGAAGAAAGATCTAGAGCTTCCTATTCTGTTATGTTTCTGAAGCTATTAAGGGCTCTTCATTTTATTGGTACGTAATAAATACTGATTACTAGATTGCAAAGCATCTATTGAAGGTATACATGAAGAAGTAATTTAGATATAAAAATAAAAATATGTTTCAGAGTTAGAAACATATATTAAAATATACAAAACTGTGTAGTCAATGTAAGTTTTGTAAACACATGTAATACTCAGACATGTATGCACATATACTCACATGCACATATTATTACATATATAGAGAAGATCCCAGAAAAAAATCATTAAAATGACAGTAGACAGAAATATTAGCTAATTTTAGTGTCACTTTTTATGGCATTTGATTTTTAAAACATTCTATAGTCAACATAAGCTAGTTTTGTCTTTCAAAAACTTAATAAATATGTGTTACTTGGAAGAAAAAAGGAGGAAGATATTGGATTCAAAGAGGACAGTTGAAAGGAAGAATTCTTTAATTACTTTATACCATTAATTCCTACTTTGTCAAGGTCATATGATGGTGTGACATTTGTAACTTACTTATTCTGCATGCTGACTGAAACGTACTGCTGAACAGCTATAACATGGCTTTTAAAATGGATTAGAGCTAAATTATTCATGCTACAAGCCATATTGAGAGTTGATGGCCCCCAAATTAGAATGCCAGTACATGAATTGTATGCACGTTTCCTTTCCTTCAGAGAAACAGCTTATACAACTTACTGAATATAGCCACAGGTAAGAAATGCTGATAACATTTCCTTCTTGAAATGCCAGGTCTTTACAGTGGAGATAAGGAGCAAGATGTTGACGCCTTGCAATTTTATGTGCTAACAGGATGTTTCAGCAAAGTATCCAGAGTACTGCTTACTATTACCATAAGAAAGACAGGCATTTCTTGACAATGAAAAAGTTTGATCTCACTGTTCACACAGAACATAATTAAAATACAAATACAAGTGCAAAATGGCACTGATTCCATATTATTATTTTTTTAAATTATTTTTTTAAAAAAATAATATTTATCACAGGCTTGGCCAGGGATTACTGAGATTTTGCATAGTCTGTGGAGAGAATTGTTCATTTTTTCTCTAAATTATAAAAGAAAAATATAAATACATGAACGTAGAACTCTTCTTTTGATTAATAAAATAAAATAGCAGTTTTGAGAATTTGCATATTAACTTGAATGCTTAATGAATGATCAGTTAGCTACATGTGACAAGCTTAGGCCTTATTCATCTCAGTTAAGTCAACAATCAGAAGTGGCATGAGGACGAAAGTACATCTTTATTAAGTAAGAAGTTTGGTCTTTAGCATCTAGTCAATGAAATGGCTTGCTCAGAGAATTACATTCTAATTCTACACAACTATACCTGGCCAATAGTATTATAGCTGGCACAATACTTATATTACATTCCTTGTCTTCGATTAAGTTAGAGAGCCTGGGAATTGTTGAAAAAAATGAGATAATGTACCAATTTTTTGATTAAGTGCAGTTCTAGAAACTGGAAACAAAGTTGAGGAAGACTGCAATCATGCTTATCTGAAATTTGGAAATCTAGCGACAGTACTTTTACCAGTGATACAAAACTAAACACCAAACCTGGATCCAACAGCCTTTGAAATGGGTTTGAATTATATGCGTTCAGTAAAAATGCACTGAAAGTGGGACCTGCCTTTATGGGATGAATTCTTATGCTTGTTGATTACACCTTCTCTGAGCTTTAACCTCGCATGCCAATAAAGGATCATTTACATAATAATTTTGGTTTATATTATATATGAGAAGATATTCAGTATGTACTCAGTGTAGCCTCATTCCACAGACTGGGCAGGAATGCATGAGAAAGTGCAGGGACTTTCAAATAGCCTCTGCATAGTAAGTTAAGAAGGTAGAAAAAAAGACTCCAGACAGTGCTAGCTCTAAGAACAACTCTAAAATAAGAAGAATTTGTCCTTAGTCCATTTTTATTCTATTTTTTCATGCTATTTTTTTTTTTCCTTCAGAAGGTGAAACGTCTTGCCTTGAGCCAGCCGAAAAAGTTCTTCATACAGGCTTAGTCCTCCCAGACAGCCCCCTATGTTCTGACTTTCATTTTCATTTTATTAAGATGCATTTATTCTGAGCTCTATTTGCTACTTGTTTAAAGGCATTTTGGAATGAAATAAGCTAAAATATTCTTGCTTAAATTATAATGAACTAATATTATAGTTAATTTGTTATGCTCCTGGCTAATCAGGGGAGCTTAGGAGTGGGAAGATGTATCCAATTATTTCCACAGGTATTTGCTGAGTGTCTGTCACTTCCCCTGCACTGGAGAGGCTTCTGGAAGGCTATATAAAATGATTAGCTGCCAACTTCCTTAGAAGGGATAACAGTTTAATCACAATGCTACATGAATACACTTGAAACATGATAGTAGTTTGGGTGCTAAAGGAATTCAGAGAAATGATAAATTTGTGTTGACATGACAAAAAGTATCTGAAGATGGCAGGATCTGAGTCAGATTTTAGAGGATGCATGTAAGAGAAAGGTAAAGTGTTTGTAAGGCACAGGGAGGCCATGAACAGGGAGAGCTATCACACATCCCATTTTGTCTGGAATATACCTAGATATGACTGTTGTCCCATTCTAATTTTTAATAGCTTCCTCTTTCACTCTCAGAAATGTCTCACTTGCACAATAGATGATATATATTTTCATGAGCAGGTCTTATCAATGGGATAGTGTATTACCAGGATAACTAAAGGAGAAATACTTTTGGGGGAATAGAGGATCATAAGGTTGGATTGAGGGAGTTGAGCCGGGTTATATGGGTTCCTATGTTTAGACAGGATGGGGTAGATAAGAGGAAAATGACTTATTTTTGAGTTGAGTAGATGGCATAATAAAAGTGATCTTGAGAGATTAATCTAGTATAAAGTAACAATAATTAATTGCATGTGTATATTTCTCTTTATTACTTAGACCCTGGCTTACTTAATACCAAAAGATAGCATACTCCATGAAGCCTTGAGAAAAGAACATCAACTTTATATCTGTAACTGTATCTTTGTTCAGTTACTTTCTGTCTTTACATATTTAGCCATGCACCATCTTGAGGACCTTTAAATGATTAGATATTCCTGCAGCCAATTAAGCTGACTGAGTTCCTTTCCTCATGGGGGCCCAGTGTGCAATGGCTGCAAACAGCAGCTTCCCCGGTAGTGATGCAGCCTGTTTGTTGTATGTATTGCTCTAAGGGACCTTGGAGACAGTCGTTTCAGATGGATGTTCATGTTTCTGACCTTGCACTACCCCAGTGTAGGCTCCAAACAGGCATGCGAGGTGCCATTGGAAAGCCCCAGTGCACTGTGGCCAGGGTTCACATTGGCCAAGTTATGTCCACCCGCACCAAGCTGCAGAACAAGGAGCATGTGATTGAGGCCCTGTGCAAGGCCAAGTTCAAGCTCCCCAGCCGCCAGAAGATCCACATCTCAAAGAAGTGGGGCTTCACCAAGTTCAGTGCCAATGAATTTGCAGACATGGTGGCTGAGAAGCGGCTCATCCCAGATGGGTCAAGTACGTTCCCAATCATGGCGCTCTGGACAAGTGGCAGGCCCTGCACTCATGAGGGCTTCCACTGTGCTGCCCCCTCCTAATACTCACCAATAAATTCTACTTCCTGTCCACCTAAAAAAAAAAAAAATGCTTTCACTTCAATTACCCCTCTTTCTTACGTACTTTAAGTCTGTTATTTTAATTTTATCCTGATTCCCTCAATAAATATTATTAGTATTTTTTTTTAAAAAATGATTAGATATTATGAGGAGAGAAATACTAAATGTGATGAAAATATAACACATTTCCTAAAAATGGTGCTGTTCCTATTTTTACTGATAGTTTCTTAGTTTATAATATACTTTAAAAAATAACTTTTGGAGCCTATAGTCATGGAGATTATGAAGGTTTCTACTCTGGAATCCATCTGTGAAGAATTGACAGCAGTGTGCAGGAAAATGGTGAGTCATAATCCTGTATGAATAATCCCAACAATGATGTAAGATACAATAAGTAGAAGAAAGGAGAAAGAACAAAAATGACTCTCACCTATTTCTAGCCATTAATATAAGAAAAATTTTGGTGAGATTCATCGGTTTGGGCCATTTAAAATAAATGCACTGTACATTAACAGGTGGTTTACTTGAACAATAAAAGTGCCACTTGTTGAGCACCTAGTTCATGTGCAGTAATCTTTTAAAAAAACCCTACTAGGTAGTATTAGTGTCCACATTTTACAAGTGAGGACATAGCAGCTGAAAGTGGTGGAGTATCTGGCCCAGTGTCACTCAATATGTGGAGCAGTCAAGACATAGACTAAGGGGCTTTTCACCTGCAGAGTTCATTCAACCACATCACCCAGGCATCTCTGCATCTGAGATGAAATATTCAGGCTGGCCAAGACTTTCAAATATTAAAGAAAGTATGTTACTGAGAAAGATTTAGAAAACTGCGTCTTCAGAATATTATCAGTAACTTGACGGTTAGAACAATTAGGGCAGAATTCAAGGCTGAAAGATGGTTATGTAACAATTTTTTATAACCGTATACTAATTTTAGATGGATTTCTTATGAAGAGCTGTAAGAACATGCCAGTTGAGGAGGCTATGTTGACAGAGCACTACAATCTATGACAGTCACTTTACTCATTTAATATTATAACTCATGATTCTAAATGATAGAAGCTCATCATGTTGAGCTTCCAAATCTTTAAATCCAGTATAACATTAGTTAAAATTACAAGTTATTTCTTGGAACCTCATAAAATCACTATAGTTTCTCTGGAAAAGTAGACATTCGTGAATAATTATTATAAAATTCTGAGGGAGAAAACCAAAATGAAAGTAATGGTTTGCCTGCCTAGCAAATGCTTCAATATACTTTATATCTCACCTGGACTTAGCAACATGGTATCACAGCACCAATTCCCAGGTCCAAGTAGAGAGATCAGAAAGATAGGGGAAGAGAAGCATTACAAACCAAGGGCGAATACAAAGATTATTCAGCAAATTGTGCTGGGCCAAATGACTTACTACTTGGAAATAAGTAAAATTGTATCCTCAGATCAGTCTTTATAACAAAATGCCAGGTGCATAAAAATTTTCAAAGGTAAAAATGGATCATAAAACTTTCAGAAGAGAGGTACTTTTTTGTTTTGTATAATCTTGGCGTAGGGCATGAAACCCAGAAATAATAAAAAATAAAAAAATGTTTATAATATTTCTTTTTTTTTTTTTTTTTTTTTTTTTGAGACGGAGTCTCGCTTTGTCACCCAGGCTGGAGTGCAGTGGCGCGATCTCGGCTCACTGCAAGCTCCGCCTCCCGGGTTTACGCCATTCTCCTGCCTCAGCCTCCGAGTAGCTGGGACTACAGGCGCCCGCCACCACGCCCGGCTAGTTTTTTTTTGTATTTTTAGTAGAGACGGGGTTTCACCATGTTAGCCAGGATGGTCTCGATCTCCTGACCTCGTGATCCACCCGCCTCGGCCTCCCAAAGTGCTGGGATTACAGGCTTGAGCCACCGCGCCCGGCTATAATATTTCTTTAAAAATTTACATTTGGAAAAATAATTCCATCAGCAAAAATACAAAATTTGGAAAATGCAAAAAGTATAAATTTCAAAACATACAAACTATTCAATTTGTATATACAGTATGCAAACCAATATCTTTTATAAAAGAAAGTACTTATAAATCAGAAGGAAAAGGGTCAAGCTTCTATAGTTTTTTTTTAAAGAATGAAAGGTAAGGACAGAATAATGAATAGTGTCAATCAAAAGGAAATCAATATAAATTTATACAATAATGAAATATTGCTATTGCTATCATTATTGCTATTTCATATGCTATTCAGTTATGAAATCTGCAGAGAATACACAAATTGATAAGACTCAGTATTAGAATTATTTGGACAAATCAGAATTACCATAAAACGTTCATGGGAAGGTAATTTATTGATCAGTAACTATAAATACTTAAAATGTTCAAACAATTTGATGTATTAATTTCATTAAAAATTTTGTAAGGTCATATTCACATAAATAAACATTCCATCATTGTTGATATTATAAGAAGAAAAAAACATGGAATGATCTAGATCATAATTTCTAGGAGATTGTTTAAATAAATGTTACATTCATATAATGAATCACCAGGTGGTCCTTATAAAGAATGAGGTAAAATATTATAAATTGATATTGAAAAATGTCTACAATATTTTACGAAGTAAAAATATCTACTGTCAGAATATCTTATATGGTATGAACTCATGATTTTTTAAAAAAGCATAATCTCATTTAATAACTTCAATGCCTGTGTTTAGTTAATGAAGAACATACTTGTTTTTTTTTTTCTTTTTTTATTATAATTTAAGTTCTAGGGTACATGTGCACAACATGCAGATTTGTTACATATGTATACACGTGCTATGTTGGTGTGCTGCACATGTTAACTCATCATTTACATTAGATATATCTCCTAATGTTATCCCTCCCCGCTCTCCCCAGCCCACGATAGGACCCGGTGTGTGATGTTTCCCACCCTGTGTCCCAGTATTCTCATTGTTCAATTCCCACCTATGAGTGAAAACATGAGGTGTTTGGTTTTCTGTCCTTGCGATAGTTTGCTCAGAATGATGGTTTCCAGATGAAGAACATATTTGGAATGATATCCATGCAACACTTAACAGGCTACTTTGAAAAATTGATGGGGGAAGAAGAATTTATGGGGCACTATGTATTTTACTCTCTATCTAGGTACTATTTTTCTTTTAAACGTTATGTAGATACAATTCATATTTGACACTGCATTTAGATATTGTTTTTTAAAGTAATATGCCTGTAACCATTTTATAATGAAGGTAATCTTATAATAGATTGATTTTATTTTAAATAATAAGCAGATATTGGTTCTTAAATTACTTTTCTTAATAAATAAAAATTTACTGTTATTTTTACATTAAATAATTGAATTGAATAAATGGAATTAATTATTGAATTTTACACTATCTCTCTGGTTATATTTTCATAACTATCTACATTTTTTCTTTCTTAATCTCCTAGCAATATTAATATTTTAATTTAAAAGTCTATTTGTGGAGAAAAATTCTGTATTACCATATAACTTTAAAACTTCATCATCTTGGTAAAATTATAATGAGTGTACAGATATTACATATTGAGATAATATGTGTGATAGCATTATTAGTAGCCTGAAAGATTTTTTTTTGTTTACTTAAACTGAAATATTAGGCTATAAAATTCATTTAGGTTCTGAGTTCCTGGAACTGTATTTATTTTCATAGTTCAGCTTATACAACTTCTAAAGTCATAGTTGTCATGCAATAAATAAATGGTACCCAATGCATTGAAACTGTTAATTAACTTTCATAGGTGAGCAATGCACTCAGGAAGTAGCTTGATTACTACTAAGGCAGCAAAATATTTACAAAGAGCTTTGAATTCTCCTAGTGAACCGGTGATGTCATGTAATCCAACCAGGTGTTTTTGTTTAGTGTTCTTTTACTGGTTTATTAGGAAATACGACAGAGAAAGAGAGAGACAGAGAGAGGACAGACAGAGAGATCCATAACTTGTAGCCAACATGTAAAAGCAGCTCTCAATTTCTCAAATAATATGGTACTTGAAACTGAAGTAATCCTTTTTGCTAGGGCACTAAAGATCATAGATACATCTTTATATATAAATATTTATGAAAAGCTTCTAAAAAGGACGGTTCTAATCATCTCATTTGTAAGTTTTAATGTCTTACTAAATAATAACATTCAAATATAATCAATTTGCAGTTTTGGTGTTAATTTATATATCCTTCTAAAGCTACTAGTTAGGTGAATCATCTGTGAAAAAATTACTATCTAAATCCAAGTATTTTACTAGCATTCAAAGCATTTTAAGAAAGCAAACTTTTTGAAGTGGTTTTCTATGAGAAATCAATCCACATTTAGGCAACATCAATTTAATTTCCTACTTTAAATTTTAGGGTTTTTTTTGGTGAAATTTGACTTCTTAAAATATTTCAGAACTAGAAAAATTATTTGTATGCACAAAACATGTTCGCATGGGAAGATCCACAGTGTTACACATTCTTATTATGAGAGTAATAGAACTAATTATATGTGTGGGAAATAAAAGATGTGTCATAGATTTAATATAATACAGGAAGCATGTGCCTGGTAATGCAATCAAGTTTATTAACAAAGTATAGGATTCTTTAAGATAGGAAGTTTTGCCAGAGCCACAATTGAACAAACAAAATACTTAAAAGAATTGGCATGACCAATCCAGTTAGCTAGGGCCGCCGATTGTTATAGCAGAATTGTCTCAAAAATATGTAACTTACTGATCTGATATTAGGTACCTGTGAGGGGAGATCATGGAAGGCTTGCTTTTTCACTCCTCTCTAGGAAGTTTTATGTAAAAAAGTATAATTCATAATTTGGTCCTGGGAATATGAGGTGAAGCGTGAATGAGGATCCAGTGTTTATAGACCCTTCAAAATCAAACAATAGAAGACTTCTAACTGTTTCAGAACACTTAGCAATGATCATTGTCTAGATGACATGACAAATATTTTACTCTGTTTTGGACCTTTAACTTTCATTTATGGTAAGATAAGCCTTCTGTATTATTCAGAGTTAAGACAAAATATTTTTATCTAATAGGCTACTCTTTGTTTGGATTGTGTTTCTTTACATTCAAGTACTGTAAGAGAAATAAAAATGTATACATTGTGACCCTTAATTACTCAATTTCTCTTACAATATAGACATTTCCAGGTGGTGTGGGCCAGTATTGACATGTATGCTAGATAACAGTGTAATTATTTTTCAGCTTTATTGAGGTATATTGGCAAATAATCATATACGTTTACAGTACACAATGCGATGTGTTGATATATGAATATGTTGTAAAATAATTACCAAATCAACTTAATTAGCACATCCATTACCCCACACAGGGATCTGTGTGTGTGTGTGTGTGCGTGTGTGTGTGTGTGTGGTGTCTGTGCGGTGACAGCATTAACTATGGTCACCATGCTATACATTAGATCTCTAGAACTTATTCATTCTTTCTCAGTAAGCTTTGTACCCTTTGACCAATATCTCCTCATTTCCTGAGCTCCTTAGCCTCTGGCAACCAGCATTCTACTCTTTGCGTCTATGAGTTTGACTTTTTCAGATTCCATATATAAGTAAGACCACATAGTATTTGTCTGTCTCTGCCTGGCTTATTTCACTTAGAATAATGTCCTCCAGGTTCATCTATGTTGTTCAAATGACAGGATTCCTTTTTTTGAAAGACGGAATAATCTTTTACTTTAAAAAAGATGCATGTGATATTTTAAGTGAATAACATGCAAGATCAATTGCAATGCAACTCTATAAAATGTGTGTAGCTTTCTCTTTACATTCATATGTAGCAGGGTAATTTATTAGGACATTAATTCTGACAGTTCTTGGTATAAATGCTCTCCCTCCATTTCCAATAGTTAGAACATATACTCCTTTCCCTCAGGGGAAATTAAAGACAGACCCCTTCCTTACATTTGTTATTGAATTTCCCTACTCCTGGAGAGGATTATCCTGGGTTAAGAGAAACAGAATCTACCCAGGCTTGGAGGGCTGCAGAGGTCAGGATGGGGCTTCAAGGTTAGAGGCGCTACTTTACCTTGAAGCTCATGAAACTTACTCTTTAGGGTTCTTAGGTGGAAGAGAGTCTTCCAAGTCCTAAACCTAATTTCAAAATCATATTTTTCCCTAAACTTTTTATTGCCATATAACATTGACATTGTAAGGTACACAAATCCTAAGCAAATTATTACCAATACATATTCATGGCAATCCCCACCCAGATGAAGATGAATAATTAATATTTATATATTTTCTTTCTTCAAAGAGATCTTCCCAAACTATGTAAGTTCAAGTCCCCATAACACTTGGATCCTTCCCCCATTCAAGGTGTTACAAGTGAAAATTGATAAGACCTGAGGTGAAGGTGAGAAGATCACTCTCTGCATGGTGTGCCTAGAAAGGAGAAGGTTGACTGTCATTCAACAAGATTATTGGGCACAAACTGCTTCCTGAAAATAGTCAAGTCTTCATTATTTAAATACCCATATGGCATTTGAATATCCTATACATATTTGAATATCATATAGGCCTGGATGGTTTTCTCTAGGGATGTCTAATGGGAAGAGAAGACCAAAAGAAATTCCGTGCCGTTTTACTGCCATGAAATATTAGAATGTTGATAAAATTTAGGGAATGTGAAATGAACTCCAGTATAGAATAACGTTTACAGCCAGCATAGTAAGATGGAAGCTTTCAGTTAAATGCTAGTTCTGCTAAAGAAAATAATGTCTTTTTTTTTTCCACAAACCTGAATCTGTGGAGGTTAATTTGCATTTGATTGAATGCTTAGATTAGGATGGAGTAACATCACCACCAAGAAAATCCTAAACTTAACACAGCAAACATGTATTTCTCATCCACGTGGTGCTGGTTGTCCCCAATTCTTTGCTCATTATATTCATGAAGCGTCTCAGTCTGACAAAGACAGCCTCTTGATGTGTGTGTCTGTGATCAGGGCAGCAGAGGAAGGAAATGTGGCCCAAAGCACAAGGGCTCTTTAACTTGTGCCTAGAAGTGACATGTGTCACATGGCATCCCCTATGCTCAAAAATAAGAATTGTAGGCCTAACAGGTGCTTGGGTGAACAGCCCTAATGACCACCACAAAATTCATTCCAGTTGCACAAACTACAGCTTTTCAATTTTCCTCAAGGAGCTTTTATATGCTAATGCAGAAAAGGGTGTATTACCTTTCTATCTAATTTAGAATATTCTCAATGAACATACTAATCTCTTTTGTGCACCATTTAACAGTACTTTCATTTTTCCTGACTGCCAACAGATAAGGTAATTATTGTTTTTCAATTTCTCACAGATCACTTGGCACCATAGACATTTTATCAGGTTTTAGAATTGTACACCAAGGAGATCTATGTATATATTTAACTTCTTTTATTGTCTCTTGCAAATATAGAAGCTATATTCCTTTAGATGCTGATTTTAAGGAAGTGCTTTATAAAAGTTTTGGTGATTTATGCTTAATTTTGTATTCCATTTTTATTAGAAACAGGCCAGTGGCGTTTAGTGTTTGAATTGGAATTTGGTTCACTGACAGTAAAATAACAGCCATCTATCATAAACTGGCAATCCATTCTTGTTCTCTTCATTATTTGAATGTGGATAGTGTCCATAAAAATGAAAAGTAGCTTTCACACCTCAGAATAGACATTCCACTTATAACTTGAGAGTCAGTAGAGTGAGGTATTTAAGTACATGTGTTCAGAAGCCAGACTGCTTGAGTTTGAATCCCAGCCTTGCCACTGTGTGACCCTGGGCAAGTTGCATAATTGTTCTAAAATTCAGTGTCTTGATCTGGGAATGATAACATTAACTGACTCCATAGATTGCTACAAGTCATTCAATGAATTTTAAATGAATGAATGCTTATAAAGTATAACAGTGTTTGCCTCATAGTAAGTTCTCTATGAGTTTTTGCTTTTATTGTTATTGTTATTATTATTGTCATTATTTTAATTGGGGGAGAATATGGCATGAATTTTTGCCAGTCAAATGATTTCATTGTACTATATAAGGTAATGTGACCCCAAAATGTAATGTGACTTTACAATTAGACACATTTACATATATATGCATTTATGTGTGTGTGTATATATATATACGCACACATATATATACATGCTGCTTTTAAGGAAGTGCACATACAAACACACACATATTCCCACACACACATACATACATACATGTATTTAAGAAGACAGTGACTCTACTTGGTTCGAAATGAAGTTATTTTTTAAATGCTATTGTCGCAGACAGACAGCCCTGATGGACATGTGGTACTCTTGCCCTACCATTAAGAATGAAATATTTATGTTATCAGTTGCCACTGAAGTCCTCATTCAGCTGACTTTCATTTCATAAGCTTATTTTTTAATCAGCAACATGTTTTATGACTCATCTGTCAATAACAGTGTTGAAGTGCTGTGTATATGCATTCAGAGCGCTGGTTTTGCACTGGACTGCCTTTATACACAACACCATTTGTGAACTATGTTACCATGTATAAATTACTTAACATTTTCTGCCTCTTCTTCCAGGAAATATAAGATAAATGAGCATGTGTGTATACACACATACGCGTTGCTTTTAAGGAAGTGCACATACATACACACACACAAATATACATACATATGTGCACATACATAATGTATGTATGTGTGTGGATGTATATGGACTGCAGTGGCAAGTGATAACATAAATATTTTATTCTTAACAGTAGGGCAAGAGTACCACATGTACATCAGGGCTGTCTGTCTGTGACAATAGAATTTCACCAAAGTAATTTCATTTGGAACCAAAGTAGATTCACTGTCGTCTTAAATATGGATACCTATATTAATGAAAATAATTCGTGTAAAAGTGTTTTCTTGATCAAAGTATTTCACACAGACTTGCTCATCCTTGCTTCTGTTTTTCTACTTTACGTGTTTCTCTTTAATATACCTGGTTAAATTTTTTTTCCTTTTATGTTTTCAGATGCCAGATGTTGTAAAAATTAATCCCTCTGCTACAGAGATGAATTTTTTTGTCTACAAATCCAGATATTTTTAGAAATAGAATCTTGATCCTTGAATAGTGTCCCAAATGTGGAACATGCAGTTTAGTTTCTGTAACCGAGGTCACATCTTTGGGTGTTTTTCTGGGAAGCATATATCAGTGAAACAGCTAAGGATGGCAGCCATTTGTTTATGAGGTCTTAGGTTGTTGAAATTGATAGTGGCCTTTATGAAGAGATTCGAAATTTTCTGACAGGTGTCTTCTGTCCCAAATAGCTTTCCTTTCTAAGCAATCACTGAAAGTCCTCTCTCCTCACCTGGCCTGATCATGAATGGATTTCAAAATACACATGCATGTGTTTTAATTAATTTACTAACAAGAATTTATAACATCTACCATACAAAACAGTGTCCAGAGATCCTGGAAAATAATAAGATAAAAGCCATAGTCCTTGCTATTAGTGACATCACAATAGGGTAGTGGGAAATACAGCTAAATTGAAAATTAGATCAGTGTGTGAAAAATTATATGGTAACATATGGAAGCTGGCATGTGAAAATTTGAGGAAACCCTCCTGGAAAGGTCATATTTTAGCTGAATTTTGAGAGGTAGGTAGAAACTGTGCTTAAGAAGAAAGTTTAGAAGAATATTCCTCTAGAAGGAAGGAAGCAACAGCAGGTATAAAGACGTAGAGGCACAACTGTAATCTCAGCTACTCGGGAGGCTGAGGCGCAAGAATATCTTGAACCCAGGAGGCAGAGGCTGCAGTGAGCCAAGATTGAGCCACTGCACTCCAGCCTGGTGACAGAGCAAGACTCCGTCTCAGAAACAAACAAACAAAAAGACTTAGAGGCACAAAAAGGCATGACAAGTCAAGAAACTCAAAATAGTTGATGTTGGTTGGAGCACAACATGAGAGGCAGGGAATGAGGAAAGTTAAGCTGAAGGAGTAGGTGGGTGCTAGCTAGATCAGGGGTTGGCCAATGGCAGCTTTCCAGCCAAATGTGGCATGACATCTATTTTTGTAGATAAAATGTTATTGAAACACAGCCATGCCCATTTATTTACATAGGTCCACAACTGCTTTGGCCCAATAGTAGAGTTGAGTAACTATATCAGAGACCTTGTGGTTGCAAGGCCTAAAATATTTTATATTTGGCTTTTTACAGAAAATGTTTGCTAAGCCCTGGGCTAGATCATGTGGGGCCATAACTATCTTTCTAAACATTTTGAATTTTACATCAAGGAAAGTAAAAAGTGATTGAGTAACTTTAAACACAGGAGTTAGGCTTCAATGTGCAGAATGCAATGAGAGAATGGTAAGTCTAGAAGCACAGATACCAGCAAAAAAATTGTTGTATGTGAAATCAGAGTTGAAGTCAAGAAAAAGAAGTTCAAATGAAAAGGAAATGACAGACTCGAGAAATTGTAAACTGGTAAAACCATTGATTGGATATATGAAATATAGATATTGGATATGTAGATTACGAGAAGTAGTCCATGATAGGGGATTTTTGGATTGGGTTTCCAAAATATATTTGAACTCATTTATTAAAATAGATAATTTAGGATGGATGGATTAGAAGAGCAGTAATGATGAGTTCTTTTGAAACTTGTTGATTTTGAGGATATTAAGGAAAAATAAGTGACCAATTCAAGATGGCATTTTTATATGTGGGGGTGAAACTGGCAGGGAGTACTAGATTAGAAGTTTAAATTTAAATATTAGTTTGGTAGTTAAAAGCAGTTGATGAGATCACTGAGGAAGTTTGCAAAACATCCAGAGGAAGTTGGCTCAATATTAAGATAATGTAATAGACCGAGTTTTAAAAGTAGAAGAAAGAGCAGGAGAACGTTTTGGAATTCCAGAAACGTCTTCATGAATGGAAAATTGTCAACAGTGCTAAATGCTAGAGATAAGCTCAGTTAGATGAGATGTGAGAAGTGGCCACTAGATAATTAATGAGTAAGTTGTTAATAACATTAGCAAGAGAACTTTTAGCATAGGATTTGTGGTGCAAACCAAATTGAGCCAAAGTAAGGAGCAAAAGCCAGGTAAGGAGGAGAGGCAGTTAGTAAAATAACTATATTTTAAAAATTGACTATGAAAAAGAGAAAGGGAAAATGAAATAGAATAGTGACTCAGGAAAAACATGTTTGTCGAGATTTTGTTTGGGGATTTAACATTGTTATATGATGCAGGGAAATCGTGAGAAGAAATGGAGTATAATGGAAATTCCATAAACCTTAGAGTTAGTGAGCCTTGGCTTCAGTCCCTCCTCTCTCCATTGTTAGTCATGTAAACTTCAATTCTTCATTGCAAGATTTGCTGAATAATTCTGAGTTTCAGTTTTCTCTTATGTAAAATGCAGACAAAATATCTTGCAGACATATTGTGAGTGGATTGAAATAATGCCTATGAAGTACCTAGCAGAATGCCATTATATAATAGGGATGCAGTATATAATGTTTTTTTATTTTTATTAATGAAATATTTCTATATACTCAATTAGTTAATGCTAATGTAGGTTATATCTTGTTGAACCTATTAACTCCCAGACAACTTCAATTACTTATAGCATAGAAACATAAGGGCAAAAAGAGATTTTATTTATTGTAAACTTGGGTAGTTGGAGTACAGTAGGATTATCCTGGAAGAGGAAAAACTGAATGAACATTTCTGAAAAAAGGGTTTTTGAAAAGGGGTATGGCATCATCTAGGGCAAGTTTACTTTTCTCAATTTCTGTCTTCGTAAGGAACATATTAAATAAAATACTGTTTGAACATGGAGATGCTTCAGGTTACCATGCTGTAAGTGCTCTTTATCTTTGGTCTGGACTATACTTGTTAATTTCTCATGAGTACCTGTGTGCTCTGAAAAGTCTGCCTTAAAATTTCACAAATTTGCAAAACCGGCTTTTAGTTAGACATAGCTTCTTGGCCCTTGCAAGGAAATGGAAGGAAACTTATTATATTCTTTCCTAGACCTATTTACAAATCATTCTTGGGTCACAGAAATATCACAGCCATGAGTTCATCATTTTAAGGAAATTCCCTTTGCTTGAACATAACATATGTTTGTCCCACAGTGCTGAGCTTATAAATTCTTACGATTCCTTATTTGGAATTACCCTTCTGAGTCAAAACCAGACCACAAAATCTGTAATGGTACAGACTAAACATAAGCAACATGCTTCCAACATCCACCAAGACAACAAAACAACTCATGGTAGAGTAACTTAGGAGATGATAAACATTCTTGAACCAGACGAGGCAGAAACCATACACCTTTCTTACTCTTTATTCTTAGCTTTGGACTAAATTCCATATCAAGTTGATACATATAAATATTTTATCTTTTATTGTAGCAATTTTATCTGTATTGTAAAATCATTTTCATTTGTAAGACTCTGTTATGATAAAAAGTGCTTTTTCTGTCTTCCCATCTGCTCCATAAAGAAAACAGATATTCAAGGAATCAACATTATAAAAAGTGCCTGTGTGTGGTCTGAGCCCTGCTTAGTGTAGAATCAAAGGATACTGTGGGACTTCAGTTCATTCCACTACTTCCAGTCAAGGTTTCATCTAAACCTTCTTGGACAAACTAGTTTATAAAGTGTCCAGGTCAGGCACTTGGATAGTTATCCTACCTAACTGCCAGGAGTTTCTTCTCAGGTTGAAGGTTCCCTTAAATACATTTAACAATTACATTCTTATTCTGATATTAGACCTCAAACGGAGAATCTCTGGATAGTTAAAAGTTTGTGATGAATAAACACTCTTCCATCACAGAAGTGTTAATAACAAATCAGTGAATAACCAGACACTTTAAATGTTTGCAGAAGCTTCAAGAATGAAAAGGTAAATAAAAATAGAGAGGTAAAGTCCCAGGTGTGTGTGTGTGTGTGTGTGTGTGTGTGTGTGTGTGTGTGTGTGTGNTAAAGTCCCATGTGTGTGTGTGTGTGTGTGTGTGTGTGTGTGTGTGTGTGTGTGTGTTAGCGAGGCAGTAGACCTACGGGAAAAAAGTAATAGTGCAGTATCTAAGTGTAGGAATCATAGTAAAACTTTAAAGGATTTTTTTTTTTTTTTAAATCATGAAACTTTATGTTGAATAGAAATAAATCTTAATATTTCAGAGGCAGGATAACGAATATCTGCAAGAAAATTATATGGACGCAGATAAATGAATAGAAAGGGAGCACATTCATTATTAAGAACATAAATTTAGGTTTCTTTTGAATGACTTGCAGGTAGGAAACTAAGTTTAAAGTTTACTGTTTAAAACATGGATGTGCTCTCATTAGCAGAACACAAGTGCCTCTAGCCTGTTTATGAAGTTGTGCTGAGAACTGGCCAGGTAAGCAAAGGTGATGGAAGGGCCCAACTTGCCCCTTTGAAGTCTTACAGATTGAGAAGCATTAACTGCCAAACTTCAAAGAGCAATGCTTCATCATTTTTGTGATCCAATCACTGTATTCAGCTGCAATTTATAGGCTGGTGATATTAAATTGGGAATGGTTTAGTTGCTCCCAATTAAGCTTTGGAAATGAAATTAAAAGTTCAAAGTACTCAGCTGCCTGTAAAGTGAGTTGGCAAAGTTGAGAGAAAGCTGTGGTAGTTTGCTTTGAAGTTTATTTTGTTTGTCAATGCATCTTAGAGGGTTGAATTAAATGGGAAACTTGCTTGGTTCTAATTTTTCTTTCAGGGCAATAGAGTCTGGGTTAACTAGCAGTTTATACTGGACTACATTATTTTCAAATAGCAGGATGGAATTATATTAACTTAAAACTCCCTAAACACTTTCACACACAAAGCTACACATTCACACACAAAGCTACACACTCACATACCCATAGCTTGATGCATTTGAATTCTAGAGGTGAATGGAATTTCCAAATTTACCTAGACCACCCTGTGTGTAAGCTTTTGAGATTCACTGTCATCTAAACCATCCATCACACACTGTTGGCTCCCCATCCTAAAAAGCTTTAGGGAAGGAAGGTCAAAAGTTCCATTTTCACAAGGTCCAGAGGGGGAAGAATTATAAAATCAGATTCCAGGAAATAAGTAAACCATCTCAGTAAATAAAATCTAATGGGTCCCATTTGATAAAAAATGACATAGAAGACAGAGCTTCCATTTTGTAATGGAACGATTTTTAAATATGAAAGTGATCTCAGAATGGGAAGTTATGGCATTTTTCAGAGAATGATCAAATAAGTATTGCAAGTGTCTGATTAAATATGGATCTATAAATGAATGCTGATGTTTTATTTTTTTGTGTGAGGGAGGGAGGGAGGAAAAAATCAAACGATAACCTGGCATTGATTTTAATATAAATGCTTTATAGTGTATTATGCAAGTGAAAGATGAGAAAGACATTAGGTTAGAGGCACTGGATTAAAGCACATCAAGCAATTCTTTGTTTCATTCAGGAATGAAGATGAACATAGTAGAGGGCTTATGCTTTTCTATTGCTCTGCCTTTTAATATGTTTTCCAAGTTAAAATCTGTTGCCTTTTTCCGATTTTCTCCAAATGGAATACATTTTATCTTTCTAGTACAAACCTGAGTTCTCTGAAGAGCACATCAAAGATTTCATGAATTCCCAGAACTTTTCTGGGAGGCGGGGGCAATTTCATCTGCCACAGAGAAAAGCTCTGCAGTGAAATATGAGTAAGTTGCTGTGAGTCCAGGGCAGAGCTAGGGCAGGAACTACAGTTTCCTGACTCTCAACCCAAGTCCTGATGCCTGGTCCATGGCCACCCAATAAAAACAGTAGCAAAAACAAACAGTAAAGGAACTGGGCTATCAAAATAGTTACTTTTCCTAAGAGGCAGATGGGGAAAAAAAAATCCCACCTGTTTTATACATATCTTTTCAATTGCATTTTACATCCCAGAGAATCATCAGGAAAAAACAACAACAACAACAACAAAAACACTTTTAATGAAATGTCAAGTCGAAGGCTGACGTCCATCCTAAGCTAAGGTGACCTCCTGGTTAAGGCACAGACACACTCTTTCCACTGTTGTTTCTGTGACATCATCGAGGGGTCTGCAGTGGATGACAAGCTGCTGGGGCGTTCTCAGCTTATTTCATTCTCCCTGTGAGTAATGGGAATCCTTCAGCATGACATGCCAATGAAGAGGCGGTTTTTACAGTTCTAAACCATTCATTTATTGGAGAGATATAATCCTATTGACATCACTGGGAAAACTAGTACAAGGAATACAGTATTCCCCATGATTTCAAACTTGCTGAGAAGCAGCCCTTGAATTGTAACTTCTGAAGTTGGCCAACTGGAGCAAGAGATTGCTGAGTGGGTCCTCTCCTCTAACATCGGAGGACGTGTCTATGCTGGGAGCCCACACCTGCACAATCTGCTCTGGTGGCACTACTCCAGGAAGCTGGGTTTCGCAATGCTGCGAAAAATGGAAAGAAGGGGGAGAGACAGATGGTGCATCTGTGGAAGCCAAATCCAGTTGTATATTCTTGATTTTTTTTTTTTCCTGCTCCTATGTAATCCTGAGGATAAGAAGATGTGAAACTTCTTAATCTTAGAAGTAAAAGAAGTAAAAGAAACACTTGGTAAAAAGTTTGGGGTACTTTTATACACTTCCTTGGGGTTTCCCTTGATTTACTTAGTCTTTCTCTAATCTCAGATAATTGCATAATCTCTATAACGCATACATTGTTAAAAATTAAATCTAATGTAGGGGATTTCTGGAAATAAAAATTTATTTATTTTTATATCCAGGGCCTGGAAACAACTAGTCAAAATATATTAATATTGGGTTCTTGTCTTTGTAGGATCTAAGTCATTCCTTAGTACCAAGGTAAGAGTATAAGCAGGTATGTCCACTCCTAAAGCCCACTTCATTTTTTTCTCTTCATTTTTTGTGTGCCTATTTTAATTGCATCTCACTTGATAAAGGTAACATTAAATTACTGAGTGATATCTCATCCTTTTAAACTTTTAAAAATTCCATTTACATCAGAGATCAGCATTCCCTAAATGAGTAAAACCCATAAAATGGTTAGCAAGCCATTTGTTATATCTTCACAGAGATGAGATCATAGCTTGAATTGAGTTCCAGAATACTGTCTAGCTGTGTTGGACTATATTAGCATCCAGGAGCGGTGGCTCATGCCTGTAATCCAAGCACTTTGGGATGCCGAGGTTGGCAGATCACAAGGTCAGGAGTTCAAGACCAGCCTGGCAAACATGGTGAAACCCCATCTCTACTAAAAATACAAAAATTAGCCGGGTGTGGTGGTGGGTGCCTGTAATCCCAGCTACTCGGGAGGTTGAGGCAGGAGAATCACTTGAGGCAGGGGTTTCAGTGAGCCGAGATTGCGCCACTGCACTTCAGCCTCGGCAACAAGACGGAAAACTCCATCTCAAAAAACGAACAAACAACAAACAAACAAGAACAGTGCTTACCTCCTAATTCTGTTACTCTTGGCTAATATGACTAATACAGCCCTTGCCTCATGCCACAGTGGACTACAGGCAATAGTCACCTTTAGTCACTGTAGTTAAATTCTGAAACTTGCAAAGAATGTTTCTCCCCTCCACCTTGAACAATTTTTATCCTAAAAGAGGAGATCCTCTGATATGGGTTCAGGACAGGCATGGTGCACAGGATGAGGACTGTTCTTCGAAAAGAGGGGGGCCGCAATGCCTATATCGTGGGTTTGTAAGGAGGACCAGAGGGAATGGCTGACTGCAGGTACTCAATAAATTATAAATGCTTACTTTCCTATCATCTATTTTGTGTATCTGGAACATTGTCAGATATTTCATGGGAGCAAGCTGACTGCTAACTCCCTTAGAATAGTGGAAAAAGAGCAAAAAGATAGGTGACTTCCTATCTAATATACTTTTACAGTCTACTTTCACTGGACATTTAAAACAACGAAAGATAAAGAAACTGATGCTCAGAGAGCTTGTAACGCAAATTTACAACTAAAAAACAAACAACCCCATTAAAAAGTGGGCAACGGATATGAACAGATACTTTTCAAAAGAAGACATACGTGAGGCCAACAAGCACATGAAAAAATGCTCAGCATCACTGGAGAAATGTGACTCCAAACCACAGTGAGACACCATCTCACACCAGTCAGAATAACTACTATTGAAATGTTAGAAATAGCAGATGTCAGTGAGGTTGTTATTAGTTATTGGTAACTTATATTTATTATTATAAGTAGTAACATATTTATTTATTTAAATTTCATGTATTTACTTTAAAATTGTTCTATTGTTTGTAATTTATATTTAATTAAAATACCTCAACCTTGACAGTAGCACATTGCTGTGGTTTGAATGTCTTCCCCTTCGAATTTATATATTAAAATGCTAATCACCAAAATGATAGTATTAGGAGATAAGGCCTTTGGGAGGTGATTAGGTCATGAAGACAGAGCCCCCATAACGGGATTAATGACCTTATAAAAGAGACCCCAGAGAACTCACTAGCTCCTTGTGCTACATGAGCTTGTGTAAGAACACAGTTCTCTATGAGGAAGCAGGCATTCACTAGACAGCAAGTCAGCTAGAACCTTCATCCTAGACTTGCTGGCCTCCAACTGTGAGAACTTTCTGTTGTTTATAACCACCCAGTCTATGGTATTTTGTCAAAAAGTCCAAACAAAATAAGAGAGATATGTATATTTATTTCAATTTACATCATAGGAGCAATTAGTTAATACGTTAAGTATTCTAATCAGAAATATACACTCTGGGTGACTGAAAAAGCACTTGCTTAGTTAACATTTGGAAATAAAAAACAAAAACAAAACCCTAAAATAACAGCAACATAAAAACAGAAGCCCAAGCGCTCCAGAATACGCTGTTTCTAATCTTGTCTTTCTTTCCAAAATATTGAATGGTTGTTAAATAACATAGAAATGCTAGAAGTTACCGTTCATTGGTGAAAAAGTTGGTGTTTAAGATAGGGGAATGGGCTGGAAATATCATGAGAGTAATACGGGAGGGGGCAGGAAAGTGCTAAGTAGAGAAAGGTGGGGTCCCCGGCGACAGCTCCACCCTTGGGCCTGTGCCCACAGACGTAGGTGAGGACAGGCACTCTCGTTTTCATGTCCAAATGTTGCATTTTCCAAGACCACCCTGGCCTGCCACTTCCCACATCCTGTGCGTATAAAAACTCCAAGACCCTAGCAGGCACAGACACAAGTGGCTGGACGTCGAGAGGAACACCACAGCAGAAGAGCACACAGACAGCTGGACGTGGAGAGGAGCAGAGGAGCAGAAGAGCACACCAACAGGCACAGCAGACAACAGCAGACAGGCGAATGACGTGGCACCAAAGTGAATTTGGCCGGGGCCATTGGAGGAGAGTTTGGCCACTGAGCAGCCCAACCCCAGGGGAAAACCACGTTCTCACTCCATCCTTCTTCTGGCTCCCCATCCCTCTGCTGAGAGCTACTTCTACCATTCAGTGAAACCTTGAACTCATTATCCAAGCCCACATGTGATCCAATTTTTCAGGTATACCAAGACAAGAACCCTGGGATACAGAAAGCCCTCTGTTCTTGCAATAAGGCACATGATCGATTTGAACTGATTAACACAAGCTGCCTACAGATGGCAAAACTAAAATAGCACACTGTAGCACACACCCACTGGGGCTTCAGGAGCTATAAAGATCCACCCCTAGACATTGCTATGGGGTTGGAGCCCAGGACCACAACCTGCCTGTCTGCATGCTTCTCCTAGAGGTTTCAGCTGCCAGACACCAAAGAAGCAAGAGGCACCCCCACCACAGGCCCTGCAAGGGGGAAGGAACTTTTCCCATTTCAGGAGCGCAGCTGGCCTTGCATGAGTAGAGTGTAGGAATGGAGTGAGCCTAATTACATCTATGATTCAAAATGACCCTTGGGACTCTCCGTTCTGCTTTGGGCCACTTAGGACTCTTGAAAAAATAAATGAATAAATAAATAAGTTCTCTCATTAGCCTAAACTGGCAGCTATCCTGGTAAAAAATTTAGGCAATATATTGTCATATCTAGCTACAAGTTCAGAGACCAGGATTTCATTGAGTTTACATAATAGGAAGAGTGAATGTTTTATTGCCTACTTAATGATAAATATTTAATGTCTCTTAGATTTGATCTGAGATTTTTTTTCATTGTAACATGCCGCCCGATAGTAAGCTTCGGATAAGCAAAAAAAAAAAAAAAAAGCAAACAAATAACAACAACAACAAAAAAACTCACCCTCTGTTAATAGTATTTTATAAAGTAACTAAATAGTTCTGAAAAACCAAATTGACATAGGTCATAACAATATCCCATCTAGCTTGTGACAGGGCTGAGGGCTGTAGGATTCAATCCCAGGACTGATTCACTGGCCCCCCTAGGCCATTATGCCTCTTTAGAGAATCTCTCTGCTGTGTGTATCACTAATTATAATCCTGGGCTGGATTTAAAAATAATCAGACTGACCAGGTGGTATGAATCTGTCATTTTGACTCCAAATTCCCTGGTCTCCAAAAGCTGACTATGGTTCACAGTGCTTTGACAGAATTTTCAGGCTTGTGGTTTTGTGTTTCCATAAGGGTCGTTTAGCAAGACAAGCTTCGTGTTAAGGTGAGATTCGACATGCTTAAGCCTTTTCCTTAAAACTTTATTACTGTGAATAACCTGGCTTTGGCAAATTAATCTGGTGGGAAACTTTTCTTCAAGTGCACTCTATTACCTGTGGAAACTTAGGTTCCAATAGAAGCAAATCTAACTTCCATCAGCAAGAGAACCAGTAGAACACAGGAGTTAAATCAAAATGTTTTATGCTTTCTTCTTTCAAACTTGCATGACTGAAAGATAGAATTACAGTATTGATATGGGAGTGCTGGGAAGGGAAGAGCGTGGTCCCTTTAAATGATATGGAGTTGAGGAAGGGAAATGCTGGGTAGAGGAGAGCACCCTGGCTAGGGTTCCACCCCCACGGACCTAGCTGAGGGCAGGCACTCCTGCTTTCGCACCCAAATGTTGCATTTCCCAGGAATACCATGGCCCGTCACGCTCGAATCCTGGGCCTATGAAAACCCAAGACCCTAGCAAGCCAGAGACACAAGCAGCTGGATGTCGTGAGGAATACATCGGTGGCAGAAGACACAAGTGGCTGGTCGTGGAGAGCCTGCCACGGCATCAGGACACTGACAGATGCCGGCACACTGGCAGGGCATCCACCCGTGGAACGAGGTGGAGTTTGGTGGGGGAAGTTGGAAGAGAGCCGGATGCCCCCCGAGTGGCCCAACTCCAGGGGGAAACTATCTCCCTTCTGACTGCCCCGTCGGAGGAGAGCTACTTATACTCAATAAAACCTTGCACTCATTCTCCGAGCCCACGTGTGATCGGATTCTTCTGGTACACCAAGGCAAGAAACCCTGGGATGCAGAAAGCCCTCTGTCCTTGTGATAAGGAAGGGGGTCTTAGAAATGGAGCTGATTAACACAAGCTGCCTATGGACCGCTAAACTAAAAGCACCCTGTAACACATGCCCCCTAGGGCTTCGGCAGTGAACATTCACCACTAGACACTGCCGTGGGGTGAGAGCTCCACAGCCCGCCCGTCTGTATACTTCCCTAGAAGCTTGAGCAGGAGGACGCTGAAGAAGCGAGCCACACCCCTGTCACACGCCCTGTAAGGGGAACAAGGGAACCTTTCCTGTTTCAGTATCAGCATACAAAGGAACAAAAAAATTTTTTTTTGTGAGAAAAAAATATACTAGGCAAAACAGACCTTTTAGTATACTACCAGAATGACAGTTGATAAACAATGAGATATCCCCCAAACTGTAGATCCACAGCTTTATACCTGTCAAACTTAACACACAGTTCAAATTATATTGCAAGGGTTTTAACAAGATGCTCAGAGAGAAATGATACACATGAGGCTATTAGTGGATACAAAACTTTGGTGCCCAGAAGAATATATAGTTGATTAGTTTTCAACCAACATGATGGCTATAGCTAGATCTACAGATATAGGTCACAGTAATTAAAAGGGCCCATTCTTTTCCCTTTTTATACGAAACAGTATAAATCATCACATGTTGATGAATTCCTGATAAATCCAGTTTTATGCAGAGTGCATGATGCAGTCAAATCTTTCTAATCTAGTTTTTATAGCGCTTGTACGCAGTAAGCGTATGGGTGCTGTGATCTAGAACATATATATTGCCCTTTATAATATTTGGAAAGCAAAATTTTGTTTCTACTCAGATGGATAATAATCAAACAAAAAGAACAAAAATTCCCCCAGTAAATGTGATGACAGTAGTTTAAACAAGATTAAATTGAACAATGTAGGATTTGTTTGATCATCTCCTAGTGGCAGCATACCTTATACTTCTGAAAACAGTTGTCAAACTTGTAATAAGCTTTCTTTCATCTATTTTGTCATTAATTTGGATGATACTGATGATAAACTTTGATTGAATTCCATAAAGAAAATCAACAGATCATTCTAAGGAATCTATAGATTTTTTTTTTTTTTTTTTTTTTTTTACTATATATTTGTGGACAGGATTTAATTATATAAAATGCACTTATCACTTTTTCTCTATCTCTTCCCTTTTCCTTTTTGGAGACAGTGAGAGGGATGGTAGTGGTAATAAGGATAAGGGACTGAGATCCAGGACGGGAACTAGAGTGACGAGAGTAAGGCACTTGCCTTGAAGAATAAAGTGTAAGAGGGACCGCCAAACTCAGTCGTCCAGATAATATTTTAATGCAGTATTGAAAAAACCTTACAAAAATAGTGAAAAAAGATTCATGATAAAATATCCACTTTTAAGTAAATAGGGAGTAATGTTACTTAATTTTTGTTTTGTGTCAGGCTGTGATATGGTTTGCTCAGTATTGTTGAGGACTCTGTTAAAAAATTAATTTTCTAAGAGTCATTAATTTTGAAAATAAAACATAAATTCTGATAGCACCAAGACCAGTATCAGTTTTATTTTTGTGAACATTTATATTTACGTAGTTGTACAAGTGAGTAAATATTTAGGCAACATACAGCAAGACATTTAAGAAAATAAAGAGAAAGGAGATTAAGTTTCATGTCTTTAAGCAATTAACTTTTAAAGATTTTAATCATTTTTCTAATTATTGGTAAATATATGGTGATTGTAACTGATTCCAAAAATAAAAGTAAATACGAAAAATAAATGGCCAATAACTCTACAATCTAGAAATAAAGTTGTAAATATTTTGATGTGTTGGTTTCTAGATTTTGTACTTCACTTACATGCAAATATCTTTTAAAACAAAATATTGTATTTTTAGTTTCATAATTAATTTTTTCCTTGAAAATGGAAACTAGGGGTTAGTGAGAATATACAGTTTTGAGACCAAGGAGGCATATTAAAACTGCCTTTCTAAAGCTTACGTTAAATCATTCCCCATCTCAAGTAATGTGTGATTTAACCTGTTTCTTTGAATACATAACAAGTGCTATCCTTTTCATTTTTGACGATCTGAAGAAGGCAATTAAAAAACAAGCAAAACAGCACTGTGAGCCCATTGTTGTTTAAATCCATCTATTCATCTGAAGATTTCACGCATACTATTAACACTATTTATAATCACCTTTGTCACACTTTATTATTTATCAGTTCCAGCTCTTCTTTTTTGCTCTCTTTATAATAAAATCGCCTACAGAGAAATATTTAAAAATTTTTCAAGTTGGTTTAGGCCTTTCCTACAGAGTTTTTGCTTTAATACTGACAGACCAAAAGCTTCACCATGGCTCAGTTTTACTTTGTTTTGTTTGCTCCTCAATCCTTAAAATATTGTTAAATTTTTCTTTAAGATGTTAGACTTTTCTCAGAATATATTCAGATTTTGATTACTTATCCATGTGATTATATGGGAAACTGTAGATTCACATCTCAATTCAGATCATGAAAGCTTACTTCTACTAAGTAGTCCCACGGTGATACCCTTCCCTTTGCTAATCAGGAACATCACTTATCTGTGGATTCATCATTTGCTTCTGGATATTCCTATGCACAATGGAAAATTTTCTTTCTTTTTTAAAAATTTTTAAAAATTCTGTATTTAGTGACTCATTTACAGAACATGTTTCTTTTTAAAAATATTTAAACAAAGTCCATCAGTCTCTCATAGAAATTTTTTTGTGTGTGTTTTTTTGTTGTTGTTATTTTCCCCATTATAGGACGTGAACCTGACAACGTTGTTCACAGGTCTGCTAGCTTTAAGTAGAACAGGATTTCTGTATTCAAAAGACTATACTAAGTGCTTAATCAAATCCCGTCAAACTAAAGCCAAATTTAGTTCTCTGGGAATCAGAGTCTACGTTCTTTCAAGACTATTTCCCACATCAATGATATGATTATCAGTTTTTGTAATTCTGCTATTTTTTACTTCAATTATATTTCAAAATTTTAATATCACATTCTTTTTTTCAAAAAGATTCCCAAATATCTTACTTAGAATCATTTAAATGTCTGCTTCCTTATAATTCAATTCACTTTTAATCCCCTGTTGTATTTTTCTTGTCATCTCCCTTTCCTTCTTTATTTCACAATAATTACATTATATTGATTATAAAGCAGATGCTATATGAGATTTCCGTTTGTTTTAAGTAGCGATTCTTTTTTTTTATATTATGTCCTTTTACTATGTTTGCTATAGAATATTTTCATAGACACATATAGGCTTCATTTGTATGTATATACTATGACCTCTGTTAACTTGAATTCTGGATCAAATTTTACCCTAGTATTGCTTTCATAAAGAAGGTTGCTGAACTTTTCTGGGGCTTTTTCTTTAACATTTAGATAGAATTGAGACTGATTCTTCAATCTCGAGTTAGGAGCCTTGTTTGCTAGTTCATTTAGGAGAGTTGGGAGGGAGGCAGAAACATGGAAAATTTTATTAGATGACTTCTGCAATATTTCTTCCTAATTTTGTTGTAATTCGTATGCACAGGTCCAGACCCAACAGACCCAGCCATATCTTTTTTCAAAATTCATGGATAAGTCTGTTTGGTCTTTCTCATGATAAGAACTATTAAATATAATGTATTTTTTTTTTTTTTTGGTGCAACAATAATTGTGGTTTTTGTTAAAAGTAATAGCAGAAACTGTAATTACTTTTGCACCAACATAATAGTTTCATAAAGCTATATCTCTAGAGTCTCTGATGCTATTCTCTCCCAGAGAATAGCTACACTTAAATGCCCACCTCAAAATTAACATTTAAATGTGAAACATTAATCTCTCTCTATATCTTCTCTGATTTGCCCATCACAGTGAATGCCACTATTCAATTGGCCAAAACAGAATAAAAGTATCATTTTTTTACTCATCCTTCTTTGTTACTCCCTCAAAATACCAATTTCCAAGTATTTTCAATTTAATTTCTATTGTGTGGATTACTGTGATAATCTCTTTACTAGCCTTACTACATTTAATCACAACCACCTTCAATTCTTTCTCTCCACAGTGGATAAAGTGATTTTTCTAAAATAAAATACCATTCAATTATTGGGTAAAAAAGGACACCTCCTTATCAGGCTTTTAATAAAGGCCATGCTGTTAAAAAACTATTATTGAATTCTTCCTGAATTGAGTGTATTGTTTATATGTCCAGGCTTCCTCCATACTACCCTCTTCCTCTGATTGCACTGCATCTATAATAAACTATTTCAGGTGATGAAGTGAATTATTCTCTCACCCCCAACCAATGTACATGGTCTTCATTCTCTACAGAATACTCTTCCTGCTCATTGCCTTTCACCTCTTCACCCTGATCCCTATACAGCTGCCCTTTATTATGTTCCCATATCATTCTGCATTTCCAACAACACAGTACTCTTCTTAATAGACTGTAACTACTTGTTTAATTATTAATTTCCCCTGAAAAAATATACATTATGTGAGGAGAGAATCTGTCTGGCCATCAGTGTGTTGCAGTGCCAACCTCTGTACCCGGTGCTGAAGGGATTAGCTTGGGCTGCCACCATAGGCTTCCATTTATTGCAGACAATTGAGGCTGCCCTGGAAATTGGCGTCTTTTCAGTATCTAAAGTGATCTTAGCTGAGTATTCCTTTTGTGTTATGTAGGACTCTCCTCATTGTAGGTGATAGAAGTTCTACTTTAACTTACTTTCAAAAGTGACAATGTGTTGGAAGATTAGATGCAACTAAACCTTAGGAAGAGCAAGGGTGCCAACTGGATCATAAAAAGAACTGAAAGAATAGAATGAAGCAGTCTGACTTCTCCCTGGCTTTTATCATTCTGTCTCTCCACATATGAGCCATCTTCCTTCTTGGTAGAGAAGGGCTATTTGCATGTGGATAATTCCTGATCCACAGTACTTCCAAATTTATGTTCAATAACCTGGGAAGAAACAGTTGACCTGGAATACATCAGGTAACTTAATGCAGTCATTATGGTAATCACGTGGCTGTAGGAAAGTCTGGTGCCTAGGCAAAGAAGACTACGCTATCTGAAAAACACAAGTTGCTCAGGCTGGCTCTGTTTTCATTTCCGAATCTAATGCAGGAATTTATTCTGGGATCAAGAATCCCCTTGTTTTTTTTTTTATTTTTTATTTTTCAAAAGCCATATTTTGTTTCTGGAAATTTGATTTCCAAATTAACAAGTGAGGCCCTCTCTAGTCTGAACCTATCTGCATTGTATCTGTTGCATTCTCAAAGTTTCTACAGGTTAATATACCTTTTTCCTAGTTTTCAGAACTGTTGCATATTTTACCTTATATTTTCTTTTTGAGTTTGCGGAAGTAGCAGTCAGATATTTCAAACTCTCATAGTTCCCTCAAACTATTTTCCTAGAGATGAATTTATACCTTAAAATTAAAGTCACTTAGCTTTTTTTTCTCACTACAAGAATTAAATTGGACAACAGTTACCCATTTAAGTTAAAAATTATCTTAAATAAAAGGAAAAACATATCAGATCTAGCATCAGATAAACCCACTGAAAAACATTATCAACAGAAGAAAGGATCTAGCTCTTCCTCTCAAACATGGTTAATCATCATCTTAATATCTGATCTACAAATTATCACTGCTGTTTGGAAAATCAAGCTCATATCTCAATGACAGCATAATTATTTTAAAACTAAAGGAATAACACAAGCATTTTCCATAAAAAAAACTAGGTTATAAAATGTTTTTTTGCTTTTTACTAATAAATTATTTGGCTTCATACATATTTAATTTAATAAATATAGATGTAACGTTTATGAAAAATTGTGTTGCTTTTTCATTTTGAAAATTAATAGAAGATCTGCGAAATATATAACATGGCTGCAGAAAATACTCCATAGATTAACTGTGAGAAAATATCAATTACTTAATATACACTTTTGCATACATATAGTATTTGTGTTTGTCACAAACACAATGTCTTTGTGACCTAGACAAATTCATGTTTCAAAAGTCCACAGATAAACAATAAATAGTATAAATCTCAAGAAATGTTATGTTTGATTTTGTTGATTTACACTAATTTAAATGTTTATGTGATAGGGATAAATGCCATATTTTCTAAGCTTTGTTTTTTATATAGTTTTTTAAAAGTTTCTTAGCATTGTTAAGAAGCTTTCCGCCAGGCGCGGTGGCTCATGTCTGCAATCCCAGCACTTTGGGAGGCTGAGGCAGGGGGATCAGGAGGTCAGGAGATCAAGACCTTCCTGGCTAACACGATGAAACCCCGTCTCTACTAAAAATACAAAAAATTGACCGAGCATGGTGGTGGGTACCTGTAGTCCCAGCTACTTGGGAGACTGAGGCAGGAGAATGGCATGAACCCGGGAGGTGGAGGTTGCAATGAGCCGAGATCGCACCACTGCACTCCAGCCTGGGCAACACAGCAAGACTATGTCTCAAAAAAAAAAAAAAAAAAAAAAAAAAGAAGCTTTTCTTATAGAGGAATCAAAAATAATCCCATGATATTAGTCCAATATGTGCCATTGTTTTTTTTGGAATTAGCCCCTGTGGCTGCTTTCACAAGCTGACATTGAGTGCCTCTGGCTTTTCCAGATGCATGGTGCAAGCTGTCAGTAGATCTACTATTCCGCGGTTTGGAGGACAGTGGCCCTCTACTCACAATCCCACTAGACAGTGCTCCAGTGGGGACTCTGTGTGCGGGCTCCAACTCCACATTTCCCTTCCACATTTCCCTAGCAGAGGTTCTCCATGAGGGCTCTGCCCATGCAGCAGACTTCTGCCTGGGCATCCAGGCATTTCCATACATCCTCTGAAATCTAGGCAGAGGTTCTCAAACCTCAACTCTTGTCTTCTGTGCACCTGCAGGTCCAACACCATGTGGAAGCCACCAAGGTGTGGGGCTTGCACCCTCTGAAGCCACAATCCAAGTTGCACCTTGACTCCTTTTAACCACTGCTGGAACTGTAACTGCTGGGATTCAGGGCACGAAGTCCCATAGCTGTACAGATCAGTGGGGCCCTGGGCCTGGCCAAGATCCACAAAGCTATTTTTTTCTCTTAGGCCTCAGGTCTGTGATGGAAGGGGCTACTATGAAGATCTCTGGCATGCCCTGGAGACATTGTCCTCATTGTCTTGGCTATTAACTTTCAGCTCCTCATTATTCATTCAAATGTCTTCAGCTGACTTGAATTCCTCCCTAAAAAGTAGGTTTTTATTTTCTACCAAATGATCAGGCTGCAAATTTTCCAAAGCTTTATGCTCTGCTTTCCTTTTAAACATAAGTTCTGATTTCAAACTAACTCTTTGTGAATGCATGTAACTGAATGCATTTGGAAAATGCCAGGTCAACTCTTGAATGCTTTACTGCTTAGAAATTTCTTTTGCCAGATACCCTAAATCATCTCTCTTAGGTTCAAAGTTCCACAGAGCTCTAGGGCAGAGGCAAAATGCCACCAGTCTTTTTGCTAAAGCATAGCTAGAGTAACCTTTGATCCAGTTGCCAATAAGTTCCTCATTTCCATCTGAGATCACCTCAGTCTGGACTTCATTGTCCATATCAAAAATCACTATCAGCATTTTGTTCAAAACCATTCAACAAGTTTCTAGGAAGTTCCAAACTTTCCCACATCTTCCTGTCTTCTTCTGAGCCCTCCAATCAGTTCCATCCTCTTTCTGTTACTCAATTCCAAAGTCACTTCCACATTTTCAGGTTATCTTTATAGCAGTACTCCACTATCCTGGTACCAATTCTCCATATTAGTCCATTTTCACATTGCTATAAAGAACTATTGGAAACTGGGTAATTTATAAACAAAAGAAATTTAATTGACTCACAGTTCTGCATGACTGGGGAAGCCTCAGGAAACTTACAATCATGGTGGAAGGCAAAGGGGAAGCAATGCACGTCTTACATGGTGGCAGGAGAGAGACAGCAAGCAAAGGGGAAATGCCACACTTTAAAATCATCAGATCTCATCAGAACTCCCTTGCTATCATGAGAACCACATGGGGGAAACAGCCCCCATGTTCCAATCACCTCCCACCAGGTCCCTCCCTCAACACATGGTGGGGATTACAATTCAAGATGAGATTTGGGTGGGAACACGGAACCAAACCTTATCAGAAGTATATGTATCTGAAATATATTTTGATAGTTAAACCAAAAGGATTTGGTGATGGATTAAATTCAGCTCTGGAGAGTGAGAGAGAGAGGGGAAATAATGCCATTTCCTTGGTGTTTAGCCTGAACAACTTTTGACACTTTTAATGAGTCAGAGTATATGGGGAAGGCACAGGATGGTTCCAAGGAATTAAATTTGTAACACCAATTTGACATTCATGTGACAATATCAAGTGGAATTTTATGTGAGTCTGTAGCTCAGGAAACAGGCTGTTATAGCATGATTGAGGGACACACATTCATATCACATCACTCATAATATAAAGGTGGAATTTTCAACTACTGAATTGACAAAGCTAATATCTGTGTCTTCACTGCATGACATACATATATTAATTAACTACTGGGCAAACTTAATGGACTTAGCTAAAATAATAATTAGAAAATTTGTGTGTTATAAAGGAGAGAAGGGAGTTTATTCCCTACTAAAAAAAAAGACAAAAGTAGATTTACATGTTTTGTTGTAGCTCTAATAATTAAGTTTTTTTCCCATGTCTTTTCATAGTGCATAAGCTCTTTCATTAATCTGAAATTATACTGTGCTATTATTTGCAGTATTCTGGAGGAAATTCATATAACTAAATGTCTATTTTATAATTTGAATTTTTTTAAGAAAAAGAATTTAAAAATTAAGGACTATAGTCAATATTTATTTAGAATAAAAAAGAAATCAGAACAAATGTTAAATTTTTAAAAATGGGCAAATACCACAAACATACATAACACAATCCATGGAATAATGTAAGAAGTTTATAAACTTTAGGATTCATAGCTAAATTTTTTCTGAATTTTGTTATGATTAATAATTTTGAAACATATACCAAATTATTCTGAATATGGGTGACACATTGGAGCAATTGATGTTTTCTTAGGTGCTTCATTATATTGAAGAACTTACATAACAAATTAATCTTATACTGCACGCATAGACCCATTGATGAGTACGTGTAGGACATTTGTCAGTGACACTTTTTTTTTATGTCTCTTTTGCTCTTTCAGTCACAAATTTGCATGCTATTTTACCTGGAACTTTCAGGCATTGTCAGGACAATGAGTTTTCAAAACATTTTTATTTGTGACAATTTAAAAAATATTTTTCATGACTTACTTGACTTCTACTTTTTTTTTGAGACAGAGTCTTAGTCTGTTGCCCAGGCCAGAGTGCAGTGGAGAAATCTTGGCTCACTGCAACTTCTGCCTCCTGGGTTCAAGTAATTCTCGTGCCTCAGCTTCCCAAGTAGCTGGGATTACAGGAGTATGCCACTGCACGCAGCTAACTTTTGTATTTTTAGTAGAGACAGGGTTTCACCATGTTAGCCAGGCTGGTCTCGAACTCCTGACCTCAAGTGATCTGCCTGCCTGGGCCTCCCAAAGTACTGGGATTACAGGCATGAGCCACTGCGCCTGGCTTGCCTTTTACTTGTATTTATGATGTATTTGATGCCCAAGAGTTTCTAATTTTTATGTAGTAAAATTTATTGCATTCCTCCTTTATGGGTCTTTTCTCCTCCCATCCCATTATATATACTGTTAGAACGTTTTTCTCTACCCAAAAGTGCACAATTCAAATGGTATCTTTTTATATTTAGACTTATGTATACTTTTGAAAAATTCTAATAGGCTTACTTTAGATTCAGAATTTTTAAAAACTTAATTGAGGCTATATTGTTGAGAAATTTAACTTTTTAAATTATCACAAATGCTGTTAGATTAGAACTTGAATATGTTTTTATATACTCCCCTGCTTTCCTATCCATGATTAACTTTTAAAAATAATTTGGATTTTAGAACTTGCTTGTTATTATTCAATTACTAATATTGTAGCTAAGGTGTATACTGTATACACCTTCTCATTTAACGAATATATTTTAGTAGTTGAGTTTAATTCTGTTGATGCGCATTGCACTGATTTTGACAACTCACTACGTAGTGGGTTTCAAATGCTTCTTGCAAGTGTGTTTACAACTCCAATTTCTTTTCACTTAATTTCTTACTTATGAATTATATTTCAATAAGGAGAACTATAGCTTACAATATATTTTTGCAGAAATATACATGCATGACATATTTGATAATATAACAAGAGAAGTTCACTTATTTACCATTACATATAAATTGTCACTTGGACCTTTATAAAATGTTTCATGTGATAAACATTTTCTAAATAGAAAGAGAGGAAGTCAAATTCTCCCTCTTTCTCCAGCTGAAATAATTGTCTGCCTGGAAAACTCCACAGAATCTGTCCAAAGGCTCTTAGAACTAATAAACAACTTCAGCAAAGTTTCAGGTTACAAAAGGTTTTTATTGGTGGTGTTTTTTATTGTTCTTTTGTTCTTTTTTCTTTTTTGTCTTTTATCTTTTTGTTTATGTTTTTTTGTAGGATACAAAATCAGTGTATGTGTTAGTATGTTTTCATACTGCTATAAAGAACTACCCCAAACTGGGTAATTTATAAAGGAAAGTGGTTTAATTGACTCACAGTTCTTCATGGCTGGGGAAGCCTCAGGAAACTTACAATTATGGTGAAAGGCAAAGGGAAAGCATGGCACCTTCTTCACAAACTGGCAGGAAGAAGTGCCAAGCAAAAGGGGAAGAGCCCCTACAAAACCATCAGATCTCATGAGAATTCACTCACTATCATGAGAACAGAATGGGGGAAACTGCAGCCATGATTCAATTACCTCCACCTGGTCTCTCCCTTGACACCTAGTGATTATGGGGATTATTACTCTAGATGAGATTTGGGTAGGGACACAAAGCCTAACTATGTTAATGCACAAAAATCAGCAGCATTTCTACACACCAATAATGTCCAAGCTGACAGCCAAATCAATAATAGAATTCCACTCACAATAGTCACAAAAAGAATAAAATACCTGAGAATACAGCTACTCAGAGAGGTGAAAGATCTCCGTAAGGAGAATTACAAAACATTGCTTAAAGAAATCAGAGACAACATGAAGAAATGGAAAAACATTCCATGCTCATGCATAAGAAGAATCAATATTGCTAAAACAGCCATGTTACCCAACCATTTTACAGATTCAATGCTATTCCTGTCAAATTACCGGTGACATTTTCCACAGAATTACAAGCAGCTATTCTAAAATTCATATGGAACCAAAAAAGACCCTGAATAGACATAGCAATCCTAAGCAAAAAGAACAAAGCTGCAGGCACCACACTACCTGACTTCAAACTATACTACAAGACTATGATAACCAAAACAGCATGGTACTGGTACAAAAACAGACACATAGACCAATGGAACAGCATAGAGAGTCCACAAATAAAGCCAAACACCTACAACCATATAATCTTCAACAAAGCTGTCAAAGACAAGCAATAGAGAAAGGACTTTCCATTCCATAAATGGTGTTGGGATAACTGGCTAGCCATATGCAAGAAATTGAAATTCGATGCCTTCATTTACCACACATAAAAATCAATTTAAGATGGATTGATGACTTAAATGTAAAACCTAAGATTACAAAAGCCTGAGAAGAAAATCTAGGAAGTGCCATTCTGGACATTGGCCCTGGCAAAGATTTAATGATGAAGACTCTAAAAGCAATCACAATAAAAACATAAAAAATTGACAAGTGGGACCTAATTAAACAAAACTTCTGCATGACAAAGGAAACTATCAACAGAATAAAAGAATCAACAGAATAAACGGAACCAACTATCAACAAAATAAACAGATAACCCACAGAATGGAAGAAGATGTTTGCAAACTAAGCATCTGACAAAGGTCTCATATCCAGAATCTATAAGGAAATTAAATAATCAACAAGCAAAAAAAAAAAAAAACATCCCCTTAAAAAAGAACAGCCACTTCTCAAAAGAAGATACACACATAGCCAACAAGTATACTAAAAGATGTTCAACATCACTAATCACTGGAGAAATGCAAGTCAAAACCAGACTGAGATACAACCTCTCACTATTAAAAACAAAACAAAAAACAAACAAACAAACAAAAAAACAGATGCTGGTGAGGCTTTGGAGAAAAGGGAACACTTTTCTGGTAGAAATGTATTAAACAGAACTACCATTTGACTCAGCAATCCCATTCCTGGGTATATACACAAAGGGGTATAAATCATTCTCTCGTGAAGATACACACACGTGTATGTTCAATGCAGCACTATTCACAAGCGCAAAGACAGGGAATCAACCTACATGCCTATCAATGGTAGAGTACATAAGGAAAATGTGGTACAAATACAACATGGGATACCATGCATCCAGAAAAAAAAATGAAATTGTGTCCTTTTCAGCAACATGAATGAAGCTGGAGGCTATTTTCTTGAGTCAAAGAACACAGGAACAGAAAACCAAATACTGCATGTTTTTACTTATAAGTGGGAGCTAAACATTGAGTACACATGGACACAAATAAGGGAACAACAGACACTCAGGACTGCTAAAGGGTGGATGATGGAAGGAGAGTGAGGGTCAAAAAGCTACCTATCTGGTACTATGCTCATTACCCAGATGACAAAATAATCTGCACACCAAACCCCCACAAGGCAAAATTTACCTATGTAACAAACCTTCACATGTACCTCTTGAACCTAAAATGAAAATTGGAAAGAAAAAAAAATTACAGATGTGATTTTACTGGTCTTACCACCTTACCACCTTCTGGTATTATCTGAAGAAGACATTGAGATCTCCCTGTTCCATTAGCACAGGCATTTTTGTTGCTTTGTTGTGTTGGATTTTGTTTGTTGTTTGCTCATTTTGCTGAGATATTTGAAGATTAGATGAGAAAAGATTATTTTGCCAAGGGTGAGGACACACCAGTGACACAGTCTCAGGAGGTCCTAATGACATGTGCCCAAGGTGGTTGGGCCACAGCTTGGTTTCATACATTTTAGGGAGACATGAGAGACATCAATCAATATATGTAAGAAGTACATTGGCTCAGTCTGGAAAGGCGGGACAACTTGAAGCAAAGGCAGGAAGACTTGAAGTGGGAGGGAGCTTTCAGGTCAGATAGGTGAGACTCAAACCACTGTGTTCTTTTGAGTTTCTCATTAGCCTTTCCAAAGGAGGCAATCAGATATGCATCTGTCTCAGTGAGCAGAGGAGTGACTTTGAATAGAATTGGAGGCAGATTTGCCTTAAGCAGTTTCCAGCTTCAGTTTTTTAGTGATTTGGGCGGCCCAAGATATTTTCCTTTCACAGGGCGTTTGAAAGGGGCGTGTGAGATAAAGGATTGGAACTAAATATAATATGTTTCCCTAATTAAGATTATCCAGTGGATATGATGAGTCTGATGATATGTGAAAGAGAAAGAGAGAGAAGACAAGTATAAATATCTGAGAAGGGAAGTAGGCTTGGGACTTAGAATACAAATGGAAAAACTGATTTTTTTCTTTTTCTTTTTTGTTTTTGAGATGGAGTCTCTCTCTGTCACCCAGGCTGGAGTGCAGTGGCACCATCTGGGCTCACTGCAACCTCCTCCTCCCAAATTCAAGCAATTCTCCTGCCTCAGCCTCCTGAGTAGCTGGGATTACAGGCTTGTGCCACCAGGCCCAGCTAATTTTTCTTCAGTAGAGACGGATTTTCGCCATTTTGGCCAGGATGGTCTAGATCTCTTCACCTTGTGATCTGCTGACCTTGGCCTCCCAAAGTGCTGGGATTACAGGCATGAGCCACTGCGCCCAGATGAAAAATTGATATTTCATAGCAAGAGGGCACCCTCTGTTGTAACAGGACTGAAGAAAGCGAAGAGGGAAAATGCCGCTGGTGGGTAGGTTTAGAGGTGGGAAAATTCAAAGGCTTATGATGTCTTCTGTTTTTCTCAGTGAAATTTGAATGTTGGTCATTAGTCAGGAAAGGATGGAGAAGGAAGTGTTATAGACTTAAGCCAAAATAAAGTGTGAATTATTAGTTTTTGAAAATTAGAAAAATCCTATTAGAGAAACAGAAGAATTGTTTGAAGTCATGCATTTAAATTTAAAGGTGTCCACTTAGTTCTGTTTATACATAAATATAAGTATACATATAAATGTATATATTTTCTTTCATCATGAACATGATGTGGGTATAATTATTGTCAATTTAAAAACAATCATCTTTGACTCTGATTACATGTTTTATCAGTGTCAGAATATTAGATTTAGAACAACGAAAAGTGTGAATCAGACAAAGAGACTTCTAAAAATAATACCAGCATTATTTGAGGGTTCCCACTCTGGTTTATTCATGTGATTTTGGGATTTATCAGATAGCCTGTCACCTACTAGACATCTTAAATGTCACAAATTATTTTTAATAGAATTCAGTTATATGTACCTTCCACAGGACAAAAGCCTACCATTTACCTATATGTTTTGTAAATAAGGAAAATTAGTGGGTCTATGTAAAATTCTAAGATTGAGTTTCTGGATAACTTGAATATTATATTAACAGAATACATATTTTCAAACCTCTGGGTCTCATAGTAAAAGTTTACTTTACTTGTTTACTATTTGTTTTCATAAGAATTACTTCTACCCCGAGTCTAACACAATTAACACCACCATCGCCAGATTAACACTTTTTCATAGAAGATATGATTCTTTGAAAAATATTAGAAACTTAAAACATAATATAGTTCACAAAAATATTCATAAATAAATGGAATAATTAAATTAAAAAAAATAATGGAATGCATTTAGGTAGGTTTAAAAATTACAAAATACAAATCCTGTGCCAAAATCTGGAATGCTATAGACTGGTTCACATGAACATGTTAGAATTGCAGGGTTTCTTAAATCAATACTTCTAAGCATGTGGATACTCACACAGAAGTATGATGTCATGCAGAATATACCATGATATTTACAATTGACAAAACATACAGAAAAAACATTAAAATAATTTTAGTAAAAACTACGCTTTAAGATCTTATGAAAACTGTAACTTTATTGACTGCATTACCCCTAGTAAGTCTAAATTTGAAATTACAGCATCTTTAACATTTCTGGAAACAGATGGCATTATTCATTGTTGTGTAGCATTTTACTTCAAGATGGTCACTTGTTACCCTAAGATCTGAGGTGAAGTGACAAAAAGTTAAATTGTCTACAAGGCTTAACAGAGATTTATTTCCTTCTTAGTGGCTTTCATTTCATTTTAAATCCAGACTAAATTCTGTAGATCAGCCACTTCCACCTATCTTACTATATGAAGATGTTATATTAGAAAAACTTTAGACAAATTAAATTTAACAGAGTTTATTTGAGCAAAGAACAATTCATGAATAAGGTAACTCAGAATCAGAAGCAGTTTAGAGAGGGTTTTTTTTTTTTTAGCATTGTGACCAGTGAGTATTTGTAGACAGAAAATAGAAGTAAAGTATTATACAAGAGTTTGATTGCTTATTGATCAGTTGGCACAGTTGGCAGCATATGACTGGCTGAAGCTTGGCTGCTTTTGATTGGCTGAGACCCGAATATACATTACAAAAAATACACTAAATTAAGTTTTGGTTTCATTCCATACTAGGTTAGGTTGCAGTTCTTTGGGTAGGAACTCAAAATATAGAGATAGCCTCAAGCCAATGGTCTCCTACTTATTTAACAGTTCTGATTATTTAGTATCCTTAAAAAAAATTCTAACATTGTCCTATCCTATGGAGGCTTGGAGTTTTGCATCTTTATTTTAACATTCAGTGACTTTCAAAGTGAACTTTTAACTCAGTCTTGTTAAATTGGATCCTTTTGTGATAAAGGATCCCAAAGGTTAAGAGAAAATAACCCAAATGTATACATGCATAAAATGTCTTTAATGTATTTTTCCTGCATTTTCTAATATAGTGATTTGGTAGATATGCTTGCTAAAAACTTCCTTATTTCAAAGATTTGAAACATCGATTTTGTAATCCCAGCACTTTGGGAGGCTGAGATGGGCGGATCACGAGGTCAGGAGATCGAGACCATCCTGGCTAACACGGTGAAACCCCGTTTCTACTAAAAAATACAAAAAACTAGCCGGGCGAGATGGCAGGCGCCTGTAGTCCCAGTTACTTGGGAGGCTGAGGCAGGAGAATGGCGTGAACCCAGGAGGCGGAGCTTGCAGTGAGCTGAGATCCGGCCACTGCACTCCAGCCCGGGCCACAGAGCAATACTCCGTCTCAAAAAAAATAAAAATAAAAAAATAAAAAAAATAAAATCAATGAAAAGCAGAGACCAGCAAGCTGTGTGGTTCAAGGCCTGTACAATGTGGTAAGCTGTTATGACTGCAGGAAAATTGAATATTTGGACAAAAAGCCCTCCAGCACTTTCACTGGCGTGATTTCATAGCCTACATCTCTTTAAAAATTAAAAAAAAAAAAAGCCTCTTAAGAACTCGATTCTTACTTTTAATATTAACCTGCATTTTTTTCCACTTCTGCAATTTCAAGATGAAAATGGATTTAACATTTCATTCTCAGAATCAACACTAGTAGACTTCCACTCTGATTAACTATAGCAGAAAGAGACAGAATGCACAAAAGAGATTGAAAACCTTTAAACTCCAGAGTTTTTAAGGATGTTTTAAAGCTATATGAGTACTTTATTTACTAAGTGATGTCTTTTATTCACTCTTGCTACCTTTGGCAGAAGAGGAAAATTCTTACGTAATAATCAAAAAATCACTACACAACAGAATCTTTGACTCTCAAACAAGTATTCCACATATTTTCCACTGTATGATTAAAACTTTTTATATTGGTCATGATAGCCCCTTTCATAATGATTTATTTTAGATGATTTTTTTCCTCAAAATTATGGAGAAAACTCATAAAATGTGCTGGACAACAAATTGCTGTGTGATATTTAATTCATTTGAAAGAAACACTATTTTTTACAGGAGTTTAGTTTATGGTTTATTGGTTCTGTCTGTACACATAAAGCAAAATTTTCATACAGTTTATACACCAAAACATTAACAAATTAATCTAGATGGCTGGAGTGAGGTAGTAAAAGTAGCAGATGTTCTGTAGATTACAAAGCATTGGTGTTTATGTTCTATTTGAATGATTCCTTGTGCATTGTGTTTTGTTGCCAAGTGATTTTTTTCTGGGAACTCAGTCCTCCTTGTTTTCCACGATATCAATCTTCTATGTTTCCAGCTGATCCTTCTCAATCTCCTGCTTGAGCACCTCCTCCGCTACTATGCCTTAAAGATGGCTGAGCACAGAGGCTATGTGTAAGGACCTTGATATGGTTTGGATCTGTATCCCTGACCAAACCTCATGTCAATTTGTAATATCCAATGCTAAAAGTGGAACCTGGTGGGAGGACATTGGATCATGGGTTCAGTTTCTCATGGTTTAACACCTTCCCCTGTGGTGTGGTCATTGTGATAATGAGTTCTCATGAGTTCTGGTTATTTAAAAGTGTGTACCATCTTTCTGCCCTTTCTCTCTTGCTCCTGTTCCGCTCATATTTAAGACATGACTGCTTCTCTTTCACCTTCTGCCATGTTTCCTGAGGCCTCCCTAGAAGCCAAGCAGATGCCAGCATTGTGCTTCCTTTACAGCCTGTGGAACTGTGAGGCAATTAAACATCTTTTCTTTATAAATTACACAGTCTCAGTTATTTCTTTATACCAATGCAAGAACAGACTAATACAGAAAATTGATACCAAGGAGTGGGACATTGCTATAAAGACACCTGAAAATGTGGAAGCAGCTTTGGAACTGGGTAATAGACAGAGTTTGAAAGAGTGTGAAGGGCTCAGAAGAGGACAGGAAGATGGGGGAATGTTTGGAACTTCTTAGAGACTTGTTAAATTATTGTGACCAAAATGCTGATAGTGATAGGGACAATGAAGTCCAGTCTGAGGAGGTCTCAAATGGAAATAAGGAGCTTATTGGGAACTGGAACAATCACTTTTGTTATATTTTAACAAAGAGGCTGGGTGCATTGTGCCTCTTCTTTAGGGATCTGTAGAACTTTGAACTTAAAAGAGATAGTTTAGGATATCTGTTGGAACAAATTTTGAATAGCAGAGCATTGAAGATGTAGCCTGGCATTTTCTAACAACCTATGCTCATATGTGTGAGCAACGAAATGACCTGAAACTGTAACTTATATTTAAAAGGAAAGCAGAGCATAAAAGTTTAGAAAATTTGCAGTGTGGCCATGTGCTAGAAAAGAAAAGCCCATTTTCAGAGGAGGAATTCAAGCAGGTTGCAGATATTTGCAAAAGTAAAGAGAAGCTAATTGTCAATAGCCAAGACAATGGGGTGAAGGCCTCAGAGACATTTCAGAGACCATCCTGGTAGTCCCTCCCATCATAGGCATAAAGGCCTAGGAGGACAGAATGGTTTCGTGGGCCCTACTCAGGACCCCACTGCTGTTTGCAGTCTTGAGACACTGCTCCATGCATACCATCTGCTCCAGTTCCAGCCATGGCTAAAATAGGTCCAGGCACAGCTGGGGCTGCTGCATCAGAGAGTGCACGCTATAAGCCTTGGTGGCTTCCACATGGCATTAAGCCTCAGGGTTCACAGAGTGTAAGAGCTGAGGCTTAGGATCCTCTGCATAGATTTCACAGGATATATGGAAAAGCCTGGATATCCAGGCATAAGCATGCTCGGAGTGGAGCAGTGCAAAGGAGAAACATGGGGTTGGAGTCCCCACACAGAGTCTCCACTGGGGCACTGTCTAGTGGAGCTGTGAGAAGAGGGCCCCCAACCTCCAGACCTTAGAATGGTGCATCCACTGGCAGCCTACACCCTGAGCCTGAAAAAGCCATAGGCACTCAAGGCCAGTTCTTTTTTTTTTTAAGACGGAGTCTCACTCTGTCACCTAGGCTGGAGTGCAGTGGTGCTATCTCAGCTCACTGCAAGCTCCGCCTCCTGGCTTCACACCATTCTCCTGCCTCAGCTTCCCAAGTAGCTGGGACTACAGGTGTCCGCCAACATGCCTGGCTAATTTTTTTGTATTTTTAATAGAGGCAGGGTTTCACCGTGTTAGCCTGGATGGTCTTGATCTCTTGACCTCTTTGTCTGCCTTCCTTGGCCTCCCAAAGTGCTGGGATTACAGGCGTGAGCCACCGTGCCCAACCAATGCCAGTTCTTGAGAGCAGCTTGACAGCAGCCCTTGGGGATGAACCCTGCAAAGCCACAGGGGCAGAGCTACCCAAAACCCTGAGAGTCCAACTGTTGCATCAGTATTCTCTAGATATGGGAGATGGAGTCAAAGGGGGTTGTTTTGGAGCTTTAAAATTTAATGACTACCTTGTTGGGTTTTGGACTTGTGTGGGGCCTGTAAAGCCCCTTTCTTTTAGCCAATTTTTCCCTTTTGGAATCAGAGTGTTCACCCAATGCCTATACCTCTATTGTATCTTCAATATAACTAACTTGTTTTTTGATTTTACAGGCTCGTAGGTGGAAAGGACTGGCCTTGTCTCAGATGAGACTTTGGACTTTGGATACATGAGTTAATATTTGAATGAGTTAAGACCTTCGGGGACTGTTGGGAAGGCATGATTGTATTTTAAAATACGAGAAGGACATCAGATTTGGGAGAGGTCAAGGGTGGAATAATATAGTTTGGATGTGTGTCCACACTCAATATCAATTTGTAATCCCCAATGCTGGAGTAGTGCCTGGTGGGAGGTCATTGGATCATGGGTGTGGTTTCTTATGGTTTAATGCCATGTCCCTTTGGTGCTGTCATCATGATAGTGAGTTCTCATGAGATCTGATTGTTTAAAAGTGTGTAGTATCTCTCCCCACCCTTTGTTCCTCCTCTGGCCATGTAAGATATGCCTACTTCCCCCTTATCTTCCATCATGATCATAAGTTTCCTGGGGCCTCCCCCAAAGCCAAGCAGATGCCAACATTGTGCTTCCTGTGGAACCATACATACAGCCTGTAGAAACAAGCTAATTAAACCTCTTTTCTTTATAAGTTACCCAGTCTCAGGTATTTCTTTATAGCAATGCAAGAAGAGACCTCTTCTGCTCTTACTTCCATATTTATTTTATGTGATGTTACTTATCACCTACATGCTAGAGATTCCAAAACTTTTATTTTCACTTTGAGCCTGTCTCTCAAGCCCTCAGTGTGTATAACTGTAATAAATAGTCTATCTGACAATTCTATGTATTTGTCCCATAAGTTTCTAAGTTTTCCAGAAAACTCCTCCTTTCTCCCTCCTGTGATTTTCACCTTAATGGGAGGCGTCTTTGTTCATCAAGTTGTCATAATATGCAACCTCAAAATCAGCATTATCCCTTTTTGTGCCCATACTTCCCAGATATAATTACTCACTAAGTCCTATTGATTCTGTGTGTTTAATATTTCTTAAATCTTCCCACTGTTGTCCTCCCATGTTGCCACTGTCTTGGTTTACACACTGACTTCTGTCATCAGAAATAATGTAACTTCCTTCTCCATGGTGCCTCTGCTCTAGTCCTGTTTCCATTTAGGCAATCTTTCTCATACAGGACACTAGGATTTCAGAAATGTTGAAAGTCAGATTGGATGGATGGACGTTTGTTAGTGAAAGGGAGAGAGAATATCAAGAATGCTCACCTGTCAAAAATGTGTCTTAGGAAACTGTCTTTGCAAGATGAGGAGATGAAGAAGAATGGCATCCTTTAATCAGCAGATGTATGAAAAGAAAGATAGCCACAGGAAAAGTAATTGACTCCCATTCTTCAATCATGCATACATTTATTGTTGGTTTTGCTCCCCAGATAGAAGACAGATGAGATAATTTTAAGTTCCACTTTATCCAAGAGAAGGATTATCTATTTTTAATTTCTCTAGTTCTCACAACCATTAATCCTTAGCTACTTATACTTATTTGCTTTTTAAACTTATTTTTAAACATGGCTGTCATTCTTCAATCAATACTCTCACATGAAATAAACTGAGATTGGATCAGAGAATGTATAACATACTCAGTAATCAGTCTACACACATCTCTATCTATGCATTACTAAGGATGCTTAACATATAAAATATACCTATTTTACACAAAAAAATTAAGGTCTTTGTTTCACATGTAGGCAGTTAAATGACTAGTAATTACATTCCTCTAAATACTACAGTGTTTGAATACAGACTAAGAGTCAAGATGTGAAAATAGCCTCCACTAAATATGAGAATGGTATTCACTAAAATGAAATTTTAGTTGTACTTTAAACCTATAGTGTCTACAATGATACTTATTAAAAATTCTCTAGACCCCAAATGGAAATAGGAGAACAGAAGGAACATTTGTTAAAAGTTTATATTTGTCTATTAATTTGTACAGAAATAATTTGTACAGAAAGATATTGATACAGAAATAACCATGACTTTTGTTTTAAAAGGGCTCATAGCCTATTTAAAAGCCTATTTAAAGGCTCCAAGCAAACAAATACAATATAACAGGGTCTAACAAAGGAATCCACAAAGTACTTATAACAAAAGAAACAATTACCTCCGTTCTAGGAAAATTGGAGACTGGACAGAAGTGTCAAATTTAACATGTCACCAATCATTGAGGACTGTCACAAGCAAGTAAGAGATATTTCATAACAACAGGTTGGACTAGTGTCAGTTTGTTCCACAATCACTTGGCAGCTCAATACTCAGATTTCCTTTTATTCTGAAAAGTTTCTGGAGACATGCGACTTGGCACCATTCTTCAGCCAGATTCTATGTCCCACATCTGACTCATGACACTTCAACTTGACCTGCATACTTTGGCTCTCTTGTTTGCGTCAGGAAATGGGGAGAGACAGAGAGTAAGGGACTTACTGGAATTAAATCCCTGGTCAGAAATCCCAGTAAGATAAAAGGCTAACTGTAGGAATCACCCTGTGCAAAAATGCACGCAAAAACTCCTGTCTAACTTACCTTTAAATCTTGCTAATCAGAAGTGTCAGAGAGGCAAATAAAATACTATTGTATGAAAGATGCCTTTAATATCTGGTAATTTCTATTGCTGAAATGGTTATTGTTACATTTAGTTGCTAAGATATATTAGATGTTTTATTTGAATGCTACACTAAAGTAAAAACTGTGTATAGTATTGGGTTTTGTATGTTAAATGAGGGAGTTACCAACAATCTCAGGATGCTGCATATTTAATAATAAATGTTTAAAAGGTTTTAAGGATGTCAAACAATATATTTTCAATAAAAATGAGGGATACAATTCTGCCCTTTAATATTATAGATTATTGTTTATGTTTGCTGATTTGGGTCCCAAAATAGCCATCACTATCAATGCACATGTGATATCATGCTGTACTGTATATAAACTTAAATGTATATCCTATGTGTATTTATGAAGCTTTCTTTGGATACAGTAAATTACTTTCAACTAAAATTTTCTGTATTTTATTATGTTGTATTTTGTCTAATAGATATAATAACATAGTTCTCAAATGTACATTAAAAAATTGTTTCCACATCTTTGGATATCATTTATTCAAAATTTAGAGCATATTTCTAGAAATAGTTGTCATTTATTTCAGTTTGCTAAGATATTAAAGTTGACAGGGAAGAAAATATAGATGATATAAAATTTGTGAAATTAATATGAATCAGAATAGTATCTTACCACATAAAATCATATACATTATCCTTATCTTTTAAAAAATTTTCTTTCTCTTAAAATTATATTCTTTTCTCCTATTTGACATTAAAAAATGACATTTATTTTTATTTAAATGTTGTCTATCAAGATCCAGAAAATTCAGTGAAACTAATTAACTATAGATCCAAACCCACTTTAAACCATAATATATATGCTGAATTAATTTTTCAGACATTCATAATGATGAGCTTTACAATATTTTTTCCCTGGACTAGTTTTATACACCTGAAGGGTGAGTAGTTCATCAAGGATTTATGCTTTATGGCCAGGGTTTGAGAACTAACACTATCAGTAAATATATGGAATTGGTAAATTCCTTAATAGTTCTGAGGCAAGTTTTCTTCAGATAAGCATAAATACTTTACTAGATTGTTGTTTGAAATGAGATTGAAAAGTAACTAAGTAAGCTATAAAACCTTAACAAATGTTTTTTGTACTATCACGGACTCCAGCCTAAACAAATAGATCGCATTTAGCTACCCAAGATAACATTTTCCAAAATGGTCCAGTGACACTTCAAAAAAAAAAATCAATAAAATTTATGGTTGTATAGGTTCAGAAAATACCACTTAAAAGAGTTATATATTACATCACATTACAGGCCCTAAGGTGAGCTGCAGTAAACTACTATTGTTTAATAGAGACTTTCTGAACTTACTTGATCTAGAAATCATTATTCATATAATACTGCTCATACTCATTTTAACTTAAGGAGCCAACAAACAAGAGGAAATTAAATATTTGAAGGTAATTGTCATTTATAAAATTAAAATGATAGTTTATATCAATATATAAAACACCTAGATTTGTATAAAGCTTTGACTTTTAAATTTACATAAGTATAACGTAACAGACCCAAGAAACACACATATAGAATGTGCACTCAGCAACCTATTCTATACTAGAAGTTGTGGATATTTATTTATTGCAAAATGAGCAGAGTAAAGAGGAACCAATTATGAAAAGCCTGCAGATGGGGTAAGCCATAGAGAATGCATTTGGAAAGTAGAGAAATGATCAGTCAAGTTGGATGGAAAGATAGTTTCAGTGTAATCAAATCATATATGATGATACTGAGGAGGTTAGTAAGTCTCTTGTGTGGGTGACAGCAAGCAAATTAATTTGAAGATGTGGAATCTCAGGCTGGGAATAATGAGAAAAAAGCTCAGACAGACTGATGAGAAATAGAATCTTAGGGGTTAGACAAGCTCAGGAAACTGATGTTTTTCGTGGAATTTAAATATGAAAACATCAATGCACATTTACTCAGCGAGTCACTAGTGTTCACAAGTTATCATAAGTTATCCTCTACTTTAAATACTAATTATTCCTGTCTAGACATTCACCGAGTTATGTGTATGGTTTTAGCAGAGCTTGATAAATATTTTGAGTCTGGTCCTGTGCATGAAACAGAACGCCTTTGTGTGGTTTCCCAGCCAGCTAAGTGAGAGTGACATGAAAAACATGCAGGGGTGTTTTTTAACAAGAGTTATCCCTGTACACTCAGCATCCTGTAAACACTGAGCTTCCCCTTATGAATCCACCTGCTCTCTCCTCAAACCTTATTTCTAGGAATACTGCCAAGCTTTCTATTTTTGAATATGACAGTAGAATACCAAGGAGCAAATTTCATGTAACCTCATTTAACAAAGTACATCTTATACCAAGGTAAGACTTCAGAAAGATAATTACTGAAATATTCAAATACCTATATTTTAGTATATTTTAAGGAAATAAATCACTGACAAATCTTCGTGATATGATATAGTTTATTATTTTTGTAATATACATAAATGTTGAGTTTTCAGGAAATTTGGATGAGGCTGTGGTAAGGTTTAAATTTGAATCATCGGGGAAGAAGGGTTTGTAAACAAAGTAGTATGAACAAGAAAACAAAGAATAATTGTTTCATCTAAAATGAGATATTTTAACACCTTAAAAATACATTCACCATTACTATTCATAAACCTAAATATGCTTTTTAAAATAACTTTTCTGGAAAAGCAGAATATGATAGAACCTGCATTTGGCACTCTATACTGGTTTGTGAATCCTGTTCCCTAAGTACTGGCAATAATAAAAATACACTTATATGGTATATTTCATAGTCTTTCATTTTTTTCCAATTTTAATGCATCTTCTGTCAATTATTTTGAATTAATTAGGTGAGACATCTTTTCAGTGTTTTCAATGCAAGTTGTACAAGGAATTCCATATGAATTTAAAGAGTTGCTGTAATAGCAAAAATAGATGTGAAAGTCCACGTTGTTTTTAGTCAGTTATATTCTCCAGAAAGCTAAGCTGAATTCCTGCATGAGCAGCCATCAGATAGCAAGGATCTATAGTTATTCTTGGCAAGCCCAATACACATGGCAGGTCCAAACCTGTGAAATTAGCTTCTTTAATGACATTTCTAGAATCTAAAAAAAGTGAAACAGTTTTTGAACTGCTTTGACAGTAATGGTGCTATTGAAGTAGTGTTTATATAGCCAGGGCCTGGTTCCATGGACCATAGTAACCAATCTGTCCCCAAGATTTGGTCCTCAATATGAGCTGGAACAAGCCAGTGACTATGTTCTTGCCACATTGCAGAGTGCCAATATATTTATTTACCACTTTTTTCCATAAATGATTTAAAGTAGCTCACAAATCTCAAATAGTGACTCAAGATGAAGGGAGAATATGGGTAGAACATCAAAGTCGGTGCGACAAATGCACACAGACATGCATGTTGGAGAATCCCACGCAGTGGCTACAGGTGGACCTCAGTTTCGGTTTTAAGTTGCCTAATAGCAAGTGGGTGAAAGAAAGGGGGATAACGAGACAAAGAGAGAGACACTTACACAATGAGAGAGAGAGAAAAGAAAGAATAAAATATGCTGAATTATTTAATCAGAGTTTCCATAAAAATTAAAATCAGACAGTTATTCAGAATGTAGGGATATTTTTCTGAGACCTGAACTGGATGACATGAACTGTGGGTTAGCAGACAATGTCCTCGGCAGCGTCCTAAATTATAGGAAATACTGAATTTTATATAATGCTCATAGCATTTCTCAATGAGGCCATTGGTTAATGAGGAAGGCAATTCTGCAACAGTTTAAGTAGACACTTAACTTGATTTCAGTCAGCATACTGCATAGAAACTGACTTCCCTGAAGTCTCATTTTATTTTCTTGAAGTCTCTTTTCTTAGAATGAAAGTCTAAGAGATTATTTATGCAATTGGCTATTCCTTCAATACATGGTGAATCAGAATCTATTCTTAAAATACAATTAGTATGAAAAAAATATTGAAAATAGTGAATGTCAGTATGCATTCGTTATCCCTGGAAGTAGTATAAAGGATGTAGTATAAACTATGACTTATGTTAATTGATTTATTTTAATTAACTTATATTTCTCACAGTGGCTTTTAATCTAATTTTTATTGTTTTATCTGCATTTCAGAATTTAATGAAGAACTGAGAAATGTTAAAGGTGCCTTCCAAATGATGATACTCCATGCTCATTTTCAGCTGTACTTTACAGAGACCCTTTTCTGATGCTCAAACTGCAGCATTTGGTGTATTTCCCGCATTAAGCAGTGTCTCATCGGTTTCCATCTGTGGAATGGAAGGAAATGTGGCTTCTGAGGTATTTCTCTTTAATCACCTGAAAGCTTTTAAAAGATGATTAATTACGTAGCACACAGATCTATAATCTTTAGCAGATAAAAATGGTAAGAGCCAGTCCTCCTGCTGTTGTTCATTTCACACGGATTACTTCAAAATAAATCTAGCTTTCCTTGGTGTTTGAATAATTATTTTCAAAGTCTTGGCTTGCCTTAAGTCATTTTTATATACATAATAACTGCTAAGAACAAATCTTTCTGATATCTCCAAATAACATTTCTTCATAATCTGGATCAAACTAACTGCTAAAAGAATAAAATTAAGTAAATATCCTTGGCACCAGATGATGTCAAAGGGTTTGAAAAATGTGCTTTCTGGTAATTCTTGGGATTCAGAGATTTAGAAATGAATACCCCCAGGAAGAGAGTGTACTAGAGATACTGCAATCACTGCCCTGCCTGCATGTGCTGATGAGACATGAGCCTTTGCAGCCGTATTACCTCCTGTGACCCTGCGCCTCCTTTTCTTTTCACAGCTGATTGGTCCAGTGGTAAACACTTGACCCAAGCATCACCAGTTTAATAAATTGGAAAATGACATTTTACCTCTAATTTATGACCTGTGGATTGACAGGAAGTATAGATGAACAATCTTATTTAGTGGCTAGGTGAAACATAATGAGATTTTTGTTAGAGCAAAGAGAGATCTGAAACAAAACAGTTATGAGAGAGACAAAGAAGGACTGAAGGAAGCTAAAGTGAAATACAAGCCAAATTATAAGGAAGCCAATAATTCAACTTACCAGGTAAATGTGGTCAATAGAATCATAGCTATGTGGAGAAAGAGAGATGACATGAGAAACAGGAAAAGATTATATTGCTCATGCAGGCAGATTAATAAAATTTTCCCTTATGAATACATTGGTTCTTTATTATTTCATGGTTCTAGTTGCTTATACAGGCATATTCTTACTATAAATCGTTAGTTACTTGAAGTTACTGGAGAAGATCTCTATGTTTTGGAACCCAAAGACCAGGCAATAGATATACAGGAATAAAGGAACAAGACCCCAAAGCATATACTGACTACAGAAATTCAGATGGGTAAGAAAAATGTAAAAAATGGCGTAAGTAGTCAGTAGGAAAAATATATAGGGAATTCCAACAATGAGAAATAGGTGATAATGGAGATTATAGTATAGGTTATACCTAGAATTGGAAGTCTTGAACATTTACTAATTCCAGCCACTGTGATGATACTGGATTCCTAGGATTGCAATGTCTTGTACGAGAAGTGGTAAAAGCAAGGTTGGATCCTTACATAGATTGTAGGAACAATACTCATAACGGCAAACAGAGCAATAATTTATGGCTGGGGTCTGGGACACATAGAAGAGAGTTAAACTTCAAAATCCAGACATGGTGGCTGCTGAGGTGGGCAGATTACTTGAGGTCAGGAGTTCAAGACCAGCCTGGCCAATATGGTGAAATCTCTACTAAAAATATAAAAATTAGTGGGGTGTGGTGGCATGCCTCCCTGTAATCCCAGCTACTAGGGAGGTGAAGCAGGAGAATAGCTTGAACTAGGGAATCAGAGACTGCAGTGAGTCGAGATTGCACCACTGCACTACAGCCTGGCCAACAGAGCAAGACCCAGTCTCAAAAAAGAAAAAGAAAAAGAAAAAAAATGATCTAATGTTTTAATATTGATAGGATATTATACCAGGATTCTAATGCCAATAATAAGGATTTTGGAAAATATTTAATGGTGTGCTTTAATTTTTTTTTTAGTATGTAGAATTAAAGCTGAATTGAGAGTATAATCTGAAATATCAAACTATGTTATTGATTCTATTATTAATATTTTGACATGAGACATACTTTTTGTTACTCTGAAGTATTCATATATTTTATAATACAATGGATATATTGTTATTTAAAGATTTTATAAAATGTATTTATTTAGTTATAACTTCCTTTTTCCTCTTTCAGTGTACTTCTTTAGGTTTCATAATGTTTCAAGGTGTGACATAGACTTTGTATGAAATAATGAATACTGCTATGAAAATTTTAACTGCAACTTGTTTAAATTTTCAAGTTATGAAATGGTCATTCTGATATGATTGCATAACTTATAAAATATAAAGCTTGTATTTTTTTATTTCTAGAATTATATTATCAATTTAATCATATGAAACAAGAGGTCTTTGTATATTGTTGTAATTACTAAACCTACAATTTTCTGTTTCTTTTTTATCTATGGAAAAAATCACTAGCATTATTTTACAGAATTTTCTTTATTTGGACTTACTAGGTCAATTTAGAATATAGTTAGAAATATAAATTGGCATTTTTGATATTTTAATCTTATTTTATTATGTGATAAACATAAAATACACTTAAAATTATCTTTTGTGTAACATAATTTGTAACACTTAACTAAACCTTATTATATATTCTCCTTTCTTCTAGACATATTTAAGTATCAATGATTCTTCATTATAAATTGATAATTTAATTTTATTCAATTAATTGCATTTTATTCTTAATATTAAATTGTTATTTCCAAATGCTTCTTTTACATGTATTTTTGAGAGAACAAAAATGCATTTTCAAAATGTGAAGCAGAGACCCTATTGCGACCATCCTATATACATTAGATTTTCACGTTACTCAAGATTTAGATAGTTAGGCTGGTTGCTTTAAAATTGATTGACTCACTGAACAGATTATTTTGGAACTGAATACATAGTATTGGGAGCCTACTGAATTTCAACAGCAGCAAGATGTTTCACATTATCTCAATAGTATTTTGTACATCAAAGCATGCAATATTAAAATGAGTTCACTACATTCACCTTGGAATAATGTGGAGCTGCAGGAAGCTATGAGGTTGCATACAATGTATACAATTTTATTGGGAGAGAAATGTTTTCAAATCAAAACAAGGTTAAAAGACTGCATTATTTATTAAGCCCTGAAACCATTATCTGTCCCTTGAGGAGCAAGGGGCCTGTTTCTGAACCACTGCCAGCATTAAGTACTTAATTTTTGAAATGCTACTTTTTATACACAGGCCAAAAAACCCCACATACACATAGATATAAACACTTACACAGATACATTTTAAAAAGTCATTTTATATGAATGCATTGAGTGTTGTTAGACCATGCACAAACATAAGAAACTGTTGAATTGCTGAAAAACAATGATGGACTGACTCTCTGAAATACACACATACATATACAAATGTACACACACACACACACACACACACACAGGCATTTTCCTTTGAATACATTACTGTGAATATCTCCAAGCATGTCCTTTCTTTAATGTTAGTGAGATTTGGGCACTTAAAGAGAAAGCTCCAGGATTATGAGAAACACCTATGTATTTGATTTCATGTAATGATATAATTTAATATATGAATATTTGCTATACTCTCTAAAGATTAGTTTATCAGTATTTTATTTAAAGAATACAAAATAATCATAGTAGGAATAAGCATATGCACTCAAAATATCCTCTGGTCATTTGAAAAGTCTTAATGCTAAGTATGCAAGAAAATGTGGAGTAATTTACTACTTTATTTTAAGAGAATAAGAAAATATCAAGAATAAATATTAACTTTTATATTTCTCAAAATAAAGATTAGTTTTTGTTTTCCTTTGGTGAGCTAAAGAGGTCTTCAATATAACCAACTGTAATGATGTGGTTAGAATATGAATTATGAGTTCAGATATGAAGCAATAACTGTGGGAGATTACTTGGTATAAAATCTCTCATCCAAAGATACAAATATGTAGGGGAAAAGTGTTTTAAAAACAGAAAACTTCACTTCAGGTGCCTGCTATTGGAAACGTCATGTAATAAAGTAGTTGGCATTGATCTATGTTTTCATAAATCCTGTGGTTTTCTGCAGGCTTATTAGCAAAGTATACTTTGTAAAGTTGCAGGTTCGAATGTCTTTCTAAGGGTGAGTACTTCTCACAATGAAGAAATAAGAGTGCCCTTGCTTTTTCAACAGTTGTTATAAATGACTCTCAGTGGTTTTGCAAAAGAAGGCAGAGCTAAGATAAAACTGACCTTAAGACACTTTGAGATCCTCTCTCCCACCACCTGTAAAATAGCAGCTTTAGTAATACTCCAGCACTCAGTTTTCAGGTTCATTATAAAAGTTAATGGAACAGCCAGGTTTGAGCACAAATTGCAATTGCTAACTCCTTCACCGAGAATATATCATCACAACCCTTAGCAGGAATGACAAGTAGTACAAAAGCACCACAGGGTCAAGGCTTAAACAGATTGCATTGCCAGTTCTACGATAACACAAAACCCTATTCCATCTCCTGTTTATTTCAACTTCGATAGTCTTTTGTTAGTCATTTTAACACAACTTATCTTTATTTGTTTTTGCAATACTTATATGTTAAGATTACTAGCAAGTATATACATTTGAGAACTTTAAAAGTGATTTTCCCTAAAATCAATGAAAAATTTTTCTATTTCTTAATTGCCAATATACTAAAATCTAATTGTTTTATTTGTTTGCCTTTTGAATAAAATGGTCTTTTGTGACTGATTTAATGTCTCATAAAGAAGTTCATTTACCTTACATTTCATTTGTGTGAGCTTGTGCAGTCACGTGTGTGTGTGTATGTGTAATACAAACAGGAGTGGCTAACTGCATGGGCTTTGAAATTTGACTTTGGCTAGTTGATGCGAGCTGCCTGCTTTCAATATCTGTGAAAAAGATAATAGTGTATAGTATCACTTTACTGAATTATTGCAAGCAGTGTAATTTAACATTACAATCACCCTATGGACAGTAATCATTGCCGTAGTTTATATTAGGACAAAAGGAAAAGGATGCACACCTATGCACTTGATTTTAATGATAAACTTTTTGTGTCATTTGATTTTGTATTCATGAGCAATTATAATTTGAAATATTAATTCAACAGACCCTGTAACATTGCCCAAGCATCTGTTGCAGAACTCCCCACTGGATTGGCCATTGGTTTTCCTACTTACTGTCTGCTTTGTCCAGGTTGTCAGATCTATCTGGCTGGAAACCTAAAGAGCCATTCTAATGTTGTCCCCACAGTTAAGTTCCCATTGCTAAACTTCCCTTCTGGTTGAAATCTTAGTTATATTGATGGGATCCCGCTCCGCTCCCAGTGCAAATTTCTTCGCCTCCTTTCTTAGGGAAGAACAGCTCTGACCAGTGCTGAGTTTTCACGGGCAGTAGCAGGTCTGGCAGCGGACAGACTTGGATGAGTAGACTTTTATGGGGTGAGAGCAAGGAATGTGAATCACAAGTAAGAGAGATCTGAGGCTGTATCTCTGGGACTGGCTAAGTTTAGCAAATAAAAGACTATTGAATAGTCAAGGCCAAAGAAAATGAACAATGTGCAAAGCCAAGATCCTCATAATAAAGACGGAAAGAGAGAAAGCATGCAGCTAGCTTAAACAGCATAGGCCTAGAAGGGTTCCCCAAAACAGTAAGCAATGGCTTGCAGGCTAAAGTCCTCTCCTTTATGAAGCCTGCTCTGGAATCCATGAGAGTTGTTGAGAGCCTGGGTCCCTTTGGAGAGCTAATATCTCCAGGCCTTCATCCAGAAGTTAAGCTCAATCAACCTTTGTGATCCCTGGATATAGGATCTCAGTGCTGACCACTTACCTCTCACACTCTCGCATTTGAAATTTCCCAGTGTGTGGATTCTATTAGCAGGACTTCAGAGGCCAATTTTCTGAGCTCTCTGCTTGAAAACTCACTTTTGATCACTACATGCCCATTTTGTTTCCAAGTCTGGATTTTTTTTTTTTTTTTTTTTGGAGACAGAATCTTGCTGCGTCTTCCAGGCTGGAGTGCAGTGGCGCGATCTCAGCTCACTGCAAGTTCTGCCTCCCGGGTTCATGCCATTCTCCTTTCTCAGCCTCTCGAGTAGCTGGGATTACAGGCGCCCACCACCACACCCAAGCTAATTTTTTGTATTATTAGTAGAGACGGGATTTCACCATGTTAGCAAGGCTGGTCTCAATCTCCTGACCTCGTGATCTGCCCACTTCGACCTCCCAAAGTGCTGAGATTACAGGTGTGAGCCACCACTCCTGGCTAAAATATTAGATAATTCTGTTATCATCTTAGTTTTCTATTTTTGCTGCCATAAACATTATTTAATAGACATCCTTCAATGTATTTTCCCTATCTTTAATTTATTCCCATATTGATACATTAAAGTAGAATCATGAGATGAAACGGCATGACTTTTTAGGCTTTCAATTCAGACAGCCCAATTGCTTCTTAAAAAGTTGACAACCAAGCAGTAAATGAGAGCAGGCAAGTCATTTTATTCTCACCAACAGTGAGTATTACTATTAAAAGCAATTAAAATTTAAAAGGAAAACAGCCCATTATTGTTTACATTTATATTTATTTGTATATAAATGTTATTTTATTTTTCATGTGTTTGTTGTTTTTCTTTCTTTTGACCCATTTTAGTAGATGATTATTAATTAATTTATTTTTTAAGTTCTGAGGTACATGTGCAGAACGTGCAGTTTTGTTACATAGGTATACACGTGCCATGGTGGTTTGCTGCACCCATCAATCTGTCACCTACATTAGGTATTTCTCCTAATGCTTTCCCTCCCTTAGCCCCCGACCCCCTGACAGGACCCAATGTGTGATGTTGCCCTCCCTGTGTCCATGTGTTCTTACTGTTCAACACCCACTTGTGAGAAAGAACATGTGGTGTTTGATTTTCTGTTCTTGTGATAGTTTGCTGAGAATGATGGTTTCCAGCTTCATCCACATCCCTGCAAAGGCCATGAACACATCTTTTTAATGGCTGCCTAGTATTCCATGGTGTATATGTGCCACATTTTCTTTATCCAGTCTGTCATTGATGGACATTTGGGTCGGTTCCAAGTCTTTGCTATTGTGAATAGTGCCACTAATAAACATACATGTGCAGATATCTTTATAGCAGAATGATTTATAATCCTAACAGAGTGAACAGGCAACCTACAGAATGGGAGAAAATTTTTGCAGTCTATCCATCTTACAAAGGGCTAACATCCAGAATCTACAAAGAGCTTAAACAAATTTACAGGAAAAGAACAAACAACTTCATCAAAAAATGGGCAAAGCATATGAACAGACTCTTCACAAAAGAAGGCATTTATGCAGCCAACAAACATGAAAAAATGCTCATCATCACTGGTCATTAGAGAATGCAAATTAAAACCACAATGAGATACCATCTCATATCATTTAGAGTGGTGATCATTAAAAAGTCAGGAAACAATAGATGCTGGAGAGGATGTGGAGAAATAGGAACAATTTTACACTGTTGGTGGGAGTGTAAATTAGTTCAACCATTGTGGAAGACAGTGTGGAGATTCCTTAAGGATATAGAACTAGAACTAGAAATACCATTAGACTCAGCAATTCTGTTACTGGGTATACACACAAAGATTAGTTTTTAATTAAAAATGATTTCATTTTATTTTTACTGACGAATTAAAAATTACATATATTTATTATGTACAACATGTTATTTTCAAATATTTATACATGGTGAAATGGCTAAATAAAGCTATTAGTTATCATTTTTTTTCTGGTGAGAACACCTAAAAGCTATTTTCTTTGCTATTTTAAATACCATATATTGTTCTTAACCATAGGTTCCACTTTGTACAACAGATCTTTTGAATGTATTACTCCTATCTAATTCAAATTGTGTATCCTTTGATTAACCTGTCCCCAACCCTCCATGACCCACTTAGACCTTGGTAATTACCAATGTGCTTCTACGAATTCAACTTCTTTATACTGCACACATAAGTGAGATCATGTGGTATTTGTCTTCCTGTTTCTGGCTTATTTCACTTAACATAACATCCTCCTAGTTCATCCATGTCGCTCCAAGTGATAGAATTTCCATATTTTTAAAGGAAGAATGTATTTCATTGTGTATATTTATTCTTTCTTCTATTGATGGATACAGGTTGAGTCCATACTTTGGCTATTGTGAATAATGCAGCAATGACTATGAGAGGGTAGATATCTCTTCTACATATTGATGTCATTTCTTTTGGATTTATACCCAGTAGTGGAACTGAGGGATCACATGGTAGTTCTCTTTTTAATTTTTTGAAGAACATCCATACTGTTTTCTGTACTAACTTATATTGCCACTAACAGTATGGAAAGATTCAGTTTTTCTCTCTATTCTCTCTGACACTTATCCTTCATCTTATGGATAGTAGCTATTGTAACGAGGTGTGCTTAGATTCCATTGTGGTTTTAGTTTGCATTTCTCTGAAGATTCAGGATCGTATGTGGTTTAATTTTAGATTTTAGATTTTTTTTTCTATTTTTGTGAATAATGTCATTGATATTTTCATAGAGATTACATTGACTCACTAGATCACTGTGGGTAATACTGACGTTTTAACAATAATAATCTTTTTTATTGTTCTTTTAGTCTCAAATTCATTTATTTATTTTCTAATCTTTATTTTTTTCTTTCTACTAATTTGGATTTTGGCTTATTGTTGCTTTTCTAGTTATTTGAGGTGAATCATTGAGATATTTATTTAAAATATTTCTATTTTTTTGATGGAGATGCTCATTACTATATATTCCTCTCTTTCTACAGCTTTGCTGTATACCATAGATTTTAGTATGTTGTGTTTCTACTTTCATTTGTTTTAAGAAAATTTTATATTTTCTTCTTAATTTTTTCATTTATTCATTGATATTTCAAGAGCATGTTGTTTAATTTCCATATGTTTTTATATTTTCTGAAGTTCCACTGGTTACTTATTTCTAGTTTTATTCCACTGTTGTCAGAAAAGAAAATGATATGATTGCAAATGTTTTAATTTGTTGAGATTTGTTTTATAGCCTAACTTATTGTCTATCCTGTAGAGTGTTCTATATGCTGATGAGAAGAATGTATATTCTGCAGCAGTTGGATGAAGTGTTCTATAAATGTCAGTTAGGCTCATGTGGTCCAGGGTGTGGTTTAACTTCAATATTTCTTCACTGATGTGTACATTATTGACAGTGGAGTGTGCATTATTGACAGTGTACATTATTGACAGTGGATGATGTGTATATTATTGATGGTGGAGTGATGATGTCCCCTACTATTACTATTTTGCAGTTTATCTGTCCTTTAGATCTATTAATGTTTGCTTTATATATTTTGTGCTCTGATATAGGTGAATATATATTTAAAATTGTTATATCCTCCTGCTAAATTAGTCCCTTTATTTTAATATTGTGGCTTTCTTTGTCTCTTTTTGCAGTCTTTGAATTGGAGTCTATTTCATCTAATATAAGTACGTATAATCCTGATTTTTTTGTTTTACATTAGCATGGAATATCTATTTTCCATCATATCATTTTCAGTCTATGTGTGTCTTTTATAAATGAAGTGAGTCTTAGTTTTATTTTTAATGTTTTTATTCATTCAGCTACTCTGTGCATTCTAATTGCATAGAGTAAATTTAACATTTACTGGATTAAATTTAACATTTAAGTGGATTAAATTTAATCCATTTACATTCAAAGTTATTATAAATAAGTAAAGACATTGTTTGCAATTTTGTTACTTGTTTTGTGGTTGTTTTTTAACTCCTCTTTTTCCTTCTTTATTTCTTACTGTCTTTCTCTGTGGTTAAGCAATTTTTCTTTGATAAGAGGTTTTAATTTGCTGCTTATTCGTTTTAATGTATCTATTATAGGTTTTTGCTTTGTGATTGCCATGAATCTTACCTCCAAAAATCTTATAACAAGTTATTTTAAACACGTTACAATTTAATGTTAATCGAAAGAAAATAAACAAAGGAAAAACTGAAACACTCCATGCTTTAATTCCTTTCCCCCATTTTGCCTTTTTTGTCTCAATTTACATCTTTTTATATTTTTATTTCTTTACAGATTACTCTTGTTATTCTTTTTTTATAGATTTGTATTTTAGTCTTCATACTAGAGATATTCCACAATTGCAGTATTAAAGTATTCTAAATTTGCCTGTGTACTTATTTTTACCATTGAGTTTTAAAACTTAGAATGTTTTCTTTTTGCACATTAGTACCCTTTTCTTTCAAATTGAAGAACTTCCTGTAGCATTTCTTGTAAGACAGGTCTGGTAGTAATGAACTTCCTTAGTTTTTGTTTGGGAAACACTTTATCTCTCTTTTGTGTTTGAAGGAAAGCTTGACTGAGTACACTTTTTTGGTTGATAGTTCTTTCTCTTCAGCACTTTGAACATACTGTCTCACTCCCTTCTGCCCTGTGTGGTTTCTGCTGAGAAGTCTGTTGTCAAACAACTTAGAGTTCCTTTATATGTTATTTGCTTCTTTTCTCTTGTTTTTAGGATTCTTTCCGTCTTTTGACCTTTGAGAGGTTGATTATTATATGTCTTATTTGGGTTGAATCTGCTTGACAATCTTTATCTTTCTTGTACCTGACTTACTTTAGGTTTAGAAAGTTTTCTGTTATTATTTCTTTAAATGAACTTCTGACCCCTTGCTCTTTCTCAACTCCCTGTTGAATCCCAGTGGCACTTAGATTTGCTTTTGGGGATTATTCTTTGTATCTGATAGGTGTTTTTCTTTCCTTTCCATGATTTTTATTTTGTCCTTTGGTTGTGTATTTTCAAATAGGGCTCACGATTGGTTGGATCGGCTATGACATTTACAAGGCCCGCAGGGAAGGCTGGTTTCCCCACCCTAATCTTATTATGCAAATGAGCTTTCCAGTTGATCAGCGTCAGCCTGTCTGCTCTTTAACATATAAGTGTGTGACAAAAGAAGGGAAGATGGGGCCGCCATCTTGAACATGTCTAGCCTCTAGTTCCTGCTGATATTCACCCAGCTTGCCTGTCTATGTCTGCAGTTTGACTTTACAGGCTGCTCTTTGTTAGAAAATGAGTTGGGACTGCTTTCATTAAAAAAAAAACAAAAAACAAAAAACAAAAACAAAAACAAAAAAAAACAAGCCTTGCTGAGGGCTCCCATGTCCTTGCTAACTGCCTAAGTAATTGCGTCTTAACTCCTATTACATTATTCTCCAAACATATTTTATATCTTATTTAATCTCAACAATGTAGTTTTCAAGACACAGATTTTATGTGCATTTTCTGTTGAACTTATTCCTAAGTATTTTATGTTTCTGTGTAAAGTCAATAATTATCCATATATATTCCCATATATAATGAATTATTTTGATCTAGCTTTTTTCAAAATTATTTTTATCTTTGGATAGCCATTTTTAAATACCGTCTTCCATTCTACCTACTACTATAAAGTGTGAAAACCCAAACAGTTGCTTTACTAGGCTCCCTTGAAGAATATCTGCTGAAATTCTCCTGGAAAAAAAGTCGATTTCTTGTTAAAAGAAATAGATACCAAGGAGAAATGGCTAGGGTTATGTTAGAAATTACAACCTCTTTTATACTCTTGAATATGTGAATAAGAATGTGATGCTTTAGATTTTGTATCTGTTTTAATTTGAGCTCTCCAAGAAATAGAAGTCAAGATTAGACACACAAGTGGCAGCAGATTGAGAATGAAGGAAAAGAGTGGAGTGGAGAGAAACTGCCAAACATGATGCAGATTTTACAGTTAAAAGGGAGAGAGAGAAGAAAAGAATGCATTAGGAGAACTCAGATCATAGTGAATTCCTGTGAATGTGTCAGTTAGGTCAATGGGGAGTTAGAGCAAAAGTTTCCCATTAGAGGGAACAGGTCTTGGAATATTCCAAAACTAGTATACTCATTGTGCTCAGTCATTGCCCTGGGGGAGGCACAGGGAACCATGGCCTTGGTCTATATGCCAAAGTGAACCCCAAATGTTGGCAGTTCTGATTCTCACAAAATATTTTATTTTTGTTTTTATTTTTTTTGTTTTTTTGGAGATGGATTCTGGCTCTTGTTGCCCAGGCTGGAGTGCAATGGCTTGATCTCGGCTCACTGCAACCTCTGCCTCCTGGGCTCAAGCAATTCTCCTGCCTCAGCCTCCCAAGTAGCTGGGATTACAGGTGCACGCCACCAAGCCCAGCTAATTTTTTTTTTTTTTTTTTTTGTATTTTAGTAGAGACACGGTTTCACTGTGTTGCCAAAACTGGTCTTGAACTCCTGAACTCAGGCAGTCCACCTGCCTCGGCCTCCCAAAGTGCTAGGATTACAGGCATGAGCCACTGTGCCCAGCCCAAAATATTTTTTTAAAGAAAGAAAAAGCTACACAGAATACTGTCATGGACACTAGAGTATTTTCTTTTTCAGGCTAATTTATGTTAGACAGCAACATTCTCAAAATATTTACAAACTAGGATGTTAGTTTATGAATTTACAGATAGATGTGTAAATCCACTCCTTGAACCACACAGATTCATTTCTTAACGGTTGTTTGAAAAACAGCTTTCTGTGGTTTCTTGTACCCCTTTTCCTGGGAGGAAACTTAGTTAACATTCACTAAACGTGTGGACTAAACTGCAGTCGCCAATATCTACCTTAGCTCTCAGAACTACCATTGGTTGTCATCCTATTCCTCTTCTACCACCCGATTTAAATTCTACTTATATTTACCACCTTGGCAGGTCTTGATAGGTTACCTGTTGGGTATGCCTAAACCTTCTTTCCTGAGGGTCTAAACCTTTAGTGATATGGTCAAGAAGCCCCTGCTTCCTCTTCACCTTCTGCTATGATTGTAAGTTTCCTGAGGCCTCCCAAGACATGCAGAACTGGGAGTCAATTGAACTTCTTTTGCTTATAAATTACTCCCTCTTAGGTAGCATCTTCATAGCAAGGTGAGAACAGACTAATATACTTGGTAATCAAAACCTTCTCAGTCAAGAAATTACTGCTGGACCAGAGCTTGCCAAGAGGCTCCCAAGCATATAACATAGTATATTAGCTTTCCTGCATAACAAAATGCCACACAATTAGCAGCTTAAAACAACACACATGTGCTACCTCACAGTGCTCGTGCGTCAGGGTTCTGGGCATGGCTCAACTGAATGTTTTGCTCAGAGTCTCATTTGGCTTCAATCAAGGTGTCAGCTATGGCTGTGCCTTTTAATTGAAAGGATCAAGAGGGGGAATGATTCACTTTAAAACTTACTCAGATTTTTAAGAGAATTTGGTTCCATGCTGTCATAGAACTGAGACCCTCGGTTCCTAGAAGGCACCCTACCCATAGGCAGTCACCACATGACTGCTTCTTTCAGGCCAGGAGACAAATATCTCCTTTAAGGTTTTCACCTAAATTAGGCCTTCCCCAGGATAATCTCTTTTTATTCATTGATAGTCAACTGATTAGAGGCCTTAATTACATCTGTAATATCCATTTCTGCTATATATGATATCACATCACATTCATAGAATTACACAGAGGAAGAGTCTCAGAAAAACCTTAGAATTCTGCCTGCCATACCTGGGTTTCACATATATCCCTCCCTGCCCCTTTGTGTAAAAGCAGTCTCCTGTATGCCGATTGGGGTCAAGTACAAGAGTCAATATGGTGACTCCTTTTCTCCCTTGCTGGTTCCTAGACCCAAAATTCTAAAATGTACTTGCAGTAGCTGTATCCTGTGGTTCAATGGGATTTTTCTGTGTTCCTCGGTGAAACTTTTCAGATTTAAGGACCATGACCCCTAACCCTGTAAAGCCCAGATACGCAAGGATGAGAACAAATCCTCCCATGTGTAACTGAATATAATAAAAGAGGTCACTGCTGTTTCCAGCCATTTCTGGACCCATGTATTTTTTTTACTGTGAACTCATCACTATGTGGATATTTCTAATTTAATGTATATATTGAAACCTGAAAGATGTCACCTCATCCTTATAAAATATTTTCTCCCAGCTAGCATGCTGACTGCATATGCTGAAATATTTTATAAGGATGAGGAGACATCCTTCAGGTTGCAATATGTACACTAAATTAGAGGTCTTTCTAACTTAATGTACATAAAATTATATAGCCAACCTCACTTTCCTATTTTTCCTTTCCTATGTCATATTCCAGGACAGTGCAGGCATTTGCACTTCACTGAGTGTTGACTATAATTTTTCCATGCTTCTATGAGCAGCAACCCTAGTAGCTAAGTTTTTTTGCCAGGGTGTTAAATCTAATGTCTGAGAAAGTACCTCTAGTCAATGCATTTTGTTTACCCAGTCTTATGCTTTAACACTTCGATCAAGCACCTTCAAATTGCAGTCTTGGGATACTCTTGTGGCTCTTATTAGAATATTCTTATGGCTGTTTCAGGATGTATGCTCTTTCCTGCCTTGTTAGATCCAGTAGGTCTCCAGCCAGGTTGTGCTGGGATTTAATCCTAGTTATTGACCTTGCCGTCAGGAAGGGAGATGGAAGGCAACTCTTGAGGGGACTCCTTTGCTTTCCAGAAGAGAGGCATATGGAGAATGAGGGCCATAGGGAATGCTAGCTCTTACAATGGAGGGGTGAGTTAATTTTCCAAGCTTGAATATTTAGGGGAGAGGATTCTGGAAAGCCAACATGCTTAGGACATTCTCCAGTGTTTCCCATCCCATATTTCCAGGCTCTAGGTTTTACCTGGCATTGGCAATAACAGATCTGCCTGGGCTGAGCATTTAGACATCTTGGATCAAATCTTGAGTATGCTTCTCAACTGACTGTTCTTCTACTGAATTTTTTTAAGTTAGAAAACTGTCTTCTTGGCTCTCTCACTCAAGCTTTATTTCTTTTTTCATGACTCTAGCTTGCTCATTACCCATCTTCAGGTCATCAGTATAATTTAATAATAGGTAGCCAACCCTGTTGATATTATAACACTGTACCTCCACATTTCTCAGAGGCCTGAATCTTCACACTGATGAGAATATCCCTATCAACTGGAACTTAGTTTTCCACTGATAATCTTCAGCAACTTAGCTGCCATTTGTGCCACACATTCCACATGGAGTGGCATCATCCTTACCAGTGGGGTAGGGAGTGGGCTGGTCCTTAAGATCATTTTACTATTTTCTTTTTCCTCTTTCTTTCTTTCTTTCTTTCTTTCTTTCTTTCTTTCTTTCTTTCTTTCTTTCTTTCTTTCTTTCTTTTCTTTTCTTTTCTTTTTTTTTTTTAGACAGGGTCTCACTCTGTTGCCCAGGCTGGAGTGCAATGGTGCAGTCTTGGCTCACTGTTACCTCTGCCTCCTGGCCTCAAGTGGTCCTCCCACCTCAGCCTCCTGATTAGCTGGGACGACAGACATATGCTACCATACCCAGCTAATTTTTGTATTATTTGTGGAGACAGGGTTTCACTATGTTTCCCAGACTGATCTTGAACTCAGACTCAAGAGATCCACTCACATCAGCCTCCAAAAGTGCTGGGATTACAGGCATGAGCCACTGCATCTGGCCAATTTTACTATTTTCTGTTACATTCCTAGTGCCATCTGTGTTAGTTTGAGTGTCCCAAGGAATTAATGCCAAGACGGAATTAGACATACATGGGATCTATCAGGGGAAATGTCTGCAACAGATCAAGGGAAAGGAAGCAAGAATGCTCAAGAAGAGAATTCTCACCATGAAATGGGTCTGACAACTACAAAAGAGACGAGGAAGGAAGAATTACGTATTAAAAGCCTCAGAATGCAGCGTTATTTTAGAAGGTATCTGACTGACGGTCTCAGGCTGATGGGGTGCACCTGTGACAAATCTTCCCATTAGAAGAATCTATCACTTGGGAAGAATGGCCTGAATCTAGTACTTCTGCCTTGCTCAGTCATGTGCCGGGAATAGCCTAAGGAAATCGTGGTCTCAATTTTCACATAATTAGGTCACCCAAGGGTACAGCAGCTGGAACTGTCAGTCAATTCTGCTCCCTGTAGCAGATTCTCTTAGATGAATTCCTCAGCAGTGCATCTCCATGGCTACCAAAGCTTTCATAGTGAGACTTAGAGATAACAAATATGAGTTCCATAAATCAACCTAGCAGGGATACTTAAGAGAAAACCTAGAAAAGCCTGAGAACTTAGTGGCAATTTTTGGCTTGCTAAACACAAGACCACCTATTTCTGTATTTCTAGAAAAGTACACAGTAAATACTTCCATTTCCTTAAATCCCTTTAATCAGTTAAGAAGGGTTTTACCTGAAAATAAGGAAAAAATGAAAAGAAGGCTTAATCAGCTGTCTCATGCAACCGAAAATCTGCAGTTAAGAAAGTCAAGGTTCGCAAAAGTGCTCAGAAAATTTCTTGGAGAAACCCAATAACTATTCATGATTTGTCACCATCTTTGTCGTGTAAATTTCATTCTCAAGATCTTCCTTATTATCGAAGGAAGCCTATGTATGATATTTCCAAGTGTTACATTCATATTTCAAGTAGGCAGAAAGAGAAAGAACAAAGGAGCAAAATGCTAAGGAGCAAGCCAGCTGAGCCTACCCCTTTTTTTCATCTTCTCCAGGAGCCGGGCTCACACACCCAAGTGATCCACCCGCCTCAGCATTTGGTTTGTCAGAATTGGATCATAGTCCCGCCTAGCTACAGGAAAGTGGTTAAAGTCCATTGTCTATGTGATTTGCGAAAGTGAGCCAAAATTACCTGTCGCTAACTTTGAGTTGGCATTTTCTGTTACAAATGTGTTAAAGTGACAAAAATAGTTATCGGTAAATTAAAAATGGAATTGGAGTAGAGGATGGGAAAATGTAAGTGCTCTGATTTCTGCAGCTTCCACTGTGAGTGTTAAGTGATATGTGTAATGTTGATGAAGCAAAAAATACAAGACAAAAATATTACTTAACTATAAAAAGATTACTAATAGAAGAAAAGAACATAGTTTTCAACACTTGCAAGAAGGGAAAATAGAACATTTCTCACTTTTAAGAGAAAAAGAGGGGATATGAGTGAGATCTTTTGCCATGATTTATAGAGATGGAAAGTCCAAGTATCTTTTAAAGGAGATAATTGAAAACCAGGATCATATTGTTGAAGAAATAGTAAAAAAAAAAAAAAAAAAAGAAAAAAAAGAAAAAATTGAAGAACTAATTGTTTAAAATAGTTGCCTCTATGGGTTGTCTGTATACTCTGTTATTTATTTTGCTCTGCAGAAACTTTTTAGCTTAATTAAGTCCTATTAGTCCATTTTTGTTTTCATTGCATTTGCTTTTGAGGTCTTAGTCATAAATTTTTTGCTTAGTTCAATGTCCAGAAGAGTTTTTCCCAGGTTTTCTTCTAGAGTTTTTATACTTTTAGGTCTTACATTTAGGTCTTTAATCCATCTTGAGTTAATTTTTGTATTTGGTGAGAGACAGGGGTTCAGTTTCTTTCCTCTGCATATGGCAAGCCAACTTTCCCGGCATCACTCATTGAATAGAACATCATTTCCCCAGTATATATTTTTGTTGAGTTTCTCAAAGATAAGTTGATTGAAGGTATTTTGCTTTATTTCTGGTTTTTCTATTCTGCTCCATTGATCTCTATGTCTATTTTTGTACCAGTAACATGCTGTTTTGGTTACTATTGTCTTGTAATGTAGTTTCAAGTCAGGTAATGTGATACTTCTGGCTTTATTCTTTTTTCTGAGGATTGCTTTGTTCACTATTCTGGTGAGAGGCATACTGGAAGCCAAAATCTCACCATTACACAATATATCTGTGTAACAAAACTTCACATATATTCCCTGAATCTACAATAATAATTTTTAAAAAGTTGCCTCTGATAGGTGAGAGTAGGAGTGTGGTGCCAATGTGAGCAATGAAAATATAGCTTTTAATTTTATGTTTTTCCACACTACTTTATTTTTCAAAAGCAATATTCTTGTATTAGTATGACAATTTTGATCAGTGGAGGAACAACAAAGGATGTCATAAAGAGACCTTTTATTTTGTATTTCAGCAGCCCTGTAAAGTTATTTCACTCTCCTTTTCTCGTGGCATTAAATAGACAATCAAACACACTTGACCTTAATTCACTGACAAAAGCATTTCTGAATTATTTAATACTAAATGGCCGTGTAGCTTGTGATTAGATGGAAATGTATTAAGCATTTTTTTCCTTTGTAATTTATTTTAAAATCTATAGCTTCTTGGATTAGGACACAGGAACATTTTAGATTAATGTATCTGTAAGTTTTGCATTGATTGCTGTTATTAACCATGAATTGGTATTTCTAGAAATAACTTTCATAGCTATCAAATGATTGACCACACATTGGCATATGTTTTGACTTAGTGTTTCCAAAACTTAAAAAAAAAAAAAAAAAAAAGAATTTCAGGTCATGCTGTAATTGTCTCTTATTTCAATGCCAAACAAATTAAAATTACATTCTTTCAATTTGACTGTTTAATCCTTTTGCTTTTTTTTGAGCGGAGTCTTGCTCTGTCACCCAGGTTGGAGTGCAATGGCACGTCTCAACTCACTGCAACCTCCATCTCCCAGGTTCAAACAATTCTCCCTGCCCCAGCCTCCCAGCCTACCAAGTAGCTGGGATTACAAGTGTGTGCCACCACACCAGTTAATTTTTGTATATTTAGTAGAGATGGGGTTTCACCATGTTGCCCAGGCTGGTCTCCAACATCTGATCCACCTGCCTTGGCCTCCCAAAGTGCTGGGATTACAGGCGTGAGCCACCACGCCCAGCCAACTGTTTAATTATTTACAGGACACAAGAACTTTGTAATGTAGAACAGTCTCTTTTATTTCTATGCGAAATGCTTGCAAATTGTTGCTATAACAATTTTAATGAGTAGTTCTTATTTTTGTAACAAGTACCTGAATTTTCATGAGATTTTTCATATTCAAATAAGAATGAACACATTAAAATGTTGAAATATCAATGGCCTGTTGCGTAGATTGTTTCTCTTATTTCAATTAATTTTACTGGCTTCCAGCTTTCTAACTGGCACTCCACTACTTAGTAACTAATTTTGGTTCTTATAATTGTAAAATGCCAACCGTCCATTGGTAACAGTTTACAAATCTAAGAAAAGCAAGTGTCCACATTAGCATATAATGAGAAATAGTGGATTACTCTGACAACCTGATACATTGTTTAAAATATATCAATAATAATAATAGACTAGACGTTATTATTAACTACCTACTAAATATTTGTTTTTCTCTCTTCTTTCATAAAACAAATACATACATTACAGTTTTGTTAAGAATGGCAATATGTCCAACCCAAAGCAAAAATGAATGATGATTAGAGCATCAGCAGCCATCTTGCTCCACGAGGAAGATGTAAAAAAACCCCAAGTATGTTGAGTCGTTGACCTGAAGTGAGCAATCTCTAAATTATGATGTTTTTGTAATATGAAAAGTTATTTATTTCTTCCACTGTAAGTCATTAGTTCTATAATTTTCCACCAAATGCAATGCTAAACATAAATTAATATGTCTTTAGTACATAAACATGTACTAAACATATTTCTAAATAAATATATAAATTTATTTATATAAATAAACATTTATAAATAAATGTTTTTATGATTGTATAGTTGGCCTAACTCTTTCATAATAATTGTCTTATTTATAAGCATAGTGTAGAAGAGGCGAAAACATAAAGTTCCTTTTTTTTTTTTCACTTAACCTGTGTTCACAAATAAAGATTCTTTTCTCTGGTGTTAGCATTGAAAAAAAATTAAAAGCCATATCTTGATTTGTCTAGAGAGAGATGTTGAATCACATTGGATTATAAAGAGTGAAGGAAAAAAAGCAAAGAAAAACTTGAAGATTCTTTTCTAGAAAGGGATTCAAAGGAAAGTATGGTGAATTCATAGCATAGATATGGCTTATTTAGCTTTGTCATTATTATTGTTAGCTATTTTTAAAAGAATTATCCACAAACAAAGAACTCAAGTGACCAGTTGTCTAGTGGCAATGTTTATATGAGGGACATGAAATCCTATACAGGAATAAATGCTACCAAAGTTTAACATGAAGCAGTGGGTATAAAGTCCAGCACAAGTGGATACAGGGAATATGTGAGTTCATATCTTCAACTTTAGGGGGAATAACAAAATAACAAGAATTTCATGATTGTAAAATGTTGACAAAGACTTTTGAAGGTATGGCAGAAAAACATCTGATTTAGTATAATCCCTTTTAACTAAAAATTTATGTGCTATGGGACAAAATAAAGGAGAATAAATAAATACTACAGCTAAGACTGAAACAAGCAAAGAAATTTCCAGTCACCAGAAATGAATAGTCAGCTATCAGAGGGTGCTATTATATACACTTTCATGGAAGTTTTGGCCACAGATGTACTCCCAGAAGCAAGGTAAGAGGCTCCTGCTAACAGCTAGAAATATTTAGGTACTCACTGTCTTCATGGATCAGAGAAACTCTATTCTGTGGCCCAGATAATATATAAAAACTTTGTCACTTGTCTAATGATTTGGGTGGGAAAAATATGCCCTTTGTGAGAAAAAGAATCCTAGACACATACCAAGCAGGTATATAAGCTAGGCTAGCTATATAATTTGCTGGGCCCAATGCAAAATAAAAGCACAGGGCCTCTTTTTCAGAAAGCAAGAAAAAAAACCACTACTAGTAATGGTGCTAAAACACAAAATTTTTACTTTCTTCCATTGTCTCTCTATTGACGTGTTATGGTATACTTGAGGTACTATTTAAGTCTTTCTAAGTTAAAAACAAAACAAAACACACACTAAATTTTAAATTAGCTGGAATTTTACCCTTAATTTGTATAGTGTCTAATGATAGTTTTAAATGCAAATATGAATGTGTGTTAGAAGAAGAAATCACAGAAATCACATAATTCATGTTTCATAGCTCATATATGCATATGTGTTTTATTCTACAAGAACAGTGGAAACTGTATAAAACGAACTTAACTGCTTTTATTTATCTTATTGATACATGCACATTCTACCAACATTTCTACCTACATATACTGATAACTAAACAGGCACTGAAATGAAGAGGAACAATAGGTAGTTCTATCTTTCCCTTTCGTGCTGTGTCATTATTTTTAGTGTCAGTGGTTGACTAGTACAGGGAATTAACACAAGTAAGAAAGGATATGACAGTGCTCCTTGGTCATGGTGTTTCTTAGAATGCAATTGTGTTTTTTCCCTGTTTGATGCAAGTTCTGGTTTGATCAGAATGGGTGGGCTTTTGGGGCTGTCAGTGCTCCTGATCAATCAGTGATAGAGGTAATGTGCTTTCCTTGTTTGAGTTTTGCCAAACGCCCATACCTCAGGAGTCACAGGACTTGTGTACTCATGCAACATAGGAAGGTGGATAGCTATATTGTGCCTGTCTCCTCTGCATTATTGTCTCATCAGACTTCACTTACAAGACACAAGTTCAAAGGTGAAAATTATCAAGAGTCTCAAAAAGGGGACAACATAATATTAAACTAAGCGGGGAGCTTTTCTGAGTGTGGGTCCCTCTGAGACTGAACAGATCTCACGCCCATGAAGCCAGGTTTGGGTCCAGGATCAAAGTTCATACTATCTGCAGAGTGTCAGCAGTAAAAACCAAGAAATGAACCTAAAAATAGTCTAGAATTATTAAAACTCCCTGAGAAATTGCTGGAGGAAGCAAACTTGAAACTTGTATAGTGAGTAGTAGTGGAAAATAATCAAGTCCATTTATTTTTCTAGACACAAACATTGTTTAAAGAGCAATATAACAGGAAAGATCCAAAAGCCTGTTGGAACATGGTATAATGAGTTTCTACTTCTAAAAAATACATGATATTGAAGTAAAATACATAGACATAAAAGTATGCAAATTTATAAGTACACAACAAAATATGCTGACAAAGTGGACACACCTGTGTAAGCACAAATCAAGTCTGAATATAAAATACTCCCAGCAGCAGAGAAACTACCTTCATGCACCATCCTATGCATATTACACTACATCCAAAAGGTAACCACTATTATGATTTCTAAAACCAGAAAATTTGTTCTTTCTCAAATATGTATTTAATGTAGTCATAAGGTTGGTGTCAGTCTTTCTTTGCAAATTTTGTTTGTGACATGCATAAAAGTTGTTGCATGTAGCAATAATTGCTGTATTATTTCTACACAATACAGAATTTTTAATATGATTTATTCATTATCTTATTATTGATGAAAATTTCTAATTAGGAGCCTGTCTTAGTCCATTTGGGCTGCTATAACAAAACGCCATAAACTGGATAGCTTATAAACAACAGAAATTTATTTCTCACAGTTGTGGAGACTGGAATATTCAAGATAAAGGCACCAGCAGATTCAGTGTCTAGTGAGGGCTTGCTTTCTGGTTCATAGATGGCATCTTCTTGCTATTTCTTCACTTGGTGAAGGGGTGAGTGAGTTCTCTTGGGCCTCTTTTATAAGGTTACTAATCCTATTCATATGGGCTCTGCCCTGATGACCTAATCACTTCCCCAAACTCCTCCTTCTAATATCATCACCCTCGGGGGAAGGATTTCAACACATGTGTTTTGGAGAAGACAGAATCATTGAGACAGCAGCAGAATCATTATATAAATGCTGGTATGAACATTCTAGTATATGTTTTTAGAAGCACACATGTAACATTTTACCCAGAAGTGGAATTGCTGGGTAGGGGTTATGCATAGGCTAAACTTTCTCTTTACCACTGTCAAAGAGTTTCAAAGTGTTAATAACAATTTATACTCTAATTAGCAATATTTGAATATTCTAGTTACTCCAGTAACAATTGTTAATATCTTTCTCTTCATTCTTGTAGGTAGTTTTAATTTTTATTTCTCTGATAATAATTATGATTTAAGCAACTTTTCATGTTAGCATTATATATATATATCCTGATTATTTAATTACCTTGCTCATTTTTGTACTGGATTATCATTTTCTTATTATTTCTAGAAATTCTTCATGTACTTATGCTTCTCAACTTATTATCAGGTTACATTCCAATAAACTCATAAGTTGGAAATACGATAAGTTGGAAATACATTTAATACATCTTAACTGCCAAATGTCATAGCTTAGCCTAACCTACTTTAAACATATTCAGAACACTTACTGGGATGTTTTCAATGTGTTCCTCAAATTTCATCTGTTAAAAACTTAATACCCAATGTGGCAATATTGAAAGGGGAGGCCTTTAAGAGGTGGTTGGATCACAAGGATTCTATCTTCATGAATAGACGAATGGATGAATGAGTGAATAGGTTATCATGGAGTGGAAGCAGTGGCTCTATAAAAACAGGGAAAGAGAGTGCTGAGCTAGCATGTTAGCGTGCTCAGCCCTCTCATGCTGTGATGCCCCACACTACCTCTGGCTCTTCAGAGTCCCAATCAGCAAGATGGCTTGCATCAGATGTGGCCCCTTGACCTTGGAATTCTCAGCCTCCACAACTGTAAGAAAGAGATTAATTTTCTTTATAAATTACCCAGTTTCAGGTATTCTGTTATAAACAAGAAAAACAAAGATACTTACATTAGCTTACAGTTGGGCAAAATCATCTAACAGAAAGTCTGTTTTATAACAAAGTGTTTTATAACAAAATTGGATACTTCATGTAATTTATTGAATACTGTACGTAAGGTGATAAACAGAGTGGTTGTAAGAGTACCATCTTAATGTCAAAAAATTGTAAGTTGACCCATGATAAATCAGGGACCATCTGTATTCTGAGTTCAAATATTTTGTTACTCATATGTGCTATAAAGATATCCCCTGTATTCATTTGCTAAGGCTGTCATAACAAGATACCACAAACTAGGTAGCTTAAACAACAGAAATTTATTTCTCACAGTTCTGGAGGCTAGACCAAGATCGAGGTGTCAATGGTTTGGTTTCTCCTGAGGCTTGCGGATGGCCACCTCCTCACTGTGCCCTCACATAGTCCTTTCTCTGTGCACATGCATCCCTGCTGTCTCACTGTGTGGCAACCTTTTCTTTTCTTATAAAGAATCAGTCATGTTGGATTAGGACCCAGCCTTATTAACCCTGACCACCTTTTTTCTCTGTTGAAGAGAGCTCTGTTGCCAGGCTGGAGTGCAGTGCCGTGACCTCGGCTCACTGCAATCTCCGCCTTTCGGTTTCAAGCGATTCTCCTGCCTCAGCCTCCTGAGTAGCTGGGATTACAGGCACCCGCCACCATGCCCAGCTAATTTTTGTATTTTTAGTAGAGATGAGGTTTCATCATGTTGGTGAAAGACCATGTTGGCCAGGCTGGTCTCGAACTCCTGACCTGGTGATCTGCCCACCTTGGCCTCCCAAAGTGCTGGGATTATAGGCGTAAGCCACCACACCCGGCCAACTCTGTCCAACTTTTAAAAGGGCCCTATCTCCAAATATAGGCACCTTCTGAGGGACTGAGGGTTAGGCTTCAGCATATGAATTTTAAGAAGAACACATTTCAGCTCACAACATTCCCCTTTAAATCATAGAGTATTAAAATCTATGATTTTAATACTTTGTTGCCTGCACAGTTCTTGGCACTAACAATAATTTTTCCTGCTGCCCCGACAACCCTTTCTGCCATGGACAGTACATGACTTTCATTTATATTTTTTGGAGATCTCTCATCCTCAGAGGTTTGCTCTTGGAAAGAACACCTTCAAGATGGTTGTAGTAGTTTTCTATTGCTGCATTCACCTTGCCACAAACTACAACACACATTTATTATCTCACAGTTTCTTTGGGTGAGGAGTCTGGGCACGGCTCCGTTGGGTTCTTTGCTCAGTATCAAAAGGCTGCAATCCAAGTGCAAGAAGGGCAACATTCTTATCTAGAGGCTCAATTGAAGAATCTGTTTTCAAGGTCTCTCAGGTTGTTGGCAGAATTCATTTCCTTGCGTCTTCAGTACTTATTACCTCAGCTTCTTACTGGCTGTCAGATGGCAGCTGCCCTCAGGTCCTAGAGGCCACTTGCCATTCCTTGCCTAAGTGGAATTCCTCAATATGGCCACCGACTTTCTAGAACCAGCAAGGAGAGTCTCTAGTGCAGACTGTTCATAAGACAAAGTCTTATAGGATGTAACATAATCATAGGAGTGACATCCTATCAACTTTGGCTTTTTTCATTTGTTACACAAATCACAGGTTTTATCCACTCTCAAAGGGAAGGGATTATATAAGGATTTGAGTACCAGAAGGTTAGGATCATTGGGAGTCCCCTTGGGGTCTATCCACCACAGTGGCTAAATATTATGTATCATCTGTCACCTCCAGTTGGGCCTTGGGAGACTTACGGATTCTTGACATACCACACTGGGTTGTAAGTGGCTCCCTTCATAACCTGTCTCATCCCTATCATATTGAGCTATTCTAGTCATCCTGTACTTCAGAATTTGCTAAATAGGATGCAGGCATCCACATGTAGGTGTCCCACATTATTAGGTGAGGCTTCTAAGAAATTTCAGTCTTATGTCTAATTCAAACTTTACTTTCCATAACCCTACTGACATCTTCTACAGTACTGCATTCAGGTCACTCTGCTCTGGGCCCAGAATAGAAATGAGCATGCATGTTTCTTCACCTCAGAGTCATCAACCTAGACTCTCTGGTTGGTTCTTTTCAAGCCACGTTTACTTGGCAGGAGGTATGCAAGAAGCTTAGAGAGAGGACGTAAAAAAGCCATAATTTGCACCCTACGATTTCTTACCCTGATGTGCTCCAATTTCCTTTGTTTCTAAATTATCTATTTTTTTTCCCTTTGCATAGGCTATTTGGGAACATGTAGGTGGGGGCACTACGTGTAGCAGGCAGCCTCTAGGATGGCAGGCACTCAATAATTTTCATCTCCCGATATTCAATCCCTTGTAGAATCCAGTCTGTGTAAGTGTGAGCTGGAGCCACTGACTCATCTCTAGTGAACAGAATATGGCAAAAGTGATGAGATAACACTACTGAAATTAAGTTACAAAAATGCTATGACTTCTTTATTGCTTATTTTCTCTCTAGAGACATTAGCCGCCATGTTTTGAGCTGTTTTTATGGAAAGACCCACATGGCAGGAAACTGATACCTCTGGCAGCCTGCAGGCCTCCCAATACCTTGTGAGTGAGTTCAGAAGCAGTTTGTCCTCTAGTGGATTTGATTGTGGCTCTGGCTGACAGTTGACTGGATTGTGAGAGACTCTGAGCCAGAGGCATCCAGCTAAACCATGCTTAGATTCCTGACCTGCAGAAACTGAACTCATAAATGTTTATTGCTTTTAAGCCACTAAATTTTGTGGTTTGATTATGCAGCAGTGATCAAATGCTTTATGCTATATAAGTAAGAACCTCCATGATCTCCAAAACAGTAGTGACTTAAGAACAACAACAAAATATTTCCTTTTACTTACATTGTAATCTAATGGCCCCACTCCATCCTGAATCCTGGCTGTGGGTTTCCAAAGCAGCTGTGGCAGGAGAGAGTGGCCTGGAGTAGAAAATCCTGGACAGGGTGGCGAAGGGGGCATTTCAAATCACAAAACCTGTAGATGGATTATATCATTTCTCTTTACATCTTTACAAGCAAAAACCGAGACACATGCCATTGCTTAACTACAAGTGTGGTTGAGAAAAGAAGCACAAGGATAATGGTGAGTACTGACCATCTCCGCCCTGGAGAGTTGGCAATCTTTTCGTAAGCTTTGGAAGGGTCTCTGATATTTCAGTACTGCTTTCTTTATCATTTGCAGGTACCTTGTGCTAATTTTTTCAGCTTGTTGATTTACTTGAAATTCTGACAATAGGAAATTTCTAATTTCATTTCATACAGGTGATCAGTGCAAGAATTCTATATTGAACTCAGGTTTTCTGCCCTGGAGAACTTAACTTGAAAGCAGTAATCTTAGGATCTCTTCCTAGTTTTTCGCATATGATGATCAAAATGCTCAATATGTCTAACAAGCCGCTGAATATCGTGGCCCCAGCCTTCTTCTATGACCTTTCGGCACTCAATGCTCTCCAGCCCCAACGGCCTTCATTCACTTTCTCACATTCTCTATTTTCTTTCTCTAGTGCTTCTCAACTGGCACCAAACTCATGTGATTTCTTTCCTCCCGAACTACAATTTAACATCCTTAAATCTCAGCAAAATTGTCACTTCCGTAGATAATCTCTTTATATCTCATACCATAGCAAGTTTTCCTTTTATTCAAACCAGTGAACCCATTTCTTTTCTTTCACACTCACCATTAGTGTTTGAAGTTATGTATGATTTTATAAATCTTTAATGAATATCTTTCTTTCTTAAGAGTCCTGAGGTTAGGGACCATGTCTGTTTTGCTCATGATAATATCTTTGATCCTTAACAGATATATACTACTATAGGTGCTTAATGATATGTTTGATTGGCTGGACACATGAATAAATAATCTCAGACAAGTCTCACATGAAGTTGTTTGTAAGTTGAGACAATTTCTTTCTTTCTTTTTTTTTTTTTTTGAGACAGAGTCTCCCTTTGTTGCCCAGGCTGGAGGCTGGAGTGCAGTGGCGCGATCTCGGCTGACTGCAAGCTCCGCCGCCTTGAGGGTTCACGCCATTCTCCTGCCTGCTCCGGAGTAGCTGGGACTACAGGCGCCTGCCACCGCGCCCGGCTAATTTTTTGTATATTTAGTAGAGACAGGGTTTCACCGTGGTCTGGATCTCCTGAACTCGTGATCCGCCTGCCTCGTTCTCCCAAAGTGCTGGGATTACAGGCGTGAGCCACCGCGCCTGTCCAGTTGAGACAATTTCTAAGACACCTAAAGGACCCAACAATGTCTGGCGTAATGCGGGGACAGCTAGAGAATGGTGAGCGACATCAGGATAAATGTAGGAATTTTCTTTAGGGGAGTACCTATTCTTTTAGTCTGAATAATTTTCATCTCTAATTAGTACAGCTCAGAGGAATGTTTCTCCTACCACAACGTGACTAAAAACACAGATGGAGCACTTGTCTGATGTTCTCTGTGGGTAGCTAGGCAGAACACTGACCTATGGGAAGAATTTTGAGGGGTGTTGGATAACCTGGTCTCCTCTCTCACAAGATCAAATGGTGTTCTGTTGCACTTTGTGATGAAGAGGGGGAAATACTCGGGCAATATTGTTAAATGGAACCTACTTCATTTATATTTTTTCTGTTCTACTTATTTTTTCTTAAAGAGCTCTACTCTTGAATTGTTTTATTTTCCTCTGACTGTGTGTTTCTGTGTCTCTGATTCTGAATTTTTTCAAGTTCAATATTCAGTTGAAATGAAGTACAGCTGAGTTAGAATCAATCTGGAAAAATGAACAAGCTAACAAAAAATCACAGAATAGAAGCTTTTCTTTCTCCTTTATTGTAATTTCTCTCTTTTCTGTCCTGCAGCTTGTATCCTTACTCCGGTTTCTCATCTGTCTAACCTTCAAGAGAATAAATGGTGGGAAATGCTAAAGGCCCAGTCCCAGATTATAAACAGCAAGGAGGGAAGAGGTCAAGTGAGGGGCGAGGGTCCACTAACATTTGAGGACTTGAGCGTCAGGAACTTGACGTATGTAATCTTATTTAATTCTCATAGAGGTCCTATTCTATAGGTAAATGGTATTACCCCACCACACACACCATTTTCTAGATGAAGAACCTGAGGCTTAGAGAGGCTAAGCATTCTGTCCATAGTTAAACCGTGAGTCTGTGACCGAGCTGGAATTTAAATGTAGGTTTGACTCCAAAATCCATATGATTCTCACCTCAGCTACTTGTAGAGAAAGAAACATGAAATGGGCAGAATAAAACTAAACAGCAGGTATATCTTTTGCCAGTGTGTCATGTAATACAACAGTAGAGTTAGAAGTGAAGTGTTTGCACCTTATTTCAGTTGCAGTGAATTTTCTAATTCCTAAAATGTTTACAGATTTTACTAGGGCCATAAATCTGTCTTATGCTTAGGGAAAAAAAATATGTAGAAACAATAAAAAAGATAAACTTAAAACACACAATTACTGTGCCGACACAGAGATTCACTGGGAATTGTATTTGGCCAACACACCAGTGGCCATCCATGCTTCAGATTTTCCAAATGAATTTTTGTATTTACTTGCTCTCATGGCAAAACCTCTCAGAACACTCCTTGGTCATTTAAAAATCCATGTTGACACAAGCTTTTCTGGAGTTGCTTGTAATTCCATAGTAACCAAGAGCCTCTCCTAGATGTTTTCTTGGCTTTATTCATCTGTTTGCCCTTCATTTTAGAACTCTGCAACAGTGTTGGTTTTGCATAATCTCAGTTCTTTCCTGTGCAGAGAATTGGGGAATTCTCTGCCAAATTGAATGAAAAAATTGAAGCAATTATCTGAAAATACATGTGAGAACCTGTTATCAGTCAGAATGAAAGGTAAACGTCTTCAAATTTCTGTTTCATTTGGACTAAGAAGACTTGAAGAGATTGCAATCTTTCCCTTCTCATGCATAACTCATGGAGCTACACATTTGCAAGGATGAAGGTGTCACTGAAGTACTTGTTTAAAAATAAATATTGCTTTTCACAGAAAGGCTAAATTCGTTCCCCAGGGAGCTGTAGTCATGGCAATGACACTTCAGAACTAAAATCAACAGTACTTTCTTTGATGAAGTTAGTTATTGCATGCTTCACATAAATACACATATTTTGTCTATTTAGTACTTAAACCATCAAATTATGCTTTTTGGCATCATTGTCTACAGTTCTTAAGTTTCTTTTCTTCAAAACTGTATGTGGTTTCTTCTTACCTGATCATATTGTGGAATTACATTATGAATAGATCAGTGCCTAAATACAAGACTCATCAGTTTTATCTGACAAAATGTTTGACATAGATAATAATTATTTTGTCAGATAAAACTGATGGGCCTTAAATTTAAGACGCTTTTTCTTTCATATTTGTAGGTAGGTGGTAATAGTTTATTTAACACATTGTTTGCACAGTGAGATTCACACTTTTAGGTTTTTTTATTTGTTTTTTTCAGGTAAGACAATTTCTCAGGTTTTAAGTATTTTCCCCTGGTTATACATATTTGAAATGTTTGGAGAACATTTCAAAAATGAAGGAGAATGAAAACATCTCTAATTCAAAATTTGCAAAGAATAGAGTTAATGTGTTGCATATTCATGTATACCTCATAGAGCTCATAAAATATATGCACCTACATGTCCTGTTTTTCACATGTAACTTATCTTGAGTATTTCCCATCAATGATATTTTTAAAAAATCTCACTTATAATAACTGAATATCATTTTGTGTCCTAGATGTTTTATAATATATCTAATGATTTACTCTACAGATATTTGACTTTGATTTGTAGATATATATTCTTTATGAACTGCTTTTTCTATTTGTATAATATTTTTAGATTTTTTTAAAAGAAAGGTGAGAATAATTTGCCAGTTTGGAAGTTTTCTTATGTCTTGATCTTTTAGAAAATACAGCAGAAAATATCAAAAATGTATTTTTTTCCACTTTCTTCTGGAACTTTGTTTCATTTATCTTATCATCAATAAAAGATAATTAGGTTTTTACTTAATAAAGAAAACTGCCAATGCCTGTGATATCAAATAATGCCTTTATTTAAAAATATTATAAGTGTAAAGAAGATAATGATGTTTGGACTTTTTATATATAATAGATTTCCCATAATCCCACAACATAATTCATAACACATAACACTAACACTGTTTGATTCCTCTGTTTAATTCTCTTCTCCACCTAAGATTTTACTAGGAAACTTTCTTCTTGGGAATTGAAACTGTAAGCACTTTTATTCACTATTACCTCTTTTTCTGTTTTAAGCTTTTGGGTCCAAAGGAAGGAGACTCTGTGTATTTTCTGAAGGCCACGCTGCGCCTCTCCCAAGGTATAAAGGTAAGAAGTACCTTTGTGTCTTCCTCTGCTCTCCCTTCTCCACCCACCACGCTGCTCTTCTGGAGCTCTCAGCAGCTGGAATAGCTGCTCTGGTACAACAGGAGGAAAATGGATTGTCTCCACATGGACTGTTTGCCTAGCAAAAACTTCTGCTTGTTTTTAACACCTGTGGTTTAGATCCTCGATAACAGAAAAGAAAGCATTCCCAATGTAAGTAAGCTTTAATAGTCAATATCTTTAAGACCCTAAGACAATTAGCTGCTATTGCTTTGAATTTACTAATTACTCCACTTAATCACCTGGACTGTGCTGATGACTACTCATGACTTGATTATTTTTAAAGCGTTGTCAGTATCTGTAAGTGCTTAAGAAGAAAAAGGTGAAGAAAAAGAGAGAGAATTTCATATCTCTGCATTATCTCCACATTTGCTATAGAGTTTGGGTGTAGAAGCAAAAAAGGCACGTGTAATGAATAATGACAGCACCAACACAGGAGGCTGAAAAGTTTATTTCAGTTGGTTTCACATTTGGCTATGCTTAGGGATTTCTCAAAGGATCACCTATAAATGTGGTGGCTATTCATTGATTGATAGACACTGCCTGTTATTGAATGAGCCTAAAATGGGCCTCTTTGGACAAGCAACATTCCAGAAGAAGTTAGAGCAGGTGATTTAGAGGAGCAATCAGAGGGGATGAGATGGAGTAGGAGTGAGAGGGTGGTCCAAAGGGAATTTCATGCTGAGCAGGACAAAATGCGAGAGTATAGGTCAGGGTCAGGCACAGCAGTGTCAGTAAGAGATGAATAAAATGCATGATGACTTTGCTTGAGATCTTGTCTTCAACTGTTCTCTTTGGCTTCTGCATTGTTTACCATTAGATTCAATGGAACATAACTGATGAGAAAGGTTGTGAATAAACTACCCCCATTTAATTAATCCCCTGCTAGTTTTGCTGATGATCTTTTCCCCACCAAGTGTCCTCTTCAACAGGGTTGGGCAAAATACAGAATAATTAATTTAGCATAGCTTCTGTTAACTTGCCGACTATTTACCATATTTTTCCTTCTTAACTGTCAGATTTTTTTTTCAAGGAAGATTAACAAGGCATTACTAATTTATAGAATGATTTTATCCATGTTTTTAAATGTTAATTTACATTGACTAAAACGAAACTGAGGTCATCACTTTTCCTTTGACAACTTTCTTCCTTAATTGCTATTTGCATCAAACCATGCTGAGTGGATATGGTTTTAGTTTTCAGAAAATGAGCATATTTGAAATATATTTTGAGATTCTCAGCTTTATTGAAGGGTTTGGAGGCATCCTTTATCCCTATGTATTTTATATTCTGTTGAAAATCTTAGAAACATATGTTACAGGGAAAGAACACAGATAATTTATATATTCAGAACATTTTCTCAGCATGCATGAAATGTATTATACTATCTCTTGGCAGTATGGTTGTGTGCAGTTAAAAGTTGCATAAAACTCAAGTATTCTAGTATTTTCTATTATCTCTTTTAAAATCACCTTTGGCTTTGTCTATTTTACTTTAGCTGTGTTTGTTCTTGGTGTTGGCTAATAGAGTACCTGCCATGTGAACATGTAGACAGAATTTTACTTTTTTATTTAGTCCAAACAGCATGCCAATGCAAAAAGGTAATTGCAGTTTTGAAAGAGTGATATGCAATTATCTGATATAAGTTTAGGTGATAAATTTAAAATACAGTTGTTGGGCTTAAAAATGTCTACTCACTCATACTCCAGTTGCTGTTATATGTAAGATGCAGAGGCCAGAGAATGCAATAGAAGCATGGTAAAGGTAGGAGTTTTCTGTGTCTCAACAGTTCAGGCAGACAAGTCTATTCTTTTCTTTCCTGCTATTATTCCAGGAAGTCATGGATTTTCATGCAATGGGTGAAGAAGATATATAGCTACATACACAGTACTGACTGGGATGTTTTAAAAATTGTGTTTGAGAACAATTGAGCTAATACAATGCATTTTCTTAATGAGAGGTTTTCAGAATAAAATTTTTATAATAGGCCTCTTGAAGCTAACTACCAGTGGACTTGAAAAAAGTCTCAGAGTTAGAAGAATTTATAAGGTTATATCATAAGGTTATAGAATCCATATTCCTTTATTTTTATGGTAGAAGTAACTGGGTAAGAGAAACTCAAGTCACTACCCCAAGATCATCTGGTTGGTTTAAGTAAAGTTTGACATTTTGTAACCACTGCCCACTCCCCCAGTCCTCAAAAACTCATATATAATTAAAATATAAAATTTATATTTTAAAATCTTATTTCAGTTTGTAATGTCAAAGTCATAATGTACCATCTGCTTTTTGACGGTTTTGTTTTTGCTGTTTTCATAGAATTCTATGATTTTTTCTATTTGCACCCAGCCCATTTTTTTCATATGAATGCTAATATAATGAGAATTAATATTTTCCTTTGTTTATGACATATCTGGGCATCTATAAACACAGGCAACAAATAGCCCAGAATATTTATTGAATTTCATAAACTTGATATTCTTAACCAATACATAGCTAATCAACATGAGTCATTTCTGCTACATATGCCGTATATGTTCCTGAAAATCTTTTGCTAGAATTTTAGGCAAATAGAATCATACATCATGTAAGGCATCAGTTTTTTCTACCTGAAGGACTTTATTATTTCTTGTGTGAGTTGTTTGTGGTGAATTCTTTCAGATTTTTTTATGTATGAAATAGTTTTTATTTGAAATACTTTTGATATATTTGTGTTTCATGTAAAGTTATAGGTTGACAATTACGGTAAGCTGAATAATAGGCCTTAAAGATGTCCATGTCCTAGTTCCAGGGACCTGTAAATAACATACACAGTAAAAGGAATTTTCTGGATGATTGAGTTAAAAACTCAAGATGAAATATTATGAATGATTAAGTTAAGGCACTTGAGATGGGATATTATGTTGATATTCTGTGTGAGGCTAATGTAATCACAAGTGCCCCGATGAAAGAGAAAAGATGAAAAGACAGAAAAAGTTATACAAGAGGAAGGAAGGTGCTGATTTTGAAGATGGAGGGATCATGAGCCAAAGATTGCAGGTGGCCTGAAGCAGGAAAAAAGTAAGGGAACAGATTTTCCCCTAGAGCTTCCAGAAGGAACACAACTCCGTCAAAGTCTTAATTTTAGCCCAGTGGAAAGAATTTCAGCCTTTTTATTTCCAGAAATGTCAGACTGTAAATTCATATTGTATCAAGCCACTAAGTTTGTGATGATTTGTTATAGTGACAATAGGAAATTAGTATTTTTCGTAATTTTTAAAAGTTATTCTATTATCTTCTCACTTGCATGGAAAAAAGTCTGCTGTTATCCTTGTCTTTGTTCACTTGCATGTAATGTATATTTTTTCTTTGGCTGTTTTTAAAATATTCTTTTCATCCTTAGTTTTGAGCAATTTGATTATGATATACCTTGTGCTTTTCTTCATGTTTCTTGAGCTTAGAGTTTGCTGAGCTTCTTGAATCCGTAGGCTATAGTTTTTACATTTTTAGCCAGTATTTCTTCAATTTTGTTTCTTATCTCCACCCACATCAACACCCCCAACTCTCTCCTTCAGCTGATATAATTAAATGTGTATATATATATGTATGTGTGTATATATATGTGTGTGTGTGTGTATATATATGTATGTATTTTGAGATGGAGTCTTGCTTTGTCGCCCAGGCTGGAGTGCAGTGGTGCGATCTTGGCTCACTGCAAGCTCAGCCTCCCAGGTTAACGCCATTCTCCTGCCTCAGCCTCCCGCTACCTGGGACTACAGGCACCCGCCACCACGCCCGGTTAATTTTTTTTTTTTTTTGTATTTTTAGTAGAGACGGGGTTTCACCATGTTAGCCAGGATGGTCTCAATCTGCTGACCTTGTGATTGGCCAGCCTCAGCCTCCCAAAGTGCTAGGATTACAGGCGTGAGCCACCACGCCAGGCCTAATCAAATGTATTTTAAGCCACTCGATGTGCCACAGTTTACTGATGCCTGTTTCATTTTTTGTATTCCTTTCCTTTGTTTCATCTTGGGAGGTTTTATTACATTTCTGCAAGATCACTAATCTTTTCATCTGCATTGCCTGATTTGCCATAATGTCTGTCCAGTGTTTGGTTGTTGTTATTGTTAACATATGAAAACAGTGTGGAGATAGTACAGAAATTTTCCATATACTTCCACATCTGGTTTTTTTTCTGTTTTAATATCTTGCTTCATTATGGTTCATTTGTTATAATTAACAAACCAACACTGTTATATTATTACCTAAAGTAACACTTTATTCCAAGTTCTTTAATTTTTACCTTTTTATGTTCCAGAATTTCATCAAGGTTATTATATTTACTCAGTAAATCTCCTTAGGCATCTATTGGCTGTGATAGTTTTTCAGACTTTTCTTGTTTTTGATGACCTTGATATTTTGTTGAAATATACTTAGGTATTTTGTTGACTGTCCCACAATTTAGAGTTCTATTATATTTTTCTCATGGTAAAACTCGGGTTATGTGTTTCGAGAGGGAGAAAAGAAAGGTAATATCTCAATCTCATTGTATCATATCAAGAGTGCGGACTATCAGTGTGAGTCATTACTGTTGGTGCACACCTTGAAAACCTGGCTAAGGTAATGTTTGTCAGTTTTCTTCACTATAAAAACATTCTTTTCCTTTTTTCCATATTATACTCTTTGGAAGCTTGCCACTATGTGCATCCCATACGTAAGAAATGAAGCATTATGTATCATCTCATTGAGGCTAGAGTGTCTACATAAATCATGTGGGATTCTTCTGCCTAGAAAATTTATTTCTTCCTTCCTCTCTTCATTTTCTTTCTTCATTACTCTTTTTCTTCCCTTCCCTTCCCTTCCCTTCCCTCCCCTCCCCTCCCCTCCCCTCCCCTTCCCTTCCCTTCCCTTCCCTTCCCTTTCTTTCATGTGGATTCTTACATAGTTATTTTGTACTTTGGGTTATAATCCAACACTACTGTGTTCATTTTATTGCCCAAATTGTTCCGTGCTTTGGGCATTGATAGTTCTATCAGTTGGGTTTTCTGTCCCTTTGATATGTCACCAATATTGTTTTTGTTTTTATAAGCACTGTGTACATTGTGGCTCATATTGCATATTTACTACCTTAATTGTATAAATAGTCATTTATCCAAGGAACACTGCTTTCTTTTATTAGAAAATGGTATTAGAAACCAAGATCTATTGCTACTGGGGTGACCATGCTTCCAGGCCAACTCAAATGAAAGAATAAGAAAACATATGTGTATATGCTAGTATATTAGTCTATTAGGACTATAAAAGATATCCCAGACTATCTGGCTGGCTTACAAAACAAAAGTTTTTTTCCTCACAACTCTACAAGCCAGATGTCCCAGATCAAGGTACTATGAAAGGAAAATAAATCTTGGGGCCCCACAATCACTAAGCTAAAGGAAAAGTCAAGCTGGGAACTGCTTAGGGCAAATATGCTTCCCATTCTATTCAAAGTCACCCCTCTGCTCACTGAGATAAATGCATATCTGGTTGCATCCTTTGGAAAGGCTAATCAGAAACTCAATGCAATGGTTTGTGTCTCACCTTTCTGTGACCTGGAAGCCTCTTCCCTGCTTGGAGTTGTTCTGCCTTTGCTTCCAGTTGTCCCACCTTTCCATTCTGAACCAGTGTTCATCTTACATATGTTGATTGATGTCTCACGTCTCCTAAAATGTATAAAACCAAGTTGTGCTCTGACCACCTTGGGCAAATGTCGTCAGGACCTCCTGAACCTGTGTCACAGGTCCTTGTCCTCAACCTTGACAAAATAAATTTCTAAATTAACTGAGACCTGTCTCAGATATTGAGGTTCACAGGACCATCAGTGTTGATTTCTTCTGAGGCCTCTCTCTCTTGGTTTGCAGACAAGCACCTTCTCATTGTGTCCTCATGTGGCCTTTCTTCTCTATATGTAGAGGGGGAAAGATTTCTGGTGACTCTTCCTCTTCTTATAAGACACTAATTTTATTGGATTAAAGCTCCATATTTATGACCTCCCTTAACTTTCATTACATTTTTGGGGGTTCTGCCTCCACATACAGTCACATTAGGGTTAAGTCTACAACATATGAATTTTATTTGTTGGAAAGGTACACAATCCCATCTATGAAAATTAGCCTGTGTATATTTAAAAGTATTTTTATGAGTAACCATCTGTATCTATATCAAGCTAAACATGACATCATACTGATGTTATTTATCGAATGCATTTTTTGATATTAGACATTATAGTTTTAATCTCTAGATGTTTGATTTGGATCTTTTTAATATGTTCCACATTTGTACTAAACATTTTTGAACAGATGAAATGCAGTTACATTAATAATTTTGGTATTTTTAAAAAAATTTATATCTGTCAATTCTGGATCAATTTCAACTGATTATTCTTCTAATTATAGCATGTGTTTTCTTGTTTGTTTGTTTGTCTGCCTAATAATCTTTAATTAGATACCAGACATTGTGAATTTTACCTTGTTGAGTGTTGAATAATTTTATATTCCTATAGATATTTTTGAGCTTTGGTCTGGGATTTTGCTGACTTATTTGGAAACAATTTGATTCTTTTAGGTCTTTTTTCTAAGATTTATTAGTTGAATTGAGATCAATGATCAATCTAGGGCCAATTATTTCCATTAAAGTAAGAACTTCCTAAGTATGCTACCCAATGTACTATTGTTTAAGAGTTTTTCTTCTCTTGCTGCTTAGAATAGGTACTATTTAGAGTTCTGTGTGATCAGTGGGCGTGTAAGCATTTTAAGTGATTCTTTCCACAGTTTTGGAGAGTTACCTCACATGCATGCATGTGCTGATCAGTACTGTGCACCGCACAGTACTGTGTACTACATAATGGGGGTCTCTGAAGATCTCTATGGTTTTCTCCCTGTGAAGTTATCTTCTGTCTAGTACTTTAGCCTGTGAACGCTATCCCATCTTGGTGTCCTTGTACCCTCAGAGCTTTCTCATCAGTTCAGTGAGTCTTCTAGGGTCTGATTGACTTATTTCCTCATGCATTGTGACCTGACCTGAAATTCTCTCAAGGAATCAATTTTATCAATTATGGAGCTTACTTCATCTCTCATTTCTCAGGGAATATTTTCTTTCTTTCTTTCTTCTTCTTCTTTTTTTTTTTTTTTTGAGAGAGAGAGCCTCTCTCTGTTGCCCAGGCTGGAGTACAGTGATACAATCTCAGCTCAATGCAACCTCCACCTCCCAGGTTCAAACAATTCTCATGCCTCAGCCGCCCACGTAACTGAGATTACAGACATGTATCATCATGCCCAGATAAATTTTTTTTGTATTTTTAGTGGAGATGGGGTTTCACCATGCTGCCCACACTGGTCTCAAACTGCTGACCTCAAATGGTACCCCCACCTTGGCCTCCCAAAGTGCTGGGATTACAGGTGTGAGCTATCGCACCTGGCCCTCAAGGAACATTTTATTTCATCGCTTGATGTCCAGTGCCTTGAAAGCCATTGTTCTATATGTTTTGTTTGTTCTATATGTTTTGTTTGTTTCAGGTGGTAGGGTAGATTCAGTCCCTGTTACTTCACCTTGGTAATAAGCAGAAGTTCTATAGCATATTTTCTTATTTTGTTGCTTTGTCTGTATTTGTTGCACACCTCAATAAATGTGTCAGTTTATTTAATAAATTTAACTCATCATTTTTCTTGTCATTTATTCTACTAATCCTTTAAATATGCTAGCCACTGCCTTCCTGAAAAATTTTTTCTCCTCCCTGGGCTTCACCCTCTAGCCACCATATAGAGACAAGGAGGATCCTTGTCCTCCATATCTCAGATGTGCATTTTGAAAGAAAAGTCTATCCAAGATGCCTCCACATTCCTATCCCCCCAACTTTCCTCGGAGTAATCTGCCTAGTGCATGATCCACACAGATGATTTTCCTGGCTAAGGTCATTAATGACTTATATATAGAAAAATCTAATTAACAGTTTTCAGTTTTTATCAAGTTTCTGTGCTATATTTCATGTGTTAGCCACTCACACCTTTGCTAAAAAATATAAAATTTTAATGATGGAGCTAAGAAGTCAACTTTAACAAATCAGAAGCCCCAACAAGTAAGAAATGTGATATAAAATATTAATTTTTTAAAGTAACAGACTAAGCTGCATGTGCATGCATGTCATCTTTGTCAACTTGCTTTCCATTTTAAGTAACATAAAATCACTCAAGCAAACTTTCATCTAAGGGGAATTTATTAGTAGGTGTAGTAGGTATCCAAGTATCTAAAGGAATCCAAGGGCAGGGAATGCAGACGGCCCTCATGAGTGCTTGAAAGAAGGAACTGGGAGGCATTCTGAAAGTCAGGCAACTGTGTTCCTTCACTGTGAACTCTTAGGATAGTGTGCTCAGCCTACCTCAAATCAAAATCACGCACATTGAAAAGCACACGTCAGGGCCGGGCGCGGTGGCTCAAGCCTGTAATCCCAGCACTTTGGGAGGCCGAGACGGGCGGATCACAAGGTCAGGAGATCGAGACCATCCTGGCTAACCCAGTGAAACCCCGTCTCTACTAAAAAATACAAAAAAAAAAACTAGCCGGGCGAGGTGGCGGGCGCCTGTAGTCCCAGCTACTCTGGAGGCTGAGGCAGGAGAATGGCGTGAACCCGGGAGGCGGAGCTTGCAGTGAGCTGAGATCCGGCCACTGCACTCCAGCCTGGGCGACAGAGCGAGACTCCGTCTCAAAAAAAAAAAAAAAAAAAGAAAAGCACACGTCAGCTGCTTATTGATGTGCCATTTGCTTATTAAATTAGTAAAACTACGGTGCCATTTGCTTATTAAATTAGTAAAACTACTGTGCCATTTGCTTACTAAATTAATAAAACTACTGCTTATTTACCTGATATGGTTTGACTGTGTCCCCACCCAAAATCTCATCTTGAATTGTAATCCCCACATGTCAATGGCAGGACCTGATGGAGGTAATCGAATCATGGGGCAATTTCCTCAGGGCTGTTCTCATGATCATGAGTGAGTATCACGAGACCTGATGGTTTTATAACTGTCTGACATTTCCTTGGCTGGCACTCATTCTCTCTCCTGCTGCCCTGTGAAGAGGTGCCTTCCACCATGATTGTAAGTTTCCTGAGCCCTCCAAAGTCATGCAGAACTGTGAAACAATTAAACCTCTTTTATTTGTAAATTACCCAGTCTCAGGTATTTCTTCACAGCAGCATGAGAATGGACTATGGTTCAGCTCCCACTTATAAGCGAGAACATGTGGTGTTTCTTTTTCTGTCCCTGCCTTAGCTTGCTGAGGATAATTGCTTCCAACTCCACCTATGTCGCTGCAAAGGACATGATTGCATTACTCTTTATGGCTGCATAGTATTCCATGGTGTGTATGTACCACATTTTCTTTATCCAGTCTGTCATTGATGGCCATTTAGGATGATTCCATGTCTTTGCTATTGTGAATACTGCTGCAATGGACATTCACATACATGTTATCTTTACAATATAATGATTTATATTCCTTTGGGTATATACCCAGTAATGGGATTGCTGGGTCAAATGGTATTTTTTTCCTCTAGGTCTTTGAGGAATCAGCCACACTGTCTTCCACAATGGTTGAACTAACTACATTCCCATCAACAGTGTAAAAGTATTCCTGTTTCTTCACAGCTTCACCAGCATCTGTTGTTTCTTGACTTTCTGATAATTGCCATTCTGACTGGTGTGAAAAGTTATCTCAATGTGATTTTGATTTGCATTTCTCAGTGATGTTGAGCTTTTTTTCATGTTTGTTGGCCACATAAATGTCTTCCTTTGAGAAATGTCTGGTCATGTCCTTTGCCCACTTTTTAATGGGGTTTTTGGGATTTTTTTCTTGTAAATTCATTTAAGTTCCGTGTAGATTCTGGATATTAGAACTTTGTCAAATGGATAGATTGCAAAAATTTTCTCCCATTCTGTAGGTTGTCTGTTCACTCTGATGATAGTTTCTTTGCTGTGCAGAAGCTCTTTAGTTTACTTAGATCCCATTTGTCAATTTTTGCTTTTGTTGCAGTTGCTTTTGATGTTTTTGTCATGAAATCTTTGTGCATGTCCTGAATAGTATTGCCTAGATTTTCTTTCTTCTAAGATTTTTATAGTTTGGGGTTTTACATTTATGTCTTTAATCCATCTTGAGTTAATTTTTGTATAAGGTATAAGGAAGGAGTCTAGTTTCAATTTTTTTTTTTTTTTTTTTTTGCATATGACTAGCCAGTTCTCCCAGTACCACTTAATAGAGAAGGAATGAACAACACATACTGGGGCCTGTCAGGGTGGGAAGTGCTGGGGGAGGGAGAGGTCAGGATAAACATCCTATGCATGTAGGATTTAATACCTAGGTGATGGGTTGATAGGTGCAGCAAACCACCGTGGCACACATTTACCTATGTAGCAAACCTGCACGTCCTGCACATGTATCCTGGAACTTAAAATAAAATAAAATAAAATAAAATAAAACAAAATTTAAAAAAACAATCTGTCTGGTCCAAACCACTAAACTTGTGGTAATTTGTTAGGGCAGTGTATTAGTCCGTTCTCACGCTGCTTTGAAGAAATATCTAGGACTGGGTTATTCATAAAGAAAAGAGGTTAAATTGACTCACAGTTCCACATGGCTGGGGAGGCATCAGAAAACTTACAATCATGGTGGAAGGAGAAGCAAATATGTTCTTCTTCACGTGGTGGCAGGAGAGAGAAGTGCAGAGCAAAGATGGGAAAAGCCCCTTACAAAACCATCAGATCTTGTGAGAACTCACTCACTATCATAAGAATAGCATGGAGGAACCACCCCCATGATCAAATCATCTCCTTTGAGGTCCTTCCCCTAACATGTGCGGATTACCATTTGAATTACAATTCAAGACGAGATTTGTGTAGGGACAAAGAGCCAGATCATCAGGCAGAAAAAGAGAATACATCAAGCTCAACCCTTTGTAGTGTTACCGTGATGATTCTACTATCTTGTTTGAAAAAAAACTTCAAAGAATTAAATCACTTTGCTCAGACCCCACAAACTCGTCGCTTACCAACTACTCCAGCTGCATTTTTCACCATTTTAAAATTATATCCTGCAATAGCCTTATAAAAATAGTTATGTTATTTGGTGAACAGCACTTGTTTCCATGTTATTTCCTCTGTTTAGAAAATCCTTCTAGCTTTTCTGCACATTTATAATCTTGTAACAAGAGTTAGATCACATGTTGTCTTCTGTGTGTATAACCACTATTTCTCCCACGGGCATTCTTATTGCTGCATCCTCTCAAACTTCATTGCAATCTGTGGGGACCTACATATAAGCATTTATTTACATACATTATAACTTCTATACATTTATTTTCCTCAATAGACTAAAGTCCATGGGAAAAGGTGGTTCTTGGAAAATTGAAATGATGAAAACACAGACTCAAAATTCAGGCGACAGTTTGCTAAGAACACCAAGATTCAATGGCTCAGATGAAGCTTGTCTTGTAATAGAGTGTTTGATAAATAAACACAATCCAATGTCTTTTACAATACTTGGAAAAGTTAATTCTTAAATATTGTATTCTCAATTTTCAGATGTATCAATTTTTGGAAAACAGCAGGTCTTGTGTCTAATGTGATTTGGAAGTGCATTGACAGATCTTATTTTATATAGGAACTCTGCGTCAAATGAATTAATTTATAGTAAGACTAGAAATTAGAGACCTTTGGAGGCGCCTGATTACTTAAAACCTGTAGTCATATCTCACTATGGACTTAAATGCTTGGGGAACATAGGTGATGATACTGTTTTTTGCAAGTTGGTCCTGCTTAAACAGGTGAAAGGAAATGTATGTCTTTCCCACTGATAATTATTCTTGACAAAATATCTCTGGACATATTTCCCAGAACATTTAATATTGGTCTTTGCATGGTCACATTAACCCTTCAGTTTGAGGAAACACAGGCTAACCCCTTAGTTTGAGGGATTGTTTCCAGGCAAAAAACAGAAATTGAAACTTAAAATTTCTCTTCTCAGTATACTGTGTGATTCCATTAATCTGAATTCCAAGAGATGCAAAGTCATCTAAGGTGAGTAAAATTGATGGTAGCCCAAGTAGTAACTGTAGATTGCTTAGAAAGGGGAATAAGGAAACTAATTGGAGTATGGAATGATTTAGTAACCCCACAGTGACCAATGACATTATTTGAATTACTTTATTGTATTTATTGCCTCTCCCTTTTCAATATTTTCTTGTCGGGATTGATGTTGACTTTAAAGCAGAATAATGAGGAGAGTTTCACTGATTAGTTGTTCTTGTCAAAATCTTTCAAGTTTTTTCACTTTTCTTCATTGTATTATTTGCATAAAACTGTGCACATCTGTACATAATAAATGCAGTAGAAATACTAATCTAGTTTGATGTGTTACAAATATAAAGAAAAAATACAAATAAATGTTTTTATTCATCATCTCTTGATCATTGACAATGTTTAACTCAAAAAAATTTCTTTCAGTAATCCTTCCTTTTTGTAATCATTTGAAGCAAAATAATGCCACATAACTTCACTCATTTCAGAAAAAGTATCTAAGTTATCTCCCTACATTATAACAGTGTTTTTTAGAAAATTGAAATATGAAACTGGTGCCTTGAAGTTGTACACTTGCTATTGCAAATTCAGATAATTAAACCAATAAATTTAAAGCAAAGTTAAAGAAGGTGATAATGAGTTTGCTCATAGTAATATAAACTAATCGTGTTGAGAAGGAATGTGCAGTAACAAAAACGATTCAACAGTTCTAATTAAGGCAGTAGTGAAAAATACAATTATAGACAGAATGCTAAATGACCTAATTTTCCCTCCCTTTCTCACTTTTGAAGTAACTTCACCAAAGGAGTTGCCCTCTTTTCCATGTTTATTTTATAAACTCTGGTGATTAATACTTAAAATGCAAGTGAAGAAACATCATAACAAACAAGTCATTTAAAACACCAATTTCTGATTACCTAAGAGGGTTTTGTATTGAATTAAATTGTATATTGCTATGTTGCTGAGTAGGCTATTAATTGTACATATAAAATTTCTAATATGCAATATTTTGGCACTTGGATTCTAAATTAAATTCAGTGGGATTTCTCTAGATAGGCCCTCTTTGTTCTCACTTGGAACTAATTAAACCCAATATGATCACATAAAAGTGAGCTATAGTTAAAACTACAAAATGCTTTGTTTAAAAAAAAAAAAATCTTAAATAACAGAAGACATACTAAGGAATCATTTGGTTTAGCACATAGTTTCATTACTTTTTAAAAGGTGCTATTGTCAGTGCTGACCATTTTAGACCCTGGTTCTATAAGTATTTCCAAATGGATTGCAAACCACTGTGGCAGGAAACAGAATGAGAGAGAAGGAAGGCCAAGACTTATCAAATCATAGACTCCTGGAAACATGAAGATGGGAGTCTTTTCAAAGTTATCAAGTCTAACCTTCGTACAAAGAGGTAACTTTGCTACACGCGTTGGAAGAACTTGTTTTCATTTCTACTATCAATTGGCTCATTTAAATTCCCTAAGGACAGGACCAAGTCCCTTTAGGTTTATGGTCTTAGAAGCTTATTTTTCAAAAGTTAGGTTGTTCTTGCCTAAAACTGGGATAGTAGGAATAAAACATGTACTCACTCCATAAATATTTAAAATGATGTTGAATAATATGATTTAGCACATCAGAACTGAATAGAAAATATAGCCAGATATAATTTTGTAATTTTCTCTTGCCTAGATTTAAATTTGTTGGCTTGTTTATCTTTTCTTGAACTGATTTTCAAGTAAATTTTTTAGACAGTATGGGGCTGGATCTCTTTCTTTGCCAATGGAATGTGGGACATTTGTTCTGTAGTCTGTCTGGAGCAATAAACACTGAGAGAACAATATAGAAGATGGAATATTCGCTCTTCTTTCTTCCTAAGATAACTCATTTAGTCAACCTTGTATCACAGCACCAAGCATAGTTCTCAGTAGAGTGTGAAAGGTAAATAATCGAGTTTACAGAATACCATCTCTTCATTACCAGTAAACCATGCAGTGTCTAAATATGCTCTGAAAGTCACTCCCTGGTTTTTAAAATACAAACATAGCAAGCATTTAAAAATTCTGAAAATGTGATATTTGACTTGAAGGTAAGGAATGAGAGATAATGAAAAGTTGGCCTTTGTGGTTCTTTTGCTACAGTAGAATATATAGAATTCATAGGTTGATTTAGCATCTCTCTGTGAGAGGCTCAGTCAGACCCTAGTCAGTCAGCATAAAATGAAAACATTCTAGTTCCTTTCATTTTTATATTTCTTTCATGATCATTAAACAAAAAGCTTACTATAGAAAAACATAAAAACACAAGAATACAAAAGAGATAATGAAAGTTTCCCATAATCAAGCCAGAAATAACACCTTTTAATACAGTCTACCTCTAAGGCATATATACCTCTATATAAATAGGTATATGAAAATGATACCTGGCATTTAGAAAACATGCAGTGAATATTGGCTATTATTATTTGATAGTGATTACTATTATGATTATAATTTTAAATTATGAGATCATATGGGTGCTATGGATTGTTATACTTCATAAAATTCTTCTATTTTTGGACAATTATGTTTCATATTATGTGCTAATAACATTTTAATGCACAAATCTCTCTATATCTCAAAATATGACTCTAAGCTTATAGAAGTGAAAATACTTGGTTAAAACAAAGGAGAATTTTAAAATCATGCTCCTCTGTATCCCCTACATAATGTCAAACTGCCCACTACCTATAAACTGTATGCACTTTATTGTTGTTATTTTATTTTATTTTAGATTCAGAGGTACATGTGCAAGTTTGTTACATGGGTAGATTGCATAATGTTGAGGTTTGGGCTTTTAGTAAACCCATCACCCAAATAGTGAACATTGTACCCAATAAGCACTTTTTTTCTTTTTTCTTTTGAGACAGAGTCTCACTCTGTCCCCTTGGCTAGAGGGCAGTGGCACAGTCTCGACTCACTGCAACCTACGCCTCCTGGGTTCAAGCGATTCCCCTGCCTCAGACTCCCAAGTAGTTGGGATTACAGGTGCATGCCACCACACCTGGCTAATTTTTTGTGTTTTCAGTAGAGACAGGGTTTCACCATGTTGGCCAGGGTGGTCTCGAATTCCTGATCTCAGATGATCCACCTGCCTCGGCCTCCCTAAGTGCTAGAATTACAGGCGTGAGCCACAGTGTCCAGCCCCAATAAGTAATTTTTTAACCCTTGCCCTGCTTACTCCACTTTTGGAGTCCCCAGTGTGATCTTTATGTCCATGTGTACCCATTATTTAGCTATTGCTTATACTTGAGAATATATAGAATTGGACTTTTGATTTCTGAGTTACTTTGTTTAGGATAATGGCCTCCATTTTCATCTATGTTGCTGCAAAGGATATGAGTTCATTCTTCTATGGCTGTATAGTATTCCATTACACTTGCTTTATCCATTCCACCATTTACAGACATTTAAGTTGATTCCATGACTTTGCTATTATGAACAGTGCCGCGATAAATATATAAGTACATGTGTCTTTTTGATAAAACAATTTCTATTTCTTTGGGTAGAGAGTAGCAGGATTGTTGGGTCAAATGCTGGTTCTATATCTAGTTCCCTGAGAAATCTTCATGCTGTTTTCTGTAGGAGTTTTACTAATTTAAATTACCACCAAGAATGTGTAAGAGTTCACTTTTCTGTGCATCCTTGCCAACGTCTGCTACCTTTGTGACTTAATAATAGTCATTCTGACTGGTGTGGATGGTACATATTGTGCTTTTGATATGCATTTCTCTGATGATTAGTGATGTCTCCTTTTGAAATGTGTTTGTTCATGTCCTTAGCTTACTTTTTAACAGGGCTATTTGCTTTTTTCTTGTTGATTTGCTTAAGTTTCTTATAGATTCTAGATATTAGGCCTTTGTTGGATTGATAGTTTGTAAATCTTTTCTCTCATTCTGTACATTGTCTGTTTACTATGTTGATTATTTCTTTTGCTTTGAAGAAACTCTTTAGTTGAATTAAGTCCTATATGTCTATTTTTGTTTTGTTGCATTTGTTTTTGGGGTTTTCCTCATGAATTCTTTGCCTAGGCCAATGCCCAAAAGAGTTTTTCCAAGCTTTTTTTCCTAACATTTTTACTTTGAGGTCTTATATTTAAATGTTTAATCCATCTTGATTTAGTTTTTGTATGTGGTGAGAGATAGGGATCCAGTTTCATTCTTCTGCATATGGCTAGCCGGTTTTCCTAGCACCGCTTATTGAATAAGATGGCCTTTCGCTATTTATTTTTGTTGACTTTGTTGAAGATCAGTTGGTGGTAGGTGTGTGGCTTTATTTCTGGGTTTTCTATTCTGTTGCATTGATCTATGTGTGTTTTTTCGTACCAGTATCATGCTGTTTTGGTTACCCTAGCCTTGCAGTATAATTTGAAGTCAGGTAATGTAATGTAATGCCTCTGGCTTTGATCTTTTTGCTGAGGATAGCTTTGGCTATTCAGGCTCATTTTTTGGTCCCATATGAATTTTAGAATAGTTTTTTCTAATTATGTGAAAAATGATATTGGCAATTTGAGAGGAATAATGTTAAACCTGTAGATTACTTTAGGCAGTATGGCCATTTAAATGATACTGATTTTTCCTATTCGTAAGCATGGGATATTTTTCCATTTGTTTACGTCATTTCTGATTTCATTCAGCAGTGTTTTCTAATTCTCCTTATAGAGGTCGTTCCCCTCCTTGGTTAAATGTATTCCTACATGTTTTGTGTTTGTGTGGCTATTGTAAATGGGAATGAGTTCCTTATTTGGTTCTTAGTTTGAGCTTTGTTGTCGCATAAAAATGCAATTGATTTTTGTGCATTAATTTTGTATCCTAATACACTATTGAAGTTGTTTGTCAGGTCTAGGAGTCTTTCGGAGGGATCTTTAGGATTTTCTATGTATAAGATCATGTCATCTGTGAACAGAGATAATCTGACCTCCCCTTTTTCAATTGGATGCCTTTATTTATTCTTGCCTGGTTGCTCTGGCTGGGATTTCCAGTACTATGCTGAATAGGAGTGATGAGACTGGGCATCCCTCCTTGTCGTATTCCAGTTTTTAGGGGGACTGCTTTCATCTTTTCTCCATTTAGTATGATGCTGGCTGCAGGTTTGCCACTTTGATCTCACATTGGTTTCCCTAGAAAATTTTGGATATCATCCCTTGGGAAAAACCTTCTTTAATATCTGACGGATAAAAATTGTTACATGTTTCTTCAATTTGTATTTGTGCCATCTATTTTTCAATTTTTTCCCAGTGACTGGTCACATATTTTTCTCTCTTTTAATTTTCTGTTTAAGAAATTGTCTTTTTAAAAGTTAATTGATATTAAAGGTTGTCTTTGTGTACAAAGCTCTTAGCTTTTTATTTAGTTTTTAAATTAAAAAATTATAAATTTCTAAGTTTTATGAACTCAGATACTCTCTCTACATATATTTAAGAAAACACAGAGAGAGAGAGAGAAAGTCAAATGATGTCTTTGTTCTTGAGAATACCTCTAATATCTTATCATTAGGGAACTTGATTTCACTGCTTTATTTTGCAGGTTTTATTTATCTTCGGGTAGTTTCTAAGATAAATTACAGAACAGAGTCAAATCACTGTTTAAGAAAACCAGAGATTTTACTAAATATTAAGTTTTATTAGTTATTTTAAGAATACAGGTAATCACAGGGCACAGGAAATGCAGGAAGAATCAATACTGTGTTGTCAGATCCTTCTTTTTGCCACATCACTATACACTGGTACAGAATAACATGTGAGATCTGTAAGCTGTGTATGCTTACTTAGGAGAGAGAGAGTTTGCCTTAGTCCATTTGGGCTGTTATAAAATATGCCATAGATTGGTTAGCCTACAAACAACAAAAAGTAATTTCTCACAATTCTGGAAACTGGGAAGTCCAAGATCAAGGTACTAGCATATTGGATGTCTGGTGAGAGCCAGCTTTGTGTTTGTAGATGGTGCCTTCTCACTGTTTCCTCATATGGTGGAACATTTAAGTAAGCTCCCCTGGGCCTATTTTATAAGGGCAGTAATATCATTTGTGAGGGCTCTGCCCTCATGATTTAATCACCTCTCCAGGGGTCTCATCTCCTAATACCATTACGTTGGTGGTGGTTGGGGGTGGGATAGAGGGGATGGGGAAGATAATTTCAACATATAAATATAGGGGGAACACAAGCATTCAGACCATAGCAGGGTTGTTTTGATTTTTAAATATTTCCATTTGATACTCTGATAGTCACATAGCTTATATGACATTTTCCTAGGAGCCATATGGCAGAGATCCATTGATACAAGTTTTGTTTACCAGATGCAAACTTAAAAAGACCCTGCACATTTTGCTAAAGTACTCCAGATATTAGGACTCTCCTTCTAGAATATACCATCAGTATCTTTTAAAGGAGTCCTATCAGGAGCACGTTTTCAAGAAATGTTGACTGTGTTGACTGTTCTTTTTCTCCAGCCACATAAGTGCACTGGGGAATTAATCCTTGAGATCGGTCAGGCGCAGTGGCTCATGCCTGTAATCCCAGCACTTTGGGAGGCTGAGGCAGGTGGATCACGAGATCAGGAGTTCAAGAGCAAGCCTAGAGATGGTGAAACCCCGTCTCTACTAAAAATACAAAAATTGGCCAGGCATGGTGGTGGGTGCCTGTAATCCCAGCTACTTGGGAGGCTGAGGCAGCGAATTGCTTGAATCTGAGAGGCAGAGTTTGCAGTGAGCTGAGATGGTGCCAATGCACTCCAGCCTGAGCAACACAGAGAGACTGTCTCAAAAAAAAAAAATCCCTGAGATGACCATAGCCCTGTCCAACACCTTGACGGACACTTTTTGAGAAACTCAGTCAAAGGAATCACAGCCAAGTTGTGCTCAGATTCTGATCTACAGAAAAGATGGGATAATAAATGTCTGTTGAACTAAGTGGCTAAGTGTTGAGGTAGGTTTTTACATAGCAATAGGTAACTGATACATATTTTGGTACCTAGAAGTAAGAGTGTTGCCGTACAAATATGTTAGTGGCTAAAAATGTGGGAGTGGTTTTCTATCCAGACAAAAGAAAGAGGCTGAAGTTATTCTGAGGAGCTCGTTAGAGAAAGCCCAAATTGCATTGAAGAAACTGTTAGCAGAAATCTGGACTTTAAAGATGCTGTCAGGGAGAGCTCAAAAACAAGTTACCAAGATGTTATTGGAAATTGGAGGACGGGGGAATCTTTGGTATGCAGTGGCAGAAAGTTTACCAACACGATCCCCTGCAGGAATGTGAAATGTAGAAAGTGTGTCTAATGAACGGTACGATGTAGCTAAGAAGCTTTTCGAACAACATGCTGAAGGTGCTGACTGATTTCTTCTTTCTGTCTATTGTAAGGGGAGCACGACATTGAGAGAAGGACTGTTTAAAATAAGGAGCCAAAAATTGACGGTTTGGGAAATTTCTGACCTCTTTAATTTGCAAATGATGCTAAAATTAAGATGTATCTTCTGATTAATTTCAGGGTATTACTAAAAAAGCATGACCTAGAGATGAATCTGAGAGTGTGACTGTAACATCTTTGGGCAAGCTGTCAGAAAGATCAATGGCAGTTCCTCAGAGGAGTATTTGGTCACACAAAAGACATTATGAAGAGAAGCTTAAGGACTTTTATTTAAGACATTTGTGAGCATGGTTTTTGTTTATTGGAATAAACCCCAATAAGATTCACAGGAGGCCCACAAGGTGACAGTACACAGTGAAAAGAGATTGGTGGACTCCCTTATGCCCTCACAATTATACTGTCAGTAAGCAACATGAGAAAATTACTCAACTGAGAACAAGTGTTACCTTTCATGAAAAAGAAATGACTCAGGTGGCAGATCTAAAAGTCCAGATAGACATGCAGAGAGCCGATGAAGATTATGAGACCTAAGGAAGGAACTTGCAACATGTGCCAATCGCTATGGACCAGTGATTCACGTTTTGTTCCCATTTTTCTCCTAGTTGCTTCCCCGCTTTGGGACAGGAATAGGAAGACAGTGGTAAGAAAGGAATTGGGAGTTCAAGAATCCATGAACTACAACATATATAACAATATGTTGACTAAAGGAAACTAGACACAAAAGGCTATATGCTGTTATCATTCTATTTACATGGAATTTAAACACTAGCAAGAGAAACTTACTGTTGTTTGATTTCAGGATAACAGTTATCCTTGGGAGTGGAAGGGATAATAATTGCACTGTATTATATGAGGACAGCTTCTGCTTTTTCATCTCTATGCTGAGTACATGAGTACGTTCATTTTATGAAACTGTAAGCTAATAGGTATTTTCACTTTGTCAACCGTAGGCTAACACTTCCTGTATGTTTGTAAATCTAAGTTATAGCTCAGTAAGTTTATGTAAGAAAATAAAGATTTTGGCCGGGCGCGGTGGCTCAAGCCTGTAATCCCAGCACTTTGGGAGGCCGACACGGGCGGATCACGAGGTGCGGAGATCGAGACCATCCTGGCTAACAGGGTGAAACCCCGTCTCTATTAAGAAATACAAAAAACTAGCCGGGCGAGGTGGCGGGCGCCTGTAGTCCCAGCTACTCGGGAGGCTGAGGCCAGAGAATGGCGTGAACCCGGGAGGCGGAGCTTGCAGTGAGCGGAGAACCGGCCACTGCACCCCAGCCCGGGCGAAAAAACAAGATTCCCACCTTTTAAAAAAAAAAAAAAAAAAAAAAGAAAATAAAGATTTTAATTATAATATATAATAAATAATAATACAGACAAAAAGAGGTAAGAATTTCTTTAGGAAATATTTTAAAGGTTAGATTTAATATAAGCTAGGAGAAAGAACAGGTTTTATTTTAAAATTATTTCTTGGAGTAACTATCTCATAGATGAAATAAAATATTATATAACTCATACATACATGATCTTGCTAAGATTTAAAACAAAATGCTCATAGAGTGTATTATTTAAGACATTTTTTGGTTGCAATTACCTTAAGCTAAAAAGGGACTTTATTGTTGCAACAGTTGGTTAGTAACAATCCTTGGATTATCTCCCTGAATCAAGAAGAATGCTGAAAGAATCAGAATCTCTCTTCTCTCCTTTTTTTCTTTTTTTTTCGCATCTCTTATTTGTTCTTGTTTTACTTTGGCTTTATTTTTGCAAATAGCCACTGTGGTTGAATGTTTGTGTCTCGACTCTCCCACCCCTAAGAAATTCCTGTGTTGATATCTTTAGCCCTAAGGTGATGGTATAAGAGATGGAGCCCTTGGGAGGTGAATAGATCATGAGGGTGGAGCTCTCTTGAATGGGATTCCTGCTCTTACACCTGCAAGAGGTTGCTCATTCCTTTCATAATGTGAAAACACAGCAAGAAGGAGCTTTTTGAGGAAGTGGGACCTCACGAGATACTGAGTATGCTGGTGCCCTGTTTTGAACTTCCCGGCCTCCAGAAATGTAAGAAATAAATTTCTTCTTTTTTTATTTAAGTCACACAGTTTATGATGTTTTATTCCAGCAGCCCAAACTAAGACACAGATTTATTTCCTGTAGTGGAAGAGACAGCTTTTCACTATTAATATGAAATATCTTTCTCTGTGCCTTGGTTTGTTTATCTATAAAACAGGGATTAGGTACTCAGCTTATAAGGTTTTTGTGAAAATTGGATGGGTTATTCAAGTGTTCAGAACAGTGCCTGGCACATAGTAAAACTTGGTTTGGCTATCCAGCCTGGACTTCTCCCTTGAATCCAGTCTCATATATCTAATTGCCTGTTTGAGATCTTTATCTAGATGCCTAAAAGATGTAGTACATTTAACATTTCCAAAACTGAGGTCCTGGTGTTCTCTCCACACCTGCTTTTCTCACATTTTTCTAATATCAGTATACTCTGTTTTTCTAGTTACTCGGGCCAAACATCATCCTAAACTATTGTCTTTCTCCCAAATCCCACATCATATTTATTTAGCAAGTCATGTCAGTTTGATTACTGCTGTTGGATAGAACTTTCTATATTGATGGAAAAGGTCTATATTTGTGCTGTCCAATATGGTAGCGTACTTGATGTGGCTACTCAGTCTCCAAAATGTAGCTGACATAAATGAGCAACTAATTTTTTAATTTAATTTTTAGTAAATTAAAGTTAATGCAATTGATAAAGCCCACAGTTCCCTAACTGTTTAGTGAGGCACCGTGGGGTGCCATGGTGAACTCATACAGGTGCCATGGTATATTTTAAATTTTCATAGAAACACAGAAACATTAAACATCTCTTGGACATTATCTAAACTACTAGCTTAAGAGAGTTTAAAGTTCCAAAATCAGATTATGACACAGTCTTTTCAATGATCTTATATCTTTTTGAGCTTAGATTTTCCATTATTATCTCCAACAAAAGCCAAATATTGTTAGAAAATCAGCATGAAATAGGAAATAAGTTTGACATTGTCCATTTAGATTTCAAAGATTAAGAAGTTCTGTAGTACCTGATACACATAACCCATTATCAAGTGTTGTTTAAAGGTAAAATAAAAATATTAATTTTTCTTTTAATTTATGTATAGCATTTTTTTTTCAAATATCTACTAAGTTGTTGGGGTATTAAAGGTTATTACATTGTGTGGCCCTAACCACTTGATAAATGAAATGGTTAGAGATTTTTGGCCTGGGGACATTGAAAATGTTACTTAGATATTATAAAAGAGTGCTATAAACTGAGAAAATATAGGAGTCTGTGGAGTTAGATTATTTGTTGTCTATTTTGGTTTTTATTATTTACTGAAATTCTGCTTTTAATTTTTATAACTCTAGGAAACACTGTAGGAAAATGGTGCAATGAAGTTCCCAATGCTATAAAAATTAGTTATAAAAGTGAATTTGTGGTTCTGATCTGAGCCACTTTTTTATTTGTTTACCACCAATAGAACTTGGAAACAATATTAAATTTGGATTAGTAACAAATGATGATCAAAAATTATTTAAAAAATACAGTGAGGTTTTGGTTTCAGGAGAACTTCAAAACAGTTTTAAAACCCTTTGGATGTGACAAAACCCAATTGAATACTGCCAAGGCACTCTTCCTAATTTTTTCAGCTCTTGTGTATTTGTGAAGAAATTTAATCCTCATGTTACTGATTCATTTACACTTAACTCATCAAAATGTTTGGTACGTGCTACAGCATTTGATATCCGAAGAGCTTTATGTGATTTTACATCTGGGAATTCTAAAGTTTTATAAGTAATTTTTTAACTTTTTTAGAAAGGATGTGGAACTAGAACCTTAAATTTGACTTTACTTTAGTATAGTTTGGAAACAAAGTGGTAGTGGACTAATGAAATGATTTTGCTGTCCCCCTTGAAACAGCTCTTGTAAGCTGTTTCAGCATGGTAGATTTGAGTTGTCCTTAACGAAATATTATTTCAATAACTGAAAAACTGAGTAATAGTAAAATATTTTATGTGTTTTCTTTTACTGAAAATACTCTCATTCTGAAAATGAAAAATTAAATTTTAATCATTTTGCAATCTCTCTTTAACATAGTAAGCCATATTGGTTAATTAATTATCTTATTTTTCATTGGCAAAACTGTCAAAATCAACATAATAGCCTCGGTCACAGTATTTTGAGTGTAATAAATTCTATCTTTACCCTTGAGAATGTGTCTTGCAGCCACCAACCATTAACGTGTTAAAAAACAAAAGCTTTAAAAAATGCATTACATCATGTCTACAAAAGGCAAATGTTTTCTAATCACACTGTGTTGTTTTGCCTAACTTTTAAATGGCCTCGACACAAGGCATTTATGAAATGAAATGAAACTCTAAGCAAATACTAAATGTGAGTAATCTTATTTATATTTAACATTTAGCTCACTAAAACACAATGTGTGGTTCTCTTTGATACACAAAGATAATGTGATATCATTAGGACACTTACTGGTTTGAATCATATGAAGTTGCCATTATTAAGAAAAAATGTGTTCAGTTATAGGCAATTTCTATGACTGAACTGTGTCTGGTTACGAACATGTCAATATGGAAAGTACTGTTTCCACAGGAATCACCTTTTCAGGAAAACCTAGTTTTCTTGTTTTAAAAAAAGCTGTTTATATCACTATCACATTTTTCTACTATAAACCTTTTCTTAATCTGGAAACAAACTTCAAATCTTAGTTGTTTGAGTCCAACAGTCAGGAGAGCCAGGTACTGAGATTATAACCCTGAATCTCAGTGGATTACACGTAATACATTTAAATTTCACTCATAGTCCTTGTCTGCTCTACGTCTGTTGTCTTCATTGCAGGACTCAAGCTGATGAGACACTGATAGTTATGGAGACAGAGAAAAAAGGGAATACAGTGAAGAAGAAGCTGGCTCCGAAAACTTCTGTTGAAAGTTTCAAGATAGTTCACTTGTACTCACATTTCATGGGCCAGAGCAAATTGTAGCAAACCACAACTACAAAAGTGAAGAAACACAATTCGGCCAGGTGCTCCAAAAGGTAGAGAACAGAATATTGGTAAACAAATCTAATGACTACAGTACTGGCACTTGAAGATACAGCTCTTAGATTATGTAAGATCCACCACAGAACCCACACCTTCAGGAGCCTGGAGTTACTCCAAATTCAACTAATGAAGGATCATAACCTATGAACATGAGTACTGGAGATATACAAATTCATTATGCATGAAATGTTGCAAAGGCAGTAAAAAAAATACTGTGTAGTATGGAGAGAGAAAATTAGTACCACTATCTTATTTGGATGAACTAACTTTGAGGTGTCAACCTAAGTAACACAGAGAGGCTCCCTAAAAGAAAATGATATTTATTCAAAGAATAAGCTATTGCAATGGAGATGTGTATTTCATAGTAAACTATATGCGTGTTCAGGGAGGTAAAGCAAGACAAAAGTTTTTAAAGGAAAAATAAGGAGGGTAACATAATTGTTTTGAGATAATTATTCTTGGCTATAAGAACCAATAACAAGGGCGGCACCAATTCAAATTTGAACAGGCAATTGTTGGGCAGATGTTTTGCCAAAGTATATTTTGTGTTTGGTTGTGATGGCGTTTGTGCAATGTTGTTGATACGGTTTGGCTGTGTCCGCACCTAAATCTCACCTTGAATTGTAATAATCCCCATGTGTGAAGGGCGGGGCCAGGTGGAGATAATTGAATAATGGGAGCAATTTCCCCCAACTGTTCTCCTGGTAGTAAGTCTCAGGAGAGCTGACGGTTTTATAAATGGGAGTTCCCCTGAACAAGCTCTTTTGCCTGATGTCATGTAAGACGAGACTCTGCTCCTCATTCACCTTCTGCCATGATTGTGAGGCCTCCCCAGCCCTGTGGAACTGTGAGTCAATTAAACATTTTTGCTTTATAAATTACCCAGTCTCTGGTATGTCTTTATTAGCAGCGTGAGAACAGACTCATACAGTTGGGGGTTTTGAAGAATTTTTTGTGATAGTTTTTGTTGTCAATCACGCATGAGACTCCTTTCTTCATGACCTTTCATGGATCTATTTGCCAGGATATTTTAAACACAAGTGACTCGATTTTTGTTCTGGTAACTTTTACATAGGTTTAGATTTTGTTAACATAATTCTGCCGTAGGAGTGGACCCCATAAACCAATGGACATAATCTGAACCTGAGTCAGATTTGACTGCTTCGTGGAGCCCAATTGAGTGTTGACTATGGCTTGACATTATGTTTACCCTAAATAGTCAATTGGATGATATTGATTCAGTCAAGACTGGGGGAAAAATAATCAAGCCCATTGTTTAGTTTTCAGGGACTTGTATGTTTATATGGACACACTCTCACACATATTTTCTTTTTTTTTTCCTTATCTTTTATTTCTAGTGTATGATGTCAGCATACAACATAGCCAGGGATAACGGACACCACCACAGAGTTTGTCATTTTATTTTGTAAGGAAGTAGATTATATACACAAGTGATTAAATAACTCTCATGCTAGTAAGAATAAATTCTTTAAAGACATAAATTTTTAAATGAGGCAAAATTTTCAAGAAAAAACAAATTTTTATAATAAAAAGAAAGTAAACCAGCACATATAGGACTGTTCTTAAGAAGTAAAGATTCAAAAAATATATATTTAATGGTAGAACATTCAACTTTTTTAAGTTAACCAACTCAAATAATTTTGAAGTAACCATTAATGTCACATTTAAGACTCAAATGAGCATCAATATTGTAATAATCTAGTACTTTAAGTAATTTATTTTCTACTTTTTTAGGTCAGAAACAGTGACAGTATCATTAACTGCTCCCAGTTACCAAAGGAATTATCAAAGGACAAAAAGACTAAATCTACGCTAAACTCAAGATATTACAGGAAATATTCTCTAACATATCACTTATCTTTGCTTGATTTAAAAGACAGCTGATATTGCTGTAATAGGCTGGAAAGCTAACCCATTAGAAAGGAATGTGAAACTTTTGCTTAGAGACCACCTTGCTGCCATGAACAGACTGCAAAATTAGCCCGGCAAGAAACAGGGAAAGCTCAACTTCAGTGAACCGCCATGTGAAATGGCCTAGCTAGCTTTATTCACTTAGATCTGACATATTCATTTTTTTTTCTGGGGTGTTATTTTTATTTTAAATGTAACTACTCTATTTTCGAGAAAGATAAAACATTATGATGGCACCACACAACAAAGGAACAATTCAATTACTAAGTATTCAATATAAAATAGTGCAGTAAATATATTCTTAAAGTAAATGTAATGTTGACTGCATATCACAAGGTAATCAATGTGATTTTTATAGAAGCACTTCTTCCTTTAATTAACCATAATTATTAATGGCTGGTACTTTGACACTTTTTCCTTCATAGTTTAACTTTTTACCAAATAAGTTTTGATAGTTTTTAAGCAAACTGTTATTTTCCATCATCAAGTCTCTGCCTACTTGTTGGGCCCAGAAATATTTTTATATTTCCTCCATTTCCTTTCAACTTTTTCCTTGGCACCTACCATTGTATCATCCTTTTCTCCAGATGGTAGGTCCTTGCCTATGAGCCATGGCTCAAATATTCTGATACTAACTTTTCTAGATCCTTCCCATAATATATATCTTTATCCACAATGTTTTACTGAGCCCACCCTAGGCACTGTGGCTTCCATGACACAATTGTCTGGAGATACTATTTCACTTCAAAGGCCCAAATCAATCCCTTTCTCATTTACAAGTTCCAATTTTCACACTTCCACTGAGCAGGAAGTCAAATCAATGATTTCACCATCTTATTATTGTATTTATTATTTTTACATTGACATTCCCTTCAAACGGCTCTAAGGTGCCTAAAATGCCAACAGGATCTCAACCAACTTTTCTGTATTTACTTGTGTGGTGTAATTAATCTATTATTCAGAAAATGCTCCCCTGCCCTCACTCAGTTTATTTTTTTTCATGTTTTATAATTTGTGCTGTTTTAAACATTTCTTAACTAAATCGTTAAAAGTTGAATTTAGTAAGATAGTTGAAAAGAAATGATCTATCTAATTTTAAAAATTATTTTCTGTAAGGTTTTTATCAAGTAGAAAAAGACTTAATGCTTACATAGGTTCGTGATTTATTTCTTACCACGGTATTTTTTAACACTAAGAAAAAAATTGTTAACTTTATTAGGAAGGATGAAAAAATTTAGATTTTATGTACTTGCTTTGGTTTTAGCCTTTCAATAAACAACATGTATCCTCTTTATCATAGTGCTTTTGCTTTAAGAAAAAGTTTGTGTCAAAATTTAATGCTGTCTACTAATTTCTAATGCTCAATTGCTTAATAGGAATAGTCTTATGGAACCCTCTCCACATAAATTCATGAGTTCATTTATCTTGCACTTGTAAATGAGAATGCCTAAGGGTCTTCTGTACTTTTATTAACAACCTCACATCCCCAAATCTCTGACAACAACTATGGGCAGTGGCTCTTCACAACAGAAATAAGCTATTATTTTCGTTAGGTTAAGCTGGAAGAAGCCTACAACTTATAATGGGAAAAACTCCTTTACTCGTAATCTAGGAATGAATTTTAATGGAGCCAAGACAAGTGTTGTGTTCCTAAAAGAAGATTCATTTAAATGGTGAAATCAAGTCAAAGGAATACATATTTATAAAATGTTATGTTTCAGACTTTTGAATGGGTACATATCTATTTCCTGTTTTTTTCCCTAATTCAATGGCATGACTATTCCTTGGTTTAATTAAATATCTTTAACAAATGTGTGCTTGGTTTAAACAATAAGTCACAAAGCTATTTGCCAGCATTATTTTCAAATTGCATCTAGAATCTCTCCATCTTTATGTTAAAACTCATTCCAATGCACAGGCAGGACAAGATTGATGTAATTATTTAAACAGAAACAAAGAGGGTTCTGTTCTTAGTTGCAAATCATGTTGCTGCAAATCCACTGCCCTGGCACTGAGTGATGAGTGCTGTGGAGATAAGAGGTTGTAAGCACCAGAAAGAGTCATTTATGGAGTAATTCCAGGGAACTATAGCAGTACTTCAGATGCACAGCATTCCTTAAAGAAAGATCATTAATAGTAAGTCACACACACAAGTAATTTATGACTAAAAGCAAATAAAATAGTTTACAGATTTTCTCTATTTCCCTTTGAGGAGGAAAATGTTCTATTCAGTTAACAATAAGAAGAATAAGAGTAAGAACAAAAAAGTAAGGCGAGGAGAAGAGGTCTTAGTGACAACACACAAGATAAAATGAACAGTTTAAGCAATAATTCAGTGGCTAGCTAGCTGAGTGAATATCCTTAATTTGATTGAAATTTACTTAGCTGGTCTTTCCCACTAACAATCTTAAAGTTATTAACAAAATGCAGCACAAAAGTTGATAGTGTTTAGAGTTAAAAGACTTACTTAAATAGTTACCTGAATGATTGGACAAGTTCCCACATATTAATGGAACTTTAACGAATTCATGATCATGTTAGACCATACTTTCCTCAAGAGAGTAGGAAATATTACTTCTACTTGAAATGTTTTATTTTCAGAGAAATGCTCTGGGATGAAATTAGATAATACTTGTGAAATTTCTGTGCCAATAATAAAGAAGTTTAAGTTCTGTTAATTCCAAATAAACCTTCTATTCAGATCTGTTGATATCTTGAAATTATGACAATCCATATCTTCCTCCCTACTTCTTATTTGCTACTGGCTTAATTTCAAGTGTCTTAATTTAAATATTCTCAGATTATCCTTACATATATTTTGAGTGTTTTCTTTCTCCTAAAATGATATAAAAAGCATTTGAAAACACTGCTTGGTAATGTGGGTATATCAAAGCACATAAATTTCCTTAATATAATTTTTAACGTATTGATTTTTAATTATTTCCTTACATTTTATTTTATTTTTCCAAGAAACAAATTTCTAATATTTTGGAAAAAACTTGTTTGTTACTGGCATACTGTTTTTCTCTGAGTTTTGTGTTATGGTCAAGGCATCCCACTCTATGTTAGAGCCCTAACCCCAAATACTTCTGTCTTTGGAGATAGGACCTTTAAGAGGTGATTAAAGTTACACGAAGTCCTAAAGGTGTAGCCCTGCTCCAATAGAATTAATGTGCTTGTTCTTTTTTTTTTTTTTTTAAGACGGAGTTTCGCTCTGTTGTGCAGGCGGACGCAACAATGACTCAATCTCGGCTCACTGCAACCTCTGACTCCTGGGTTCAAGTGACTCTCCTGCCTCAGCCTCCCGAGTAGCTGGGATTACAAGCATGCGCCACCATGCCCAGCTAATTTATATTTTTAGTAGAGAAGGGGTTTCTTCATGTGGGTCACACTGGTCTCGAACTGCCGACCTCAGGTTATCCACCTGCCTCGCCCTCCCAAAGTGCTAGGATTACAGGCCTGAGCCACCACGCTTGGCCTAATGTGCTTGTTCTTATAAGAGATACCACAGAGTTCTCTTTGTCTTTCTCCCTGCCATGTGAAGACATAGCAAGAAGGGCCACCGTCTGCAAGTCAGAGAGAGAGAGCACTCACCAGGACCAGAGACAGCTGGCACCTTGTTCTTGGACTTCCAGCCTCAGATCTGTGAGAAATAAATATCTGCTGCTTAAGCCACCCGATCTCTAGTATTTTGTTATTACAGCTCAAACAGACTGAGACGCTGAGACTAAATAATTTAAACTGATGTGAAGATAAAAGCATTTGAAAGACTCAGAAATCAAGATTTTTTTCACTTTCTTTATCACATTGTAATAAATGCTCTCAACTCTTGTTCTCACTGGAAGGATATGAAATATCCTCAGAATGTACTTGAATAATTATAATTGTGCAGATATGTTTTGAAAATATCAGATTTCAAGGTAAACATTAACTATTATGAAAAAAATTCTTAATTTGTAGCATTTAAACTTTATTCTAGTTATTTTCATTTACAAAAAATAATATCCAAGACATTCAGAGTCTAAATCATTACAGTTGCCACCTTGCCATTTTTGTTGACCAAGTTTATTAATGTATTGGGATTGTAAGGGTAAATTAATCTACTCCACATGAAGTGAGTACTGATTCAAGTTGGCAAATGTTCAACAGGATTTTTCATGGAGGCATAGATAGCATAAGAGTACCAGTAACCATTCAAAATATTCAAGCATTTCTTTTTCAATTATAGCTGTATTCTGTAATTATCATCAAGCACTTTTAGCACTGTGTTTGCTGAAGAAATAGAAAGAACAACATTGCTGACAAACGTCACTAGGTTTAGAGTCCATTAATGAGCTTTTCTTAGAAACTGACTTCTTTAAACTTGATCAGCTATGTCTCTTCTGATGATTTAAACGTGGCTTTTTAAAGCTTAAAATCAAAATCCGGAGGTATAGTATAAATCACTGAAATGCAAGTTCCCTTAAATTGCATATTAATGGTTTAAAAAAATGACATGATTATTCTCTCTGTACTAAAGAACCTGAGAGCCTTTTCCATTTTACTTGTAGATTCTGTTTTTACCTTCGGCTTGTGTCCAGTTAAGCAATGACATACATGAATCATCATCCTCTATAGACAAAGAATTTGCCTAAGCTGGAAAGAGAGATAAATACAGGGATGATGTCATAGACCAGAACTATGTCTAGAAAAAGATGAAGGGGATGATTTCATTTTGCTTTCACATAATTTGACCTAAATATTCTATCAGAAATTTTATTAGATGGTAATATAACCACAACTTTAAAGATAAGAAACTGAGACTTAGAAATACCTAATTATTCCTCATTAATACTGCTTATTAATGTCGATGCTAGAGTTAAATGTTAAGTCTGTCTATCTCCAATGCCGATGTTAACTTGCTTCTTTTATATAAACTCTATATGGAAACTGGCCTCCTCACTAATATGAGCCTAATGTTAGTAAGCATTCTGCAGCCAGATAGCAGGTCCCTGAGAATGTGGCAAAATGCGTACATTTTTAAAAAACATACATGTTCGGTAAAATTAACAGAAAGAAAAAACTCTTTTATCGTCTTATTTTTATGGCCATTTCAAGTCTTCTAGTATTTTTGTCCCTGGCTACTTGCAGCATGATTAGACAGCTCAGATATGGGAGCAGATCTACCAGCTTGGGTATGTTGGCTTCCAGGAAAACTGACCCAGCTTCAGCCAATGCAATGCATTAAGTATGGGGAACAAAATAGTTTCAAGCAAGTTGTCAGTGAGGGTCTGAGATAAAGTAACTGGTTTTCCAGTAGATGGCAGCAAAAGGAAAACATGGAAGACACTGTGCCTGAATATGAGCAGCGGGGTAGAATCAAAACCAGACAGGTGGCAAATTCAAGATCAAAAGGACATGAAATTCAGGACACCAGTCACCAGGTGAGTTGACAATTATGATTAAAGGAGAAAACAAGACCTAATAGGAAAATGGAATAGTAAGTGTTCACCATCATGGAGATTATGTTGACCAAATTTCAACAGCAATTGGAGATCAGATTTGAAGACATCTACAGTTACAAAAGTAATTTCAATGTTTTTATCAGCACATAAAAGCATATGTGACTTGAGTCAATATCAAGGCATAAACAGTTATAGCTGATTAAACAACTCTTTGCATAGCGAACACCAAGTGGTAATTGAATACCAAAGTGAGGTACCATCATCACACACAATCTGTAATTACTTTCTTTCCTTAGTTCTTTTGTTGTTCTGTCTCCATGTCCTCCACCAATCTAACCATTCTCCTTGACTTTGAATTCTTCTTTCACCATTCTTCTCTCTTTGCACCAGTTCCTCACCATATTCTTGTGGTCATCTTGTACTGCAATGTAATTTATCATGGTAACAGGCAATTTGGGCAGTAACTAGATAGCCCAGGAGATTCTGTAGTAACTGAACATTGGTAGAAAAAAGATGGATATACTTGCCCTTCTTTGTTCTTCAAATAACATTCTCTAATTTCATGTCAATGAAACTGTGTTTAACTGTTACTCAGTGATGAGCCCTTCTGTTAAATCACAGAAATCTTCCTACTATATCAGGAGATGAACTATTAACCTAAACTATATTCTTAAGGGGTAAACATTATCTATCTGTTCAGCAAGTTTCTAGCAATATAAAAGTCTATCCCTTTATTCTTTGCTATTTAGGGTGGTGGGTGGAAGGCATTCAACTGAGAAGAAACCTCCCCAAAATTAATATTCTCTTCTCCATTTATTTAACATGTTTCTGTGTTTGCATTTTAAATATTCTGCTTGCCACTTCAGAATGAATACCACATGATTATGCAATCATATAGTGCTGATCTAATCCTAGGAAGGTGCATGTAAATTTCATTACAATGTAAAGTGATCAGCTTTACATGGCTGATGTATTTACAATCATGGTTTACAAACATGACACTGACTCTTATCAATATCAATGATATGGAGGAAATCTAGGGCCTTGAATTTCACATTTTCCTCAATGTAAGTGTGTTTTGTTTGTTTTTTGTTTGTTTGTTTTTGGAGGGCCTCCAAATGTTTACATAACATCCACTAAATGGACATTAAATTTCAAATAAAGTAACTGTGACATTTCCAAACAATTTTTGAGTATTTGACTATAAATACATGAGAAACCCTAAAAATAATAGTTAATTCATTTCAAAAAACTAACGATAAACATATCAGTCCTTTTAATCAAATTCCATGTGAAATTTTTAAAAAAATATTTGCTATATTGAAATAATAGTAAATCCAGAACATTTAATATATTTTTCTCTTTCATTGATATGCACATACCCTGGTTGAGTTGATTGGTTTCAAGTCTAAATAAACATAGCAACAGTTTTCATACCTTACTGCAGGGATCAACCAACTTTTTTCTATAAAAGGCCAAATAGTAAACATTTCATCTTTGTGAGGCATACAGCCTCTGTTGCAATTACTTAACTCTGCAGTTGTAGTATGAACAGCAGCCACAGATAATATATAAGTGATGGACATGTTATATTAGGCTAGAGCAAAAGTAATTGCAGCTTTTGTCATTACTATTAATGACAATTATTTTGCACCAACCTAATAGTGCAATAAATCTATCTTTATGAAATTTAAGCACCAGACTGGATTTGGTCCATAGGCTGACCCCTCCACTAGAGTTTCTATCTCTTACTGTTTTTGACCTTAAATCATTTCTCATAACTTTATCAATGTTATATGCATCTATATAACTTTAATCATCATATGGAATAGTTGTACATATTTGCATCCCTGATGTCTCACTAGGTTTATATAAGTGTGTGTGGTCATCTGGACTACTCTTCTCTTCCAGTTTTACAGATAACAATGTTGGGCCTAATGGTATAGGTATATTTAAAAGAAGGGAAAAACTCTATCTCCCATAACCATTTTTCCTTCTCCTCAGTTTTCGTATAAAACAGTCTCTTGGAAGACCAAGACCATTTAAAAGGTAGTGAAAATGATAAAGGAATAATACTGGGTAGTCACAAGAGAATGGAAAATTCCAGGCAACAGGTTCACATGACTAGCAAAAGGAAACTGTTGACATAGCTGCAGATGTTAAGGGCTGATAAAACCCTGAAAAATAGTGTGGACCAAGCTGGCTAAGACGGACAGGACCCAACATGGCCTGGATTTGACATAGGCTTCATCTAGGACCTCATTATACACTCAATAACATACAAATCACATACCCACCAGTGCCATGACAGTTCTGGGAACACCCATATTTGGTGGGAAAATGGGTGACACTACAGTTTCAAGAAATCTGTATCTTTTTCCAGGAATCTTCATAAATGTTCCACTTCTTTGTTAAAAAAAAAAAAAAAAAAAAAAACCACACACATAAAGGTAGCAGCCCCAAACCCCCTTTCGCATGCGTGTGTCTCTCTTGACTATGCCTGCATTCTGCTTTCTTGAGTGTCGCTTTGCAATAAATCTCCATACTTTTGCTATTTTCTGACGCGTCCTTGAATTTATTCTCGTGACATGTCAAGAGCCTGGACTGCTGCTGGAGTCCAGGTCCCACCGACGTCTGGGAACCTTCCCTTGGCCACTGGTATCAGAATGTTAGATGAGAGAAGACCTTAGTGGTCATTTAGTGTAAGTTTCTACTTTGCAGATGAAGATATTGGGGTACAAAAATTAAGTGATTTCTCAAGCCAATTCAGATAGGCAAAGCAAAACAAACAAAACTTCAGAGTTGAAGTTCTGCTTTTAACTCTCTGGTATAATGTTCTACTCACAATTCTCAATAATATCTTAAACAAGAATATAGAAGAAGGAAGTAAAATAGGAGCAGCCTAACACCCTGGCTATTAACAGCGCTCAAACAATGTTGTTTCATTCCTCTGCCATGTTCTGAAACTGACTCAAAATAAACTTGCATGTCCCACAACTTTGTCAAGTACTGACAAATGTTGACAACATATATAATGCCTATTACAGGGCAATATATATTTATTAAAGTATAAGGAGCATATTTTGTTGTAATTTTAGCAAGGGAAGCTGCATAGTCATGTCTTAATATAGTAAATCTGTAACAGGAAGCTTTGAGGAGGGGGGAACGAATTCATTTGTGTAAAGCTCCTCATGATCTCTTCAGGGTTTATAACAACCCACCTCTGATCTGCATGTTGGAGAATCACGTAAGTTGTGAACAATAAGAACATATCTTTTAGAAAAAGGGAAAATCAGGCTAGTTTTGATTATAGTATGTGCGTGTGTTTCTGTATGTGTGTGTGTGTGTGTTTTCCCCTGTGAGCTTGTGGAGATGAGCATAGTGTGTGGAATGTGATCTCCAGGAGGGTACCAGAAGCTGGATGTGAGGTTGCTAGGCAATTTTCCCTATTGTTTTAAACAAACTGCACAGGCCTGGCAGCAGCTGTCAGAGTTCCTGGCTCTTAAGAATAACAGAGCTGAAAAACACAAAGAACAAAGTCTTCCACAATAAATGGCAATAAATAACAGGAACTTTCTACGCCAGTAAATGCAGGCACTTGGATGTTAAAGCAATTAATAAGGTTAACAAACACAAGAGGCCATTTGAATTCTATTTGTTGTCAAATACTTCTTCCCCCGAACACTTTAATTGAAATGGTAAGACAATCTGAAAAGAGAATGGTAGTCTGTGATTTTGATAAATTATTCCTTTAAAATCACCGTTTTCTTGCTTGTTTATTCTGATTTTATGCATGGAGAATTTCAAATCAGTGACAACAGCATAAAACTTACTCTAAATAAGTTTTGAAGACTTTAAATAGAAATAAATTCTACAATTTAAATGAACAAAACAGTTTGGTCAACTGTATCATCACCACAAGACTCCCTCTACTTAACCCTTTACGGCTGTCAAAAAAATTGCACCAAATTTAGTACAAAAAATTCAACAAATGGCTTTTATTTGCAATTTGAGAGTCGGGAAACACTCAATAAAATAGAATGAGTATTCCGATGAGCCAAGCAGAAGAGGTTGGCTTTATAGGCAGAAAAAGGGGCTGCGGAAAGTAGAAACAGAGAACACAAAGCAGACTGGTCATTTCACAGTGAGACTGTTTTTGTAAAGGTGAATGCAGAGGGGACTTCTTTATCCTGCCAGCAAAAACTGACCTGTTTGGGGATTTGGCAACTCTCCCTCTCTCTCTCTCCTGATTTCTTGGAAGTTCAGATAAACAACATCATTTTGTCTTGGTGATGTGGAACTCCAAGATAAGTATCTCCATTTTGGTTTGGTCTGTTGGGCCTATTGCAGGAGTTCGGTCCAAACAAATGACCTTCCTATAAATGTTATGTAACATTGCTATAACCATTTTTTCACCCCTCTCCTCTTTTTCATGGAGATGGTTACACAAAGCTACATGTGATGAGATTGAATGGAGCTACACACACACACACATACACACAAGGTCACATATAACTGTTGAGATCTGAATAACGCCTACAGTTGTATCATTGTCCATTTCTTGGTTGTGATAGTGTGCTGTAGTCATGTAAGAGATTGTCATCAGAAGAGGCTGCAGTGTGTCTCACTTTTCTGCCTATTGCTTTTCAATCTTCTGTGAATCTAGAATTATTTCAAAATAAAAATTTTAAACAAACTAAAGAAGTCATTAATTTTTAATATTTTGGAATTAGAGCGTTTTTTTTCTTTAGAATGAATCAGTGAATCATAGTTTCTACCTATATGTGAACAATTTCCTTTCCTTCAATTGATGTTTGCTTGATCATCCATTACAAAACAATTTGAAAGGGTAACTCAGACATCTCCTGGTAACTGATTTTATTGACATATTGCTGGGCTGAAAAGTTATTTGAAGGGAGGTTCTTTTTAAAAGATTCTATTTATGGAGTCTACACCACTGGGAAATCTAAAATTAAGAATTATTCTTAATAGAAACAATGAGTTTGCACACTCAGAATGTTGAGTCTTCAAACCAAATTCTTTGAGACAGTGGTTTTCAAAGCGTGTGTAAGTATATATGTGTTTTAACCTTTTAGTTTGAAATAAATACAGGTTAACCAGAAGTTGCAAAGGTAGTACATAGAGGGTCCATACACCTTTCACTAAATCCCCCAGTAATTACATCTTTAACTACAGTCAAAATAAAAACCAGGAATTTACATTGGTACAATGTGTAAGTGTACAGTTGACCCTCAGTGACATGAGTTTCAACTGCGAGGGTCCACTTACATGTGGATTTTTTTCACCCAAAGGCTGATAGAAAGTACAGTATTCATGGGATAAGAAATCCATGCATAGAGACAATCATGTTTCACAGAGCTGCCTGTGGGACTTGAGTGTGCATGGATTTTAGTATGGGGGCAGCGCAGGCTGGAACTAACCTAATCCCCTGTGTATACCAAGGAACAACTGTAGTTCTATGCTACGTTAATACGCAAAAAGATCTTTTAAATCCCACCTCAATCAAGATTCAGAACTATTCCATCACCCCAAAGATCTGATGTGAACATTTTACCACTTCAAATGAAGTATAGAAACTTCAGACGGGTGTGGTGGCTAACGCCCGTAATCCCAGCACTTTGGGAAGCTGTGGGTGGGAGTGGATCATTTGAATCAGGAGTTTGAGACCAGCCTGGCAAACATGGTGAACCCCGTCTCTACTGAAAATACAAAAATTAGCCTGGCATGGTGGTGGGCGCCAGTACTCCCAGCTACTGGAGAGGCCAAAGCAGGAGAATTGCTCGAACTGCCTCAGGAGGGAGGCAGAGATTGCAGTGAGCCGAGATCACTCCACTGCATTCCAGCCAGGGTGACAAGAATGAGACTCCGTCTCAAAAAAAAAAAAAAAAAAAAAAAAAAAAAAAAAAAAAAAGAAAGAAAGAAGGAGGAAACTTCGCTTCCTTTTAAATTTCTCAACCCTCCACTGTTTATAATATCATTGTCTTAAACATTTCCTGGCATACATTGACCTCCACTTCATACAATGCTGTACTTTTTACTCTTTCAAAAATAATTGAGAAAGCTCAAGAAGAGACGGAAAATGTATTCATATTTGCTCTGCCCATTATTCTTCCTTAATGTTTTAAGGTGCTTTTTAAAATTTCCTTTCTGTCTAGAGAACTTTATTTTGCCATCCTTAGGTTTACTGGCAATAAACTCTCAGTTTTCCTTCAACTTAGACTGCCTCAATCTCCCCTTCATTCCTAAAGGGTATTTTTGTTGGATATAAAATTCAGAGTTGATAATTCTTTTCTTTCAGCACTTCAAAAACATTGTGTAACTTTTCTTCTGGCCTCCAGGTTTTCTGATAAAAAACACCCTGTCATTTGAATTGTTCTGTTTTTTCCTTTTAGGTAAAGTATGTTTTTTCTTGCTGCTCAAGATTACTTCTTGTCTTTACTTTTAAGAAGTTTTATCATGATGTGTCTTGGTGTGACTGCCCTCTTACTTAGGATAACATCTATATTTACTTTTGAAATGCTATCCATGAAATCCAAACATATAACAAGAAAGAGTCATTAAAACTTCTAAGATCAAAAAGCATGCTGTATGTTACAAAACTCTAATTTTATCCATTTATTGTATTTCTTATATTTCTTTCTTTCTTTTTTTTTTATTATTTAGCTTTTATTAGATACCAGACTCTGGAAATCCAGGAGTCATAGAAGATGCACTTAAATCTAAATCCATTATCTTGTCCCAAATTCACCCTGATGTCTTATGAACAATGTGAACTTCACATCAGAAATCAGAACACTTCACTTAACTAGCCTAAAAAAAAATAGAAAGGAGAAAATAGAGAGAGAGAGAGAGAGAGAGAGAGAGAGAGAGAGAGAGAGAGAGAAGGAAAGAAAGAAAGAGAAAGAAAGAAAGAAAGAAAGAAAGAAAGAAAGAAAGAAAGAAAGAAAGAAAGAAAGAAAGAAAGAAAGAAAGAAAGAAAGAAAGAAGGAAGGAAGGAAGGAAGGAAGGAAGGAAGGAAGGAAGGAAGGAAGGAAAGAAGGAAGGAAGGAAAGAAGGAAGGAAAGAAGGAAGGAAGGAAGGAAGGAAGGAAGGAAGGAAGGAAGGAAGGAAGGAAGGAAGGAAGGAAAGAATCAGAACAAACTGCAAGATCTTTACCCATCTCAAAGTTCATCTTGGGAAAAATGACTGGAAAGGGGCAGTTTCTGATACAGTTTACCACACTCCATTTATCACAACTGCTCCTCTCTTGATTATTCTGTCTTTCTTTTTTGGTTTACACATAGCTTTTTAGCCTTTTGTTCCAGTTTGTGGTTAGAAAGTTAAAGTGAAAGGTTAAATACTGAAGTATAACTTATTTGGTACGAACAAAACCGTTCCATCATAGGTTTCCTTATATTTCCATTGAATCGGGATTATCTTTTCTTACTTCAAAGCAATCAGCCTGTCAGATCAGACCCTTTTTTCTGTATTTTTTGTTGCTGTTGTTGTTGTTCTTAGTTTCTTCCATCCGCTAGAGATGAGCAGATAATTCAACCTGCAATATAATGCATAAGAAAGTGTGGAATTATTTTAAGCTGTCCCTACCCTGCCACCACCACTCTTAGAAATTAAATAGAACATGTAGAGTCCTGAAACAGAGTAGTTTGTTTTTGTTTTTGTTTTCTGCAATACGGAGAATTTTCATGTAAATTATAAAAGGAAAACTTGATTTTTAAAGTTCCATTGAATGACTCATGCTTGAGTAGTTGAATGATAATTTGAAAAAGGCTCAATGCACTACAGTGTATTGTTTGCATAGAGAGTGAAAACTATATGAAGTATATATATATACGTATATCCTTTCAGAAAAATCTTACTACAAACTTAGATGATGTCCAAACCTGCTAGTCTACGTTATAAAGTGTACGTGCTTTTTTGTTTGTTTTGTTATTTTTTATTTTTTATTTTTTTGAGATGGAGTCTTGCTCTGTGGCCCAGACTGGAGTGCAGTGGCACGATCTCCACTCACTGCCAGCTCCATCTCCCGGGTTCACGCCATTCTCCTGCCTCAGCTTCCCGAGTAGCTGGAACTACAGGCACCCACCACCATGCCAGGCTAATTTTTTGTATTTTTAGTGGAGATGGGGTTTCACTGTATTAGCCAGTATGGTCTCGATCTCCTGACCTCGTCATCCACCCACCTCGGCCTCCCAAAGTGCTGGGATTAAGGCAGAAAATGGCCAATCTATACTGAATTAGTATGTAAGCAATATCATAATTGCTGCAGAATGATGAATAAATACTTTCATTGAGGATAAGGATGGAGCACCTTCTGAAGTTTGTCAGTAAGAAAATTTCAATACAGGTAATTGTAATTTCCTAATATGTTATTAGGATCTTGCATAATGTTTGAGAATACCACATGCTCTTCTATGAATAATAGAGTGTCTCTGATCCTCAAATCAGTTATCTGAATGTTAAGGTAAAACTTTGAAGAGCTTTCCAAAAACTTTATTATCTACACAATTTAATTTTGGAGACGCACCGTGTTCTAGGTTTGAAGAACTCATTTTTCCCCTTAAGATTTATAAGGTCTAAAATATTAGATTTTTTTTCCCATGAATGAATTACAATGTTATTTTTCTATATTTTCCATTACATTTGACTCAAGGTGAGAAGAAACAGAAAAGCATAATGAAAGCTAAGTGCTAGGTGCCAGGTGCTGTTTCCAATATGTTATGAGTAATGAATCATTTAGTCTTCAAAATTGACTTGTGGGATATGTTATCATACTCATTTACAAGAGGAGAAAATAGAGATACCAAGAAGTACTAATAGCTAATGAGCCAATTTTTAAATCCAGGTATCTGAATCCAGAGCCTGCACTTTTAGCTGTAATGCTGTGCAGAGAGAAATGAATATAAACATTAGAACTGTTAGAACAGTAATTTTACTTGCATTTACCATTTACCTCTTGTACAGTCTTGAGCAGATAACCACGTAATGCCCTTATCAATGTGAATAAAAATGCCTCACTGAAAAGTTGTAAAGATTAAAGACATGTTCATCAAAACTTCTGGCACTACTTAAAGGTGAAGAATTAGTAACTCTTATTATGCTATTACAACATTTTCTTTCTAAATATACAACGTTGACTTTTGTTTGAGTCTCTTCCTTCCTTCTAAGTGTAACCAACACTTCTCTGAAATACTGGACTGAAACACACTCCTTCTCCCCAACAGATCCTAATGCTTGCCACCCCGGCCCCACACGTCTCTTCCTATCTCCATCTTGGCTAGTTCTCCCCAAGAGCCTCATACCTGACACGTGCATGTCATACTTTATCAACAGCCTTCCAATATAAGCCCTGTACTTTTGTCATCTTAAATGACTAAAACATGTTGAGCTCCTTCATCACTTTATGGTTCCGTTCTTGTTGTTTTCTCTGTCTGGAATGTGTCTCTCCTGTTTCCTCTCTACCTATTCAAATATTCAAAACTAAAGGTTTACTTGAAACCCTGTCTGTTTAACAAAAACTTCCTGTCTATTCCCTTTGACAATATAACTCAGTATCCTTTTCTAAAGACCAACAGAAGGGCTCTTAAACCCCATTAGGCGGGACAATTGTGTTTCCTCTGAGTATCTGGTCTGCTTTTAAGTTACTCATACTGCCAATCATATAGGCACAGGTTTTGTGTCTATGTTTACCTTGTTATCAGAAACTCCAAGCGTGAATCTGTGGTCCATTTTAGCGGTTATGAAATACTTTCAGGCAGACTGCTTACTACTCTAACTTGATACATGTTTCAATTAATTTTGCTGTCCCATACTTACCCTTTTTTATCAGATATCTTTTAATTTTTGCATATATTACAATTTAATGGTAAAATAAAAGTTTATCTCACAGAAAAGTAATGTTGCAAAAGGAAATTATTGTAAAAAATAATTGAAAAATAGAGGAAATAGTGTAAAAATGTTAAATTACTTGTAAATAAGCATCCAGAAATAACTACTTCGAATATTTGGATCTATTTACATTACTTTTTAAAATGAGTTGTTTTTATAATTATTTAAACAATATTTGTGTTAAAATATAATTTTAAATTTGCTTTTGAAAATTAACATGATACTTTTTAGGTTATTAAATATTCTTTTAATATACAATATTTAGTGGTTTCATAATATTTCATATGAATAATCATTATTTAATTGAAGTATTTTTATACAGTTGAACATTTATGCTGTGTTTAGCGATTACCAAGTTACTACTATGATGAAGACCATTGTGTCAAGCATCTTAATTGCTAAATATTTAACTTCATATTATTAATGTAAATTAATGAAAGTTCAAATCTCAGTTCATAAGTTACTCATATTTCTAAAGTGATTAACACTTGTTGCCAAATTTCTTTTCAATCTTCTTATTCCCTGTACAATTGTAGACATTGTAGTTCTTTTTATATTTATACTGTATGCATTTCTATAAATATCTTCAATGTCTTTGGAAAAAGATATGTAAATATATGAATGAATATATAAATGAATGGATGGATTTCTTGCTCAAATTTATTTCTCTTCTAAAATTATATATAAATGATATATCTGTTATATTATTTCACAGCTTCATCTATTCTGTGTGTTTTTTCTTAGATCTTGTTTTAGTATTATGTTTGTCTCCTGAAATAGGTTGAAAACTGCCTTTCAGGAGGTATTATATGTGTTATGCCTTCTAAGTATCTATTTTTCAATCATACCTTTGGAAATATGATTAGAAGTCATAGTGTACTTGGTTAACAATTAGGCTTCACAATACACACACGAAAATGGAAACTTTTATTAAGAAGTAGTATAAAGTTTGCTGTGAGAATACAAATAACCACAAACTCTCTTGTCCTGTCATCAACGCTAACATCATGGCAGCTAAAAATAATCTTTCTCCACTCTTAACCAAGAATGTTAGACAGTGACAGCATCATATTAAATTATTTTCCAAATTCTGTTGATAATGTCTCATGTGTCACACTTCGGGACACTGAATATTTAGAGTTTCTAAAAACATGACAATGATATCATTCAATTGTCACATCTCAAAACTTTGTGGGGCACGGATACATATTCTTGAAAGCATTATACTCAACCAAGAGAAATAAATAGAACATCCAAGAATGAGAGAAGAGTCCAATGGCAAGACTGCTTTGAGAAGAATGAACCTGAAACTGGGTCATACTAAACCAACATTATTGATAGAATTACTCTGGGGTGAAGTGAGCAGACTCAGCCAAAATGATCACATGGGTGCCCAGATTATGATCTCTGAATATTTCTTTCCCACTCAAAGTGACCAGGACTCTTTAGAGAAAGAGCTTTCAGGTTAGAGACAGAAAGCATGTAAAATGGACTTGACTGAGCTCCATAAATCAGAAAATAAAGAAGCTTTCAAAGCTACTGGGGTCTTGTTTAAAGTACACAGGAGCCAATGGAAAAGGATCACAATGGCCAAATAATGAAGATTTTGCTGCACTGACAAGAATAAAAACTATGAAGGTTGGGGACACATCAAAATAGAGTTAGGACACAGCTTCCTCTAGTTTCCTAAATATGTTACCACTTGTCCATCTGCTTTCTGGTTTCTAAAAATAACTTCTCTGACTTCATTGTCTCAACTATTCTATGTGCCCTTCATATTTTATGCATATTTTGTGCATGCTCACTCTAATTTAGAGGGGCTGCACAATCAGTGGAGGAAAACACATTGTCAGTCTCCCATATTTAACCATACAAAATTTGGGTCTCAGATTTACTCTTTACATATTTTAAAGAAAATACACACACACAATCTATTCTGCCAGACAGAAATAATGTTGAAAATAGATTTGGCTTTCTTTGAATAAAGACAGCACTTTCTGAGTTTTTTTTTTTTCCAACTTCATTTTTCTCATGCTTATTCTAATTGTTTTATTTGAATAGAAAGAATAGAGAGAATTTGGCTTAATATCCAGAAATAGTGTTCTGGGTGATTTATATCTGTAGGGAGAGTTGTGTTATTTTCAGTTTTTTTTCTTATTCACAGCGGATGTTGAGCACTAACTTCAGTTAGAAGTTCCTACGTGCAATAGTTCATGGATAAAATCAGACCATACATCCAATCTGTTCCTCAAAATACTTTAGTAATATTTTGTTTGAGGCCATATTGTGATTTGATTAGAAGATATTTATCATGTGAGAAAAAAAACAGAGAGTGATATAGTAGTGTAGAAGGAAGACAATGGAGAATAGGTAAGATATCACTAAGTGTAGGTTCAAACATCGGCTTTTTTCCAACTGCTATTCTACTGAAGCATTTAACTGCCAGATTGTCTTGTTCTCTGTGAAATTACATAATTGGTAGAGATAATGTAAATAACCTTCTGTCCCTAAATTTCCTGTGATTTTTTTATTGCTGAAACAAACTATTCTACATACTGATTTTATGTCAAAATATTTTACATCCTTGGAACGAGAGGATGTTATTTAGGAAAGGAAAAAGTATAAAGCATTTGCAAGTTTTTGTGTGAGTTTCAAACTCAAAAGTTGTATTCCAAATGTCAAGTTTAATGGTACTGATATTATTTATTGAAAATGAAATTCTATTTATTTTAAAATTTATTTCATACCAAGTATTCTTTTGATATCTGATATATAATAATCTAGTACTTAAATTAATCACCTAAATCTGCAAGTATTCCTCAAACTTTATTGTGCATAACTTCCACCTGTGAATTGGTTAGAAATACAAATGACTAGACTCTTCTCGGAGATTAAGATTTAGTAGACAGGGGTAGGACCAAGTTATTTACACTATTATTGAATAATTGGCCAATTCTGATGTAGTCTCCATGTATCATCCTTTGAAAATCATGGCTAAATATCCTATTCGTAATTTATTTATTTATTTATTTATTTATTTTTGATACGGGGTCTTGCTCTGTCGCCCAGGCTGGAGTGCAGTGGCGCAATCTCGGCTCACTGCAAGCTCCGCCTCCCAGGTTCACACCATTCTCCTGCCTCAGCCTCCTTAGAAGCTGGGACTACAGGTGTCCGCCACCATGCCCGGCTAATTTTTTTGTATTTTTAGTAGAGACGGGGTTTCACCATGTTCGCCAAGATGGTCTCGATCTCCTGACCTCGTGATCCATCTGCCTCGGCCCTATTTGTAATTTTTTTTCACAATAACATTATTGGATAACTAGCCATATTATCATACATATCCATATAAAGGGAGAATACAATTCTTCACGTAATCTGAGGGAAAACCTTCAACTTGCATTTAATAATAGGAGATCAGTGTTAAACTGCATATCAGACTTCAAATTTTTGGCACATATTACAGTGATGCAAAGAGAAAATACAGGTTATACAGGTTATTTATATGTAAATATACATATAAATATGTATATTTATAATGACCTAATGAATGTCATCGGCTGTCATCAACTTGGGGAGAAGGAATCTCCAGTACACACAGCTCCCTCTAGATCCTCCATCCTCTCTGGATTAGAGTAGCTGTAGTGGATTCTTATCATCCTATGTTGCCTAGGCCTTTATTCTAAATCTAAATTGGACTTTCTCATACCAGAAACAGGAGTTACCCTTGATGTAGTTTACATCTCTCTAACTCCTCCCAGTTCTTCAGTGTGTCGGATCCAGATATCTGCCTTTCACAACTGCTTTTTGATGACCACATCCCTATGGGACAGCTAGAAACAGCCCATTTGACTCACCCCACAGACCCTTGTACCCCACACAGACTGCATAGATATGCCACAGTGACCTCCTGTCAGTCACAGTGTGATCTCCTGGAACTTGTACCTGCTCGCTTTAAACTCACTGTTTAGAGTTCTCTTCAGGAAACCTGCTTGGGTAATGCTTTGGAACCCAATAAAAGCTTTGACTCTCTGGTCTCTTGCTCTTTCTTCCTGTCTTGCTTCCCACCAGCTGGTTGAGCATGCGTGTCCCAGATAACTCTTCCTTTCCCACTGGCCCTGTGAGGCATAATGGCCTCTCCTCTCTGGGATCTAAAGGAATAAAGATTGCTTATGTTGTTTCAAGCCATTCATTTATATTTTGTTCTGCTGCCTCCGCTATGTCTCACCTGATCAACACATGTGAACCTAACTCTCTTCCTGGCCCGAGCACTCCTAGAGAGTGGGTATCTTGGATTAAGGCCACTATCAAGAGAAAGACCTCAAGACCACATTGGAGGAAAATATAACACCAGCACAAGCTGTTTCTTGGACATAAAACATTAGGCTGCTGGATTCTGCTGTTAGAGATCAGAAGTTGCTAATGTATGGTCATATTTTTCCTACCTTGTCTGGGCCCGGTGGGATTTGGCCTCACCTTGGAGTGACCTCACTATTGCTGAGCCCCAAGGCTATGCAGTTCCCTCACCTACTCAGAGAGCCAAATATGAAGTAAAGTTGCCTCTCAAATTGTGTAATATACTATATCCCTCCAGAGCAGAATATATTTTATTAAATATTCTGTAATTACGATTCTAGCTCAATATGAAATAGATATAAAACCCATATGTCCCTTAAGTTTTATATTTGTTAAATAATGAGGTTAACAAATAATTTTCAGTAGGAGTAAAAAATTTTGCTTCTAAGGTATACATCATATACTGTATTAATATGTTACATACATGAATATGATGTCAGAATACATAATCTGACAAAATGATCATAAATATTAATTTTAATTATCACAGATAACTTCTGTTACTCAGCTCTATTTTTGAACTATAGAATCAATATGTCTGGTTGGAAGTTCTGCTAATTACTGAGTTTGGTTGATAGTTCATAATTTTTCAAAGAAATGTTAGTAGGAAATAGTTTGGCTAAAATTGCCATATCTACAGTATACTGCATAGCATTATGTTACACCGATAAGGTATTCTGAAGGGAAGGCTAATATCTCATTTAGAGAGGATTTCTTTCAGCTCTTGCTTCAGAAAAGTAAAAAAGACCATATTTTCTTTTTACTTTCTTCTTGAGTTAGAAAGTGTCAGTCAAACCATAAAACAATATTTTAATTAAAAAAAAACACCATCATGATTAATTTACGCCTTTAAATTTTATCTCATATGTATATATGTGTTTTGAGTCGTGACCAATATCTCACAGAAGGAAGCTTCATCTGTCAATTAAATGGAGTTTGTTTTATAAAGTAAATACTTTTTATGCTGTGTTATCATCCTGTTATATTTTAAATTCCATGTTCTCTGAGGCACTAATAGGCTTCATATGAAGACTATTGATGAAAAATTGTATTTCCTTCAATTAATTTCTTACTTATCCAAAGAGCAGAGAACCAGAAACACCAAAACCTCTAGGATAGAAGATTAATACACTAACAGCGAATTAGCTGGAAAAGAAATCAATTTAAAAAATCCCATTGGCAAAAGCTATGTAAAAATAAAATATTTAAAATAAATTTAACCAAGGAGGTGAAAGATATTTACACTGAAAACTTTAAGACACTGATCAAAGAAACTGAAGAATTTCTTGATAGATTGGAAAGATAAATATTGCTGAAGTGTTCATATCATCCAAAGCAATGAACAAATTCTATGTAATTCCTAACAAAATACCAATGACATTCTTCACAGAAATAGAAAAAACATCCTAAATGTGTATGGAATCACAAAAGACCTCGGCTAGCCAAAATAATCTTGAGCAAAAAGAACAAAGCTGGAAGCGTCACACTACCAGTCTTCACAATATAATACAAACTATGTATTTGATTCCATATAGTAAACGAAATAGCACAGGGCTGGCGTAAAAGCAGACATACAGACCAATGAAATAAAACGGAAAACCCAGAAATAAGGTCATGCATCTGTGGTCAATTGATGTTTGATGGTGTCAGGACACAGAATGGGGAAGGATAGAAAACTTGTCTTGGGTCAATCGGATATCCATATGCAGAAGAATGAAATTAGATCATTATCTCACACCATATACAAAAATCAACTCAAAATGGATTAACTATTTAAATGTAAAACGCTAAACTATGAAACTAGTAGAAGAAAATACTGAGGAAAACTCTGTGACATTATTCTGGGCAATTGTTTTTTAGATATGACCCCAAAAGCACAGGTAACAAAAGTTAAAATAGACAAATGCAATTGCATCAAAGTAAAAAATTCTGCACAGCAAAGGAAACAACTAGCAGAGTGAAGATGCAACTTGTAGAATGATAGAAAATATTTGCAAAATATTTATCTAATAAGGAGTTAATATCTATAATGTATAAAGAACTCAATAGCAAAAAAACCAACATAATAAAATCACATGATGAAAAGTTCAGCATCAGTGATCATCAGAGAAATGCACATCAAAACCACAATGAGATTCCATCTAACACCAGTCAGAATTACTATTATCAAAAAGTCAAAAAATAACAGATGCTGGCAAGGATGTGGAGAAAAAGGAATGCTTGTACACTGTGGGTGGGAGTGTAAATTAGTTCAGCCATTGTGGAAGACAGTATGGTACTTCCTCAAACGTCTAAAGACAGAAATACCATTTGACCCAACAATCCATTCCTGGGTATATACTCAAAGGAATGCAAATCATTCTATTATAAAGACACATGCACACATGTGTTCATTGCCACACCATTCACAATAGAAAAGACATGGAATCAACCAAATGCCCATCAATGATAGACTGGATAAAGAAAACATGGTACACATATACTAGGGAATATTATGCAGCCATAAAAAGAATAAGATCATGTCCTTTGCAGGGATATGGATGGAGGTGGAGGCCATTATTCTTAGTAAACCAACACAGGAACAGAAACCAATACTGCGTGCCCTCACTTACAAGTGGGAGCTAAATGATGAGAACACATGGGCACATAGAGGGGAACAATGCACACTGGGGCCTTTCAGAACTTCGAGGGTGGGCAGAGGGAGAGGATCAAGAAAAATAATTACTGCTGGGTGATGAAATAATCTATACAACAAACCCCCATGACACTAGTTTACCTATGTAATCATGTACCCCAGAACTTAAAATAAAAGTTAAAAGAAAGAAAGAAAAACACATGGACAAATGATCTGAACAGACATTTCTCAAAAGAAGACATACAAATAGCCAATAGATATATGAAAAATTGTTCAACATCTCTTATTTTCAGGAAAATGCAAATGAAAAATCACAATGAGATATCACTTTGTACCTGTTAGAATGGTCATTATCAAAAAGACAAACAATAACAAGTGTGGGCAGGGACATGGACGAAAGGGAATGCTTGCACACTGTTAGTGGAAAGGTAAATTAGTACAACAAGTATGGAAAACAGTATGGAAATTTCTCAAAAATAAAATTATCATATAATTCAGCAATCCCGCTACTAGGTATATTTCCAAAAAGAAAAATGAACTCAGTTGATCAAAGAGATATCTACACTCCCATGTTCATTGTCACAACATGGATGAACCTGGAGGACATTATGTTAAGTGTAATAAGCCAGGCACAAAAACACAAATACTGCCTGATCATACTCACATGTAGAATTTGAGAACATTGATCTCATTGAGCAGGAGAGTAGAATGGTGGTTAGCAGGTTCTCGGGCAGTTGAGGAGTGAGCGTTGTTGGGGAAATGCCAGTCAAAGTATACAAAATTTCAGTTAAATAGGAGAAATAAGCTCAAGAGATCTATTGTACAATATGGTGATTATAGTTAATAATAATATACTGTATTCTTGAAAATGCTAAGAGAGTGGATGTTACATGTTCTCACCACAGAAAAATGATAACTATTGAGGTAACTCATATGTTAATTAGTCATACTTAGTAATTCCAGAATGTATATATATAAATATATTTCAAAATGTTGTGCACAATAAAATAAATACAATTTGATATATCAATTTAAATAATTAAATCATGAGACTGGCAACACAGTAAAAAAGCTAAAAACTTGGACAGAGACTCCATAAAGAAGAAAATAAATGACCAAAAAAACAGCAACTAGAAAATCTATCCCCTTTCACTGATACGATTACATTCATATTGGAAATTGTTAGCAGTATCTAGTAAAAGTACTAGTTCTCCTATTACCCAGTATCCACTCCTATCTATAACTCCATCAAAAATACATATATAAATGTATTCGGTAAATAACAAATGCAGAGTTCAGAGCAGCACTATGTATACTACCAAAAACTGGAAATTAACCAAATGCCCATCACTGTGACATGGATAAAATAACTGGTATTTTCACACAATTGAATACTAATCATTGCATGAAAATGAAAAAATTACAACATACTAAAACAAAGATAAATTTTACAGACATTATTTGAACAAAGGAAGCCAAACACAAAAGAAAAAGCCGTATGCGTGTGTGTATATATATATATATATATATATATACACACACACACACACACACACATATGCATCTATGTATATAAAGTTTAAAAAGAGATAGCACTAATCAACACTTTAGAAATCAGGATAGTGGTTACAGGCATGGAGATAGTTACTGGAAAGAGTTACAAAGGGGAGCTTCTGAGGTGCTGGTAATATTTTGATTTTTGACCTGGCTCTGGTTACATGATTTTGTTCTATGTGTTACAATTTCAAATTTGTGTGAGATATATATAAATTAAAAGCTTCAATTTGTATTACTTCGCTAATACAAAAGAAAGTGAAAGAGATAGAAATATAGTAAATGTGGGGAAAGTAGAAAGCAAATGGCAACATGACAGATATAAACACACATAACCCAGTATTTACCTTAAATGTAAAAAGAACAAATACTCCAATTAAAAGGTAAATATTACCACATTGAATAAAATAAAACTTGCATGCTACATATAACACTTTAAATCTAGGAATACAGAGAAGTAAAAATTTTTAAAATAGAATATATATTTTATGTAAGCCATAGAGTGCTAATGTAGCTATTAATTTCAGACAAACATTACTAGAGATAAAAAAGAAATGTTCATAAAGATACAAGGGTAAATATTCAAGAAAGTTGTAACTGCCCTCCAGGAACTCAATTTGTATTTACCTAATAATATAGCCTCACAATATATTAGGTTGGTACAAAAGTAATTGCAATTTTGCTATTACTGTTTTGTTTGTTTGTTTGTTTGTTTGAGATGGGAGTCTGGCTCTGTTGCACAGGCTGGAGTGCAGTGGTGAGATCTTAGCTTACTGCAACCTCCGCCTCCTGGGTTCAAGTGATTCTCCTGCCTCAGCCTCCTGAGTAGCTGGGATTACAGTTTTGTGCCGCCACACCCAACTAATTTTTGTATTTTTAGTAGAGACGGGGTTTCACCATGTTGGTCAGGCTGGTCTCAAACTCCTGACCTCATGATCTGCCTGTCTCAGGCTCCCAAAGTGCTAGGATTACAGGCATGAGCCACTGCACCCGGCTGCCATTACTTTTAATGACAAAACAATGACGACCAAAAAGTGAGCAAAGTAAAAGAAGAAATAAGAAAGCATCAACCTTTGTTGGAAGTTCTGGTGTGCTGCTTTCAACCAGATACTGATACAGATTCCCATTCAAAACAGAGACAGATGATCTGAACAACAAGCTAAACAGATGATTTAGCATATACAGGTGACATGATTCTTAGTAATGGTGGAATACACATTCTTCTAAGTGCATTTCCAACACTTACTCAAGTTGACCATTTGTAGCGTTATAGAGCAAGTAAAATGAATTCAGAGTTGAATCATGTAGAGTATGTTCAGTGCCCTCAGTGGAATTAAGCTCCCCTTCCTCCACTTAGACTTATTTCACACTCACTCTAGTGCATGATGCTCCAGAAATGCCAACCTGTTTGTTCTTTCAATATGTTATGGTCACACTCCTGCTGTCGTACCCCTCTCCTGGTTTTTGTTTTTTCTTTTTTAACTCTGTTAAACAATTCTGTTCATAGATTTAGGGACTATTATCTCCTTGTTTTTTAGGTGTCTGGTCAAGTGGCACTTCATGAAAGAAGGTTTCCCTGAACATATTATCTTAATTTATAACTCTTTCCACTTACTCTCTTATTGGGGCAACCCACCCCCAGTATTTCAATGTAGGTTCTTTCTATTTTCCATAAGTGTCGGCCAGCTGAGAAATAAAGAGAAAGAGTACAAAGAGAGGAATTTTACAGCTGGGCCTCCGGGGGTGACATCACATATCGGTAGGACCATGATGCCTACCTGAGCTGCAAAATCAGCAGGTTTTTATTAAGGACTTCAAAAGGAGAGGGGGTGCAGGAACAGGGAGTAGGTCACAAAGATCACATGCTTCAAAGGGCAAAAAGGATAACAAAGATCACATGCTTCTGAGGCCAAAGATCACAAGTCAAACGGCCAAGAAAATATCACAAGGCAAAGGGCAAAATCAAAAATTCCTGATAAAGTTATATGTTCAGCTGTGTGCGTATTGTCTTCATAAACATCTTAAACAACAGAAAACAGGGTTCAAGAGCAGAGAACCGGTCTGACCTCAGATTTACCAAGGAGTGGTTTTTCCCCCACCCTAGTAAGTCTGAGGGTACTGCAGGAGACCAGGGCATATTTTAGTCCTTATCTCAACCACATAAGACAGGCACTCCCAGAGTGGCCGTTTGTAGACCTCACCCCAGAAATGCGATTTCTTTCCTAGGAATATTATTGATATTCCTTGCTAGGAAAAGAATTTAGTGATGTCTCTCCTCCTTGCATGTCCGTTTATAGGCTCTCTGCAAGAAGAAAAATATGGCTCTATTCTGCCTGATCCCGCAGTCAGTCAGACCTTACGGTTGTCTTCCCTTGTTCCCTGAAAATCGCTGTTAGTCTGTTCGTTTTCAAGGTGCACTGATTTCATATTGTTCAAACACACATGTTTTACGGTCAATTTGTACAGTTAACACAATCATCACAGTGGTCCTGAGGTGACGTACATCCTCAGCTTACAAAGGTAACAGGATTAAAAGATTAAAATAAAGACAGGCATAAGAAATTATGAAAGTATTATTAGGGAAGTGATAAATGTCCATGAAATCTTCACAATTTATGTTCTTCTGCCGTGGTTCCAGCCGGTCCCTCTGTTCTGGGGTCTCTGTCTTCCCGCAACACTCTCTTCAATATCACCCATTTTAGTTATACACTATATATTTTTTTAACTATCTGATGTTGCTTTGTTTATTTACTTGTTTATCTTCTAGGAAATAATTGGCATGACTGCCAGGGTTGTCTCACTTGCTTACTATCTAGTGCCTTAACACGTAGGAGTTCAATAGGTAGCATTTGAATGAACAAACCAGTGGTTGCTGCTGATCCAATGTTCATTGTTAGAACCCACAGCTATTCCCAGGATGAGTATTTCAACTCAATACTTTCATGATGATAAAAATACATTTGTGTGCACGGTCACTTCTTATTATTAGAACATTGAAACTATAGGTTATTGAAATTATTGTCTATATGATGCCATTAATTCTCTACTTCATTTTGCTAATACAATCACAGCTTTATTGTTCAGGGTACAAGACACATTTCTGAACCTCAAATTCCTTATTTGAGGTTCCTCAAATATGTGAAATATGTGAAATTCCATATTTCACATATTTTCCCTGATGCTGCCAACTATGAGCAAGCATGATTCTTTTCTACACATTTTAGTGCATTTTTCTCATTTTTATTTTTCTAAGATTTCTATTTCACATAAAAGCCAATTTATTTGTGAAATATACATTTCTCATTTTTAGAATGAAATGATTATTCTAGAAATTATCAGATTTCTATGTCATTTTTAGATTGCATTCTTGTACTATTTAAGCCAGTCTCTTCACTTTTTATGTTTTATAGTTTTATTTGTGAATTACTTTAATATTCTAGTATGTTTTGAAAAAGACTTTAATAAAATTCAGTGTCTCTAATTATTTTATTTTCTGGGGGGTGGTGTTAGAAATCAACAGAGGGGGTTTTGTTTGTGCTTGGGGAGTGTTAAGGAAATAAATAGTTACCTAGACATTTGGGTAACTGTGGCAAACAATGGAAGAAAACCAGAGGTTGGTTAAGATTTAGAAGAAAAACACTGGAGTGTATATATTGCCGTCCTTCTCATAGGGTCCAAGGACTCGGTAGATTTTGTCACACTAGATATGAGCTATTTTGTCTTTTTCTTGTACACTAAATTTAATTGTTTTTATATCAATATAATTATAAAATCAGCTAAAATAGAAACTGATCGAGTTTATGCGGACAATCCAGACTATTTTAAAAGTATTTTCTCTCAAACTGAAGAAGAACCTCAGGTTTGTTTTTTCTTTAGTAGTGTTCAAGTACATACTTGTTATGTCTGACAGGAGTTTCCTGGGCTCAGTGTTTTTTGAGGCTTCCGTGGTCTCATAATTGCATGCTGCTGTAATTCATAAGCAGCAGCGCTATTGACAGGAAAGGAGTAACAGAGGGTTTTGGAACACTAACATGTTTAGATATTGACTTGTGTGAACTCATTTTGTTGCCAAGTGTTGTTTTTAGTGCTTACCATCATTGCAATAATTACTTTGCACCAAATTTATATCCTCTAAAACTTTGTTTTAATTGGATTTGGCTGAGTTATATTTTCATTTTATGGATGTGGGTATTGAATCTCAGTGAGAAGCTTATCCAAAATCATATAAAAAATGTGTGACATAGTCATGCATAGTACTGTTAAACTTATATTTCTGAATAACCCATACATGTGATATGCATGTTCCTACCTATCAGTCTATAGCAAATGCTTCCAAACAGTTTCTTCTGTTTTTGTTAAAACTGGGTTCTTATGTTAGCTCATGAATTTAGTAGCTATAGGAATTTGTGCAATTGTTTTAAACTTTCCAAGCCTTGGTTACTCATCAGTAAAACGGAGTACCTAACTAACAAGGTTGTATAAACATGTATGTGAGTTTATATACCTAATGGGCATAGTTTATTTGCAATTATTGCTTCTGTTTGAAATAAATTCATTTATATTTTACAAAAATTCCTAATTTTTACCATGCATTGTTTGGGAACATTTTATAGATCCAGGATTAGACCAATTAACAAATAAACAACTTGAACTAAAATAAATATCTCCAGAAACAAAGGCATATATGATTTGTCCCGTATCTTATCGAGATACAGTCTATTCCTCATTATATTTTTAATGAAATTATCCCCAAAAACCAGTGAACAAAGGTGGCACTTCATAATTATTCTATTAAATAAGGCATTGAAGTATAATTAATGATTAATACAAACTGAGTAAGAGGAAAAATAAAGGCTATAATGTGGGGTGAAATTTGAACTAGATTTTTTAAAGCAATGCAGTGTTATGGGTAATACATTGGGTTAAGGGTAGTTTTATTTCTTTTTCAAATTATAAATATATTAACATCAGTAAGTATTTTAAATTAGAAATCATTATTTCTGCCAATTCTACATTTGCTACTAGACTCAACTTAAGAAAACTTATAAAGCCTCATGTTTTCTATGTTAACACTACATCATAATATACCAATTGAATATTTATGGTTAATTAATGAAGAGTGAAAATTTGACCAAAAAAAGTTAAAATTGAGTAATTACCAAATAGGGAATTTCACAGAGACTTTCTAGCTTTCCTACTTTTAGATCAGTAGCCAAACTCTGGAGAGTATGCTATTGCTACAATGTTTGAAAAAACACTCTAGAATGCCAAGATCAACTGCCAAAAAAAGAAAGCAAATAATAATACCAAACGTCAAAAGCTACTTTTCACAGTTCTACTCCAAAACGGAGGATTATAAAAACATTATTTTTTATAGTTATAACAAAAAACTAAAGTGTTGTGTCAAGATGAGAATCCTTCTAAGTCTTTAAAAATTTCAGCACAAATGAAATCCTTGAATAAAATAGTAAAATAAAATGATAACATGTTTGAGGTGCCAGGATGGGAAGGATAACTGCTTATGAAAATCCCACATTTGAGCCATAATTCAACAAACGCATTTATTAGACTAGCTTTAAGGTGTTATTCTTGTGTGGTGTGGTTTTTAGATAGTATAACATTTAGCTTAGTCTGTCCTAAGTACATATCTCTGAGTTTGGAACATGAAAAGAAGAATTGTTTTCAATTATCACTAACTTCCATTTTCTACTCAGAGTGGTGTAGAGAAAAGGTGTGGGTCTTTGTAACAGTTTCAAATATATATTTTTAGCTTTTAAAACTGAAATAATTTACCCATTTTGAGAAACAGCCTTCTTTAAAAATCTGTAATTTAAAATTAAAAGCACTAGCCCTGATATTATGTATGTTATGAGAATCGGGTTAGAAGTACAGCATAATGTACTTTTCACAGCTAATTTTTTTTTTTTTTTTTTTTTTTTTTGTTTTGAGTCGGAGTCTCGCTCTGTTGCCCACGCTGGAGTGCAGTGGCGCAATCTCGGCTCACTGCAAGCTCCGCCTCCCGGGTTCACGCCATTCTCCTGCCTCAGCCTCCCGAGTAGCTGGGACTATAGGCGCCCGCCACCTCGCCCGGCTAGTTTTTTGTATTTTTTAGTAGAGACGGGGTTTCACCGTGTTAGCCAGGATGGTCTCGATCTCCTGACCTGGTGATCCACCCGTCTCGGCCTCCCAAAGTGCTGGGATTACAGGCTTGAGCCACCGCGCCCGGCCACAGCTAATTTTTATAAGATGCAAAAGGCATTGCTTTTGCTAATATCATGGTACCTTTTTGAGTAGAATTTGACCCTAGAAATAGGGTCCATATGTTGTGAATAGTTTGACCCCTGTTATTTTTCCAAGCAGCCTAACACATCTACTAATAGACTAATTAATATACTAGACCAACGAAGGAATACTATCGGAAGGCCACAGTTTTTCGGAAGGAAGGCAGATTAAAGTGTTAGCCAGGTAACATTTGGATTGTGAAGAGATTACTTATGAACTATCAATTCTCAATAAGGACAATTGAACAAACTGGTAATTTCATGGCAGGAAGCTTTGCTTAGAATTTTAGTGTTAGTTTTAAATAGCAGTCCGTCCATGTACTTTTCTTTAATACAACTTGAAGCTAATTAAAGATAATTTATTCATATGAAGTAATTAAACATTCTTAACCATGGAAACTGGAAGTATCTTTTCTTAACACAATCCTAATTCATATTTTGTTAACTGACATACATTTGCTTTGTGCATTTTCACCGATGTCTATGATGTTTCAAACTAAATTATAACTTATATTATAAATATGAATAATATTTATTTGCTTATTAGTTTTACCAAAAGCAAGTTAATAGGTATTTCTGAAGTTACTGGAAAGTAAATCATTTCTAATTCAGTAGTTTAATCCTGGAGAGTTAATGCTTATTACTATTATAGATCTAATATTTAATCATTATATGATACATTTTTAAGTTCCAATGAAATGACAGGCATTGTGCTAGGTGTGAGGAATATGTAGACAAAGAAGATCTGCTCTGTGTCTCAAGGAGCTTGATCTCCTTGTAAAAGAGAAGGAAACCAGCATTATGTCTTATGTTACATGTGCAATGCATTAGTGCTAAAAGAACTCAAAGGAGAAACCATCAGCTCTGACTTAGAAGGCCAAGAAGACTTTTGAGAAGTAACTTCCATGCTGTTATGGGTAGGATAGAAACCACAGGAAGAACTATAAGATATGTTAACATAGTTGTAAGAAAACTATTTTGGTAAGTTTCTAATATAGCAATTTTTATGTAATCTGAAATTCAGACTCTAAATTTTTACCAATTTTTATTACCAAGAAATTTACAAAAGATAAATGCTTATCCCAATTCTGAGCCACACTTTACGCTTTAACTTTACTCCATCTGTGACACTAAAGTCTAGGGTAGGAGAAATGGAAGAAGACTTGTACCGAGTTGGAATGGAGAGTCAGAGGGAGGCTTAGGAATGGGCTGAGGGGAAGGTTGCATGTTAACACTACCTTACAAACCGCAGAAAACCCAGGTCTACATATTTATCACACTTACTCATTTCAGAAAGGGCCATCAGTCTCTCTAAGTAAAGTTTATACTCATTTTTGTAAGTTCGGGTATATCTTGAACTGATTCTCAAATTATCTGTTACTTCCTTTAAACAATGACCATAACTATTTACTTCCAATTAATAATTAGAGTTCACTATATAACACATCTCTTTGAATTTTCATATGTTTTTCTAGAAGATATTGCCTCAATGTTTTAAGGGCTCCTGCACCAGATACTCATGTTAAGTAGGGGTATTTTAGCGTTGGGCATCTGGCAGATATTGAAGATTTTAACATACGGAATGAAATTTTAAGATTATGGAGAATTATCACCAAGGAGAGTTCTAGAAAATGCAAGTAAAGTAGATAAACTTTTTTGTTTTTTTGGAAACTTCATACATTCTCTTCTCGTCTATTTTATATTTCTTTTTAACACTTGGACAAAAGTGCTCCTAGACTTTCTCCAGACAGTACAAGTTCTACAATGGAGCAAGATCTTCCACTCTAAACATGTTTTCTCTTCCCAGTTACTTCTGGGCAATCTCTGCTAAAGATTTTATTCTACTCGTCACATCCATCTGTGTACAGGTAACAATTTAGTCCTACTTTATCATTTAGTCCTAGTTTATTTGTAAGCTCTTGTCACTATCATAATAGCTTCAAAAAATATTGCATGCAAAACATAGTAATGCACTGGTGTCAGATCCCAAGGGTGCTTCACAATACACTAGTTAATTTAGGGAGAAGGAAAGAGAATCATGAATCCTGTGATTCAATATGTTTGCAAATTTGCTAAATAAAGTTAAACAATTATCTTTACAATAATATTTAAAACCTTAAAAACAAATATGTGGATTGGATAGCCCCAAGACAGCCATACGATACAATGAAATTTCCAAAACATCTAAACAGTTTTAAGTGAGGAAATCATCTGATGTAGTGAGATAAGGAGTTCTAATTGCATGTTTTTACAATAAAAACACTTGGAACTAGATATACGTCTTACGAATTTTTAAAAACAGGTTATCATGTTCCTGATTGCAAGACTGGGGTTCCATAGCATACTTCAAGATTCCAGCATGTAAAAAAAGGAAATTAATGGCAGTGAAGTTTTAATAATTTTGACAAACTCCTTACACTATTTTTTTAAAGAAATATATATATTTTAGGACTAGAGATATCCCTATATGAAGGCAATTTTGTTCTAGGTTGCATTATTTGAATATTACAGGTAAAGAAAGATTAGATTGCATAATCTGTATTGTATGAAGAAGTTCAATAAATAGAAAAACAGGCAAAATCAAAGCCTTAAAAGGGATGGTATTAAATAATTGGAAAAGAGGGAGCAAATAAATTTCCTCTCCTGACAGTTTGACTTATAGTGTAATTCAAAGCAAAACTCACATGGGGGCAAATAGCCAATGGAGGCCTGTTGCTGGGAATAAAGTGACCACCATGGCATGTAACTTCTAATGCATCTCAAGATGCTGTATGGGTGGGGAAGGAAGGCACTGGAACCAGAATCAGAATGCCATCATGTCTAGAAGAGTTATTTAAATATAGTTGACAACCATAGTAAGAAATAAAATAAGATTTTTAGTTCACCTTATGATCTTTTGATAAATGTTGAATATTTCATTAAAACTTAACATGCAGTTTGGGAAATAATAATAGGTAGTTAGTAAATGGGAATTTCTTTCCCCTTTTGTGCTCTTGCAAAGAGTTAGTTTTTGAATTAATATCCTATGAATTTTTTATTCCTGGTCACTCCTGTGACTCATGATTTTATAATATTAAATTATCAACCATAACTTTAAAAAAACAGAAAAGAGAATTATACATCCAAATTCTTTTTATGAAGTTTCAAAATCTAAACCTTATTCAGTGCACTAAGGATTTTTCTATTACTGATTTTAATGATTAGCCACAGAATGTAGAAGATGCAAGATGCAATGTAATGGAAGGTCTGTCCACAAAACACTTCCTAGGAGATTTGAATGGCATGAAACTAGATTTAAGGTGTTGCCTGGTTCCTGAGATAAAATTCAACATTGCCATTTCCTGGGCTTTGGCCAAGAGTGCCAGAGTTAGGTGATAGAAACCGTATATTGCGGGGGAAATAAGAAAGGAGACAGACCTTGTACACTACCTATCGTTTGGAGTTTTGAGAGGAGGGACGCTCTATGACCATATGGAATGATGCTATTAGATAGAAACAGTGACATTGTGTGAGTGGGAAAAGAACAAGCCTGGATTAATGCTCCCCATTCCCATTTACTGTTCGTGGTATGTGGGAAATTCAGTCATTTCTGGAGCTCCAATGATGATCACAGAAGTGCTGAGAGAGCTGGTGACTAGAATGGGCCTGAGGTCTGAAGGGAAGAGATGCAGAGTGTGGGGAGGCTGTAACTTGTGGCCATTGCAGAAACCATAGATATTTGTATAGATGTAATGCATGTCCAAACACCATGAGGGGCTAGGTACAAGGCCAACTAAGATGCGCAGGATAGTATTCAGATAAGTAACTATCCTTTTCTTAATAATGGCACGTATGTTTTCATCTATGCCCAGATACTGCAAAGGGGAACAAAAGAAGAAGGAAGGTTATGAAAACCTGAAATTGACTGGGATTTGAATCTGCCCACTACTAAGCAGAAATGCCATCAAATCAGTCATGGACAATTGAGTTCCATAATAGGAAATTAAAGAGAGATCTGTTTCTGTTCATTGGAATCACAAAAATAATTATAAAAAACATTTATGCCAATTAGGCATGGTTTCTAATCATTTTTAAAAGTATGAACTCATTTAAAGCTTTTTGAGATAGATACAATGTTTTCACCAATTTAAAAATGTTGCAGACTTTGGCCAGGTATAGTGACTCATGCCTGTAATCCCAACACTTTGGGAGGCCGAGGAGGGAGGATTGCTTGAAGCCAAGAGTTCAATACCAGTATGTGCAACATAGCAAAATCCAATCTCTTAAAAAATAAGTGCATAGACAAAATGTTGCAAATTTAGGGAGTATACATTTAACTGGCATGTATACTGCACTTTACAATGACAATATTTCCCACTGAATTATTCATATTTTGCATATTTTTTTTCCTCTTCCTATTTTCCATTTCTACTCTTCATAACATGTATCCCATGTTGAGAAGGGGTAGTAATATAAAATAACTATAAAAAATATAAATTGTTGGCCAGGTGCAGTGGCTGATGCCTGTAATCCCAGCACTTTGGTAGGCCGAGGCGGGCAGATCACAAGGTCAAGAGTTCAAGACCAGCCTGGCCAACATGGTGAAACCTTGTCTCTACCACGAATACGAAAATTAGCTGGTCATGGTGGTGCATGCCTGTAATCCCAACTACTCGGGAGACTGAGGCAGGAGAATCATCTGAACCGGGACCCGGAAGGTAGAGGTTGCAGTGAGCTGAGATCACGCCACTGCACTCCAGCCTGAGCTACAGAGCAAGACTCTGTCTCATAAAAATAAAAATGGTTATATTTCTTGCTTATTTTCTTTTTAAGTGGGCTGTGTGGAACCTTTAGCCTTTTGTGCTCCTTCCCTTGACAATTTGCTTCCTCGTATACCATAACTTTCCTTGCCTGTGGCTTTGTGTTATCAGGCAATTTGAGTTAATAAAAGGTTTCTAATCTCTCTGTTTCATGTCCAAATAGTTCATTTGTGTCAATAGACTTTCCCAGGATACTCAGAAGAATTAATTTTCAGTGTTTTGGATAGTGAATAGAAGTGGGATAAATGATTCATGAATTCAAGAGCCAGAGTAACAAAGCATCCACAAATGAAATGAATTAACTAAAGGACATATGCTATACTGTGTACTGTATATGCCATATACTGACCATATTAAATAAATTAATTTTCTCTATAGATTAGAATTCAAAGCAAATATGAAAGTAACTTACCCAAATTATAATATGTAGGAATTACAGCATAGTAAGGGAATAGACCTTGAAGTTTGACAGATCTAAATTTAAGTCCCCATTCTACTAGCTCACTAGCTGTATAACTTGAGACAAATTCCTTGACTTCTGAAGCCACAGTTTTCTCATTGATCGAATGAAGGTTGTAATATCTATATGCCATAGTGTTTAGGAAGAAGTTTAGGTCAATTATGAAAGTAAATTACTTAGCCCAGTGCAAAAATGAAAAAACAAACCCCAGAATAATCTATCACCATCATCATCATCATCATCATCATCATCTAATCCTGCTATTATTTTATATTTAAAAAATTATTAAGTGCTTAATTTGAGCTAATCATTGTGTTAGGCAGTTGTAACACATCAATGAGCAAAACAGAGAGATGACGCTGCTTTTGTACTGTTTACATTTTATCAGAATGTAGACAGATATCACTCAATAAATTGAATATGGAAGTAAATTATATGGCATTTTTATAAGGCATTACATATCTTGCAAACCAGCAAAAAATTGTGCAAGCTAAGCTAAATTTTGACTATTGATTTAAGGGAACTGGGATAAAGTGATTGTCCTCATTGAAAAGGTAATATTTAAGCAAATGTTTGAAGGATGTGAGAGAGTTAGTCAAGCAAAGTAGTACGTGAAGTCTGAGGAATTACAGTACAAGGAAACCAGTGTGGCTGGAATGAAATGAGTGGGAGAGAGGTCAGGAAACCGATAGTTGAGAAAGCTCTTGTTGGTGCCTGTAGGCTACTATAAGTGCTTTGGTTTTACTGTGGTGAGATGAGGGGCCACTGGAGGGTTTGAGCCAAGGACTGATGATGTATCATCATCTTCCTACAATGTAGTGAATCATTACTGAAAACACTGTCAGCATATAAAACACTGACCTCCCATAGTTCCCACATAGTTAGAAGAGATCTGAGTTTCTAAACTGGCAAATATCATTTTAATGGGGTTTCACTATTTCCCTGAATTTTACAGTAAAAGACATTTAGAAAGAAATATTTCAGAATTAAAATAGATATTTACAGGACATAAAAATATGGATTTCATGGAGGAATGGCAAGGAATAATTTAGTGTTAGAGTTAAAATTTTTGTTTGCCACTTAATCTATGTCATTAATCTATTTCCAAGTGCTCATTTATAGCCATAAATATTTTACTTCATTATCAAACTGACAATTCACTGAGATTCTTTGGATATGTGTTCAAATATATACTAGAATAGTCATAACATGTTTAACAACTTGGATACAAATCTGTTTGAAATATACATGAATATGAATTACTTTATCATTTTAACACAACTGGATTAAAGATAGTGATTTAAAATATTGAATATAAAACTAAGTTCCATTGTTTGTTTATTTCTCTCTTTTTTTCTTCCCTATTAAGAAATTGATTTGATTTGGGAGCATATTGTCATGTTCAGCCTTGACTTATGTTCAGGAAAAAAGATCCTTAGCCTGAACAACTCAAGTACTTTCTTGTCTGCCTTGCATGGACCCTGGGACTTAGACAACAGCAAAATTCGACTGTGTGAAGAATAAATTTGGGAAAAACATCAAACTCTAGAGAGTCTCCTGGAAGTATAGTGCAGAAACCACTTTCACATGTTTCTTATATTAGTTTTTCCATATACTTCAAAGTATTCATCATAACCCAATGACTACCCAAAAACTACATGTAATCAAAATCTGCAGTACACTCTACAGTTTAAAGTACCAGTATCACTGGTTTCCTGCTTCACAGACAAAAATCACTCAACTTCTTCCAACATGTAATCTTCCAGACTCATAACACTCCTAGGAGTTTTAGAGACTACCTGGCCTTACCCTTCATTTAAAATAGAGACATTTAGTCAGAGAATCTAAAGGGCATGCTCTTCATTTCCCAGCTAGTAAACAGAGTTCGTACTGAAGCTTTTGGACACATCACTGCATTACGAGAAAAACTTCTCACCAGAGTGAAAGAAAACACTTCTCATTTTAGGTAGAAGTGGTCCTCTACAGTCACTGAAATGTATGAAGCAGATTTTTCTTATAAAACTGAGGTGACATGATTTTGAAGATGTGTATCTGAAGGATTAGAGAGGAGAAAGTAAAAAGCTAAATGATTCATAAGGAGTAAAGAGTGAATCTTGGAAGTGGTTAAATCTGGTAACCAAGCTGGAAATTCCTTGATGACTCAGGGCCTTCTACTCATCTGTGCTTGGAAAATTGGTAGAGAATTGAAGGTTTGCCTAAGACAGGAAATGGAACTTAGTGGGTAGTTAAGTAGTAGAGGACAGCTTTGCAGGAGGAAGAATGAAAAAGTCTTCATGTCAGGAAGCTGACATAAAGCTTTTGGTCTCCAAGAAAAAGATCATCCACTCTGGAAACTGTATTTCCACAGGTGTGAGGAAGTTGAGATGCTAGCCCAGAAAATAGGTGAAGGAATTAGGTGTTAACAAAGAAAGGAAACCTCTCATGCAGGACCAAGATGAAGGTAGGTTTTGGAACAATTCCTATTGGATCTTAAATTAGTTGTTGAAATTAGACAAATTATCTCATAATAAAATCAAATGTAATGGTTTTCAAGTGGAGCACGTCTTACATCAAGGATATGTTTGGTATATTTGGTAGTCAAAATTATGAAGTGCTGCATCATAGGGTTTTAGTAGAAAAAAGCGAGGGTTCCTAAATACTTTGCAATATGGAGAAAACAATTATCCCATCCCAAATGCAATCAGTGTCTCATTGAAAAACAATGGTGCAACTCAAAGGAGGTCTTGGTGGGGAAGATTGTATCTCTAGTGCCCAGTCCAGAGGCAAACAAAAGTTACTCAAATCATGTTGAATGAAACCAAAAAGAACCTATCCTCTATAACCGAATTCATTGATATATGTTTACATATTTTTTTCGTTAATATTTGGTTAAGTGTTAATAAAAACGGGAATACTTCCTTTAAATTGATCAAATGTTTTCTAATCTGAAATATGAGTACAAAGTTCTTGTTCATTTCAGATAAGGGTAGTGTCAAGTCAAAAATGACAGTTCTGTAAACTAGGAGTAGTAGATATGGCAGTATCATGAAGTGATGAGGAGTATTGTGACTGCTGATATCCTAGCACTCTCCTCCCATTAAATCCAAAGGTACAGAGAATTGAGTACCAATGTATTTTGTTCTGAATATCTCGTGATGGTGTTTAATGTACAAGAAGAACTGGAAGAGTCGTGTGGAGAGTCGTTAAAAAAAAAAAAATCTGAATCCAAACCAGTGCTCAGATATGTCTATCTCTATTCTGAAAACTAACTTGATCTGAAGCAGATAGCTTCAATCAGTCAAATAATTATTGAGGAGCTCCTTTGTGTGATTCTATTTGCCCAAAGTGTTGCTTCAGAAGTCAGGATGAAATAAGGAGGTCACTAGCTGTCTCACCACCTTTGGAAACTTATAGCATGATTTTATGACTCATAGCAAGCCTATTCCTCTTTTTTTCTTTTCTTTTTTTTTTTTTTTTTTTTTTTTTTTGAGAAGGAGTCTCATTCTGTTGCCCAGGGTGGAGTGCAGTGGCCCGATCTTGGCTCACTGCAACCTCCACCTCCCAGGTTCAAGCAATTCTTCTGCCTCAGCCTCCCGAGTAGCTGGGGTTACAGGTGCCTACCACTGCTTTTTTCTTTTTCAGTCAGTAAATTATCTCATCATGCTGTCAGTCCAAGATAATAATATAGGAAGAAAAAAAGGTGAAAACAACAGACGTGTTTATATATTCAAAAAAGAAAAGGAGATTACACTTTGCTTTCATAATTAAAACTGTATGCCACATTTGCATGTAATATGTTTTTAATTTTATGGTCTTTATTCTTGCTCCACCAATTTATTGATAAAAAGTATCAATCTCACAGAAAGTATTTAGATGCATTTTCATATCTGTAACCTCATTGTACATGTGATTTTCTTATGGGTCTTCTGGAAAATTTTCAAAAAGGCTTGTGCTACCAAAAATGAAACGCTATGTTAAAGCATGGAGTAAAATCCCTTACTGTACTGTGTGCACTTACACTATTTAACTTTTGTTGACCTTATCAAAGTCTTTGGAATAAATTCAAAGCAGATACTGCTTACAGTTTCTATGAATAACTAATGATATAGCTATAAAGTAGTTTGTCAAAAATTATAGGTATTAAGTCTCTAAAGCTATGATGACCGCTGAGGAGAGACCTGCTTATGCAAAATAAATAAATTCACCCCTTCAAGGCAAGGGCATTTAATTTACTATAAATAACTTCCCAGGTGCTCAAAAACAATAAACTTCTCATCATTGAGAAACGTTCCCCAAACTTTTTTATAAATATTATCTTCACCTGAGATGTGGGTTAAGACATATTCTCAATGCCTTCCTCTACAGCCTATGATATATATATATATATTATATATATATGGAGATAGGTACTTAGGTAGTTAGATAGCTAGATGTAGGTATATAATATTTATGTTCAGGTAATTTTTCTGACATGGGTACCTGGTTTATTATGAAAAACTGTGGTACATAGAGAAGAGTTTTAGGGCTTACTGTATACCAGTTTTTAACAGAGAAAATATAATGTGAGGAATTATTACTTAAGTATTGAATAACTGAAAAAAAAAAAAAGAAGTACTAAGGTATGTCAGGGATCCCTGTGACTACACCTAGGTTCACTGAAACACCTCACAGTACACAGCATATAGTCATACTCAGGCTATAATTTATTGCAGAAAAAGGATATGAAGCAAAATCAGCAAAAGGAGAAGGTGCATGAACAAAATCAGAAAGAAACCAGTCTTAAGCTTCCAAGAGTCTTCTCCCAGTGGAGTCACAAAGAATGTGTTAAATTTTTCCAGCAATGAATGATGACAATCCACACGAAGTGTTTTCTACCAGAGATTCTCATTAGGGACACAGTGCCCAATGTCTTATTGGGGACTGATCATGTAGGCACTCTCTGCCTATCATTTACCAAAATTCCAGACTCCAGAGGAAAGCAGGTGCTTGGTATAAACCACAGTGTTTGCACAAACAGTTTAGGCACAGCCAGCTATTCTTATCAGAGAAAGGTGAGAATCTTCCCAAAATCTTAGTTTTCAGACACCAGCTAAGGACCAAAGTTGCAACAGGACTTTCTGAGGATAGCGGACTCAGGCCTGCTGTGTTAACTCTTTTCTGTACATAAAGCATCGTGGAGGCAGAAATGGCAGGAAGCAGTTACAGGAAACACCCCATGCAGTTGAAGAAACAATGAGAAGTTGAGATCACTAAAATTTAGAAATTTTGGAGGAGCGGCTTCCTGGAGTGAAACTTAGACTTCAGAGTTGGGCGTGGTGCTCAGTTGGCCATGATGCCTCTGAGTCAGAGAAAGAGACTGGAAGCCGGGATTCAAACCTCCACTGCAGGATGTGTAAGCAGACAGCTGATGCTGGTGTCTCTAAGAGATGTTGGATGAACTGGTCCTGCAAATGATGGGAAAAATTCAGTCTCGACAACTTTCTGATTCTAAAACAAACTGCCACCGCCAAAGGAAGAAAGAGTGTGACTGGGGCAATGCTAAGAGGAACAGGAAATCAAATTAAGAAGCAAGAAGGAACAAGTCCTTTTTCCAGTTCTTTAGTCTATCTCTAGCATTCTCTTTTGGTAGAGACTAAAGGGGCATCAGGCAAAGGGGATGTGGTTTTCAGAATTTCAGCCCCAGCTGCACTAGTCTAGAAAGGTGGATTTGGAGCTGAGACATTAGTAGCTGGAACAAGATTTTGATTTTTCTTAGACCACCCCATGAAAACTTAGAAGGCTTATGAAGGGAATTCGCACATTGTAAAATTCCAACCAGAACATTTGGGATGATGCTGTAGGTGTATTTGCCATAACACACACTACTACAATAAAATGTAAAAAGTAAGTGATCTGTGAAAAGTAACATGTGTGTACTAAATGAGATGATTGTATGCATCAGGTGGCTCCTAAGCCATTTCCATGGACAGCTAATTAAAAATAAGCAAGAATCAGAATTACATTATCTCATCCTGGATGGCAGTGGTCTCCTCTGTATTCTTTTGTATGCTGGGAGGTAGGTATCATAACTATGCAGTTGCCATAGCCAAGGTTAGTAAAATTTTCAGCCTTTAATATTTTACCTGATACTGTCATGTTTTTGAATATTACAGCCTGATCTTTTCTTGTAGCAATATGAAGCCCGGTTCTACTGTCTTCTACCTTGCTGTCATCCAACTCATGTGTCCCTTATTAACTTTAACCTGGTTACTGCCACTTCTTATGTGCATGGAAATGCAGTCTTGGTTGCATTCATTCAGTCCAGGTAGCAGCGTGCAAAAAGATATGAAAATAATAACTACTAATGGTTGCACAACATTTTGAATGTATTTAATACTACTGAATTTTATAGTTAAAAATGGTTAAGATGGTTGCTGGGATCTGCTAAAGTCTCTCAAAATTCATGTGCTGAAAATCCCCATTGTGGTGGTATTAAGAGGTGAGCCTTTAGGGAAGTGATTAAGTCATGAGGGCTTTGCCCTCATAAATGGATTAGCATCTTACAAAAAGAATGGAGGAAACTAGCTTAGTTCCTCTTACCCTTCCATTTCTTCTGCCATGTGAGAACATAGCATCTGTGCCCTCCTAGGAATACAGTACCATGGCACCATCTTGGAAGCAGAACAAGCAACTCTCACCAGACACCGAATCTGCTTATGTCTTGATTTTGGATGTCCCAGACTTCAAAACTGTGCAAAATAAATTTCTCTCATGTGTAAATAAAAAAAAAGAAAGAAAATAATAACTACCATATTTTAATCGCTTAGCCAGGGACAGAAATTTTCAAGAGTATTTATACATTATCACATGTATAATGTAGGACAGGTGTTATTTTCCATTTTATAGAAATGAACACTAAACTAAGATTCACGGATCTGTAACAGCTTTATACTTTCTTTTGAGATGGAGTCTCGCTCTGTGGCCCAACCTGAAGTGCAGTGGTGCAATCTCGCCTCACTGCAATCTCTGCCTCTGGGGTTCAAGCGTTTCTCTTGCTTCAGCCTCCCAAGTAGCTGGGATTACAGGCGTGCACCACCACGCCCAGCTAATTTTTGTATATTTAGTAGAGATGGGGTTTCACCATGTTGGCCAGGCTGGCCTCGAACTTCTGACTTCAGGTGATCCTCCCAACTTGCCCTCCCAAAGTGCTAGGATTACAGGTGTGAGCCACCAGGCCCAGCCTGTATATTCTTTATAGCAGGCCACAATACACTTAGATATCTCTTACTAAAGATCTCATTTTCTTTCTTAAGCCTCATACTCAGTCTAACATTACAAGTAGAGCCTTGGTTTAGCAGAAAGACTCTTGGAGTAACAGCCGTAATAGCTAATCTCTGCCTTTTATCTGTAACTAATTGGGCTTCCATTTTCTTCTCTTAAAGGATACCTGCTAAGGAAAGCAATGAGTTAGAGTGGAAATATTATGAGCCTTGCAATCAGATATACAAAGTTTTAAATTCAAGTTCCATCTTTATTATCCAAGTAAGCTTAGAAAACTTTCAGCCAATTTTCTCAACTGCAAAGCAGAAATAATATCTAACTCATAAGATTACTGTAAGAATTAAAATAGTCTATGTAAAATGCTGACTGTACTTCATTCGTTTTGTGAAATTGATTTAATAAATTCCCTGTAAGGTTTTAACTCTATGCTGAAAGCTTCCCATCGCTTGTAAATTGCTTTTGACTATTTGGTAAGGAAATAGTTAGATCCCTTTATTTCACGTCTAAATTCTACAAAAAATATTTATAGATGTTTATTTCTCATTTCCTTTCTGTTTCATGCATCCAAGGTCCTGGCCACTAAAAATAAAACAAAACAAACCACATCCATCATATGTACTGTGTTCTTGCTTAATTTTACTAGCCATTTCACCTCTCTTATTTTCACAGGAGGAGTGGAGATGTTTTATTTTATTTTTAGATCCAACACTCTAGGTCAAATCTAAAAGCAATTTCATATAATTGAACTCTCACTCACCAAAATTATCCTTTTATTTTAAAGCAGCATTTTTCTATCATTGCATGCATTAGGGACAACGCGACTTTACTACTATACTTCAGAAGGCAATGAAAATGCATGCTGTGCAAAAGAGGGAGCAATGCGAAGCCCTAGTAAAGTGTGAATTACTTCCTAGTTGAAAATACAGAAGTGTTTCCCATTACAGAAGTAAAAAAATACTTTCAGTGAGTCATATTTAATTGGGCTAAGTCATTTTCCTGCACCAAGTAATGATTACTTATTATTTACATGTTATTTATTCTCATCTATGGTCTTTGTTATATTTATCATGAATTTCTTCTTCAATTGAAATTCTGTTTTCACAGCATTTTAGAAAGTTTTGTTCACCACATAATCAATAGTAATTTTACAAGCAAAGGAAAAATTTGAGTATACAGTTAAGACTTTATAGAGAGTGAATTGAATCAGTTCACAAATTAAATTAAAGCTGGCTTTCTCCTGGATTTCATAAAGCTGATGAGTGTATACCAATAATAAACAAAAAATGAAGAGTTAAAAGTCTTATAATGTAGATTTATCATTTTCTATTAGAGATAAAATTAGTAGGCACAAAATCAGTGTCCTATATCAGTGTGATAGAAGGCCAACAAACTAAAGTCCAAATCCCAGTGACTAAACAAACAAAAGCTTGCATTAAATCATATTTGGATAGACCAGCACGGCAGAGGAAGTTTCCTATCTGGAGTGATTCAGAGACACAAAGTGCCTCATTTTATGACAGTGCTCTCCCAACACACAGTTCTAGGATGACTACAGCCGGGGAAAGCAGAATATTGAAAGTACAGTACCCATATTTTCAATGTTTAGACCCATAAATGATGCTCATTGCTTTTGCTCGCATTTCATAGCCTATATCTAGTAACATAGTCTTGTCTAATTGAAAACGGACATGGTTAGTTAAATCTTCCTCTGTTGCCAGAAGTAGTGAACAAACAGATATCAATGAGCATTAGAAACCTGTACAGTACTCAATATGTGCTTTTAATTATATTTACTCAGTAAAAGCACACTGAGTTATTATATGTGCCAGGTAGGTATTGAGGATGCTGTAGTGATCAAAATAGACATTTAAAAAATCCTCAAAAAACTTACTGTTCTGAAGTAGATCTACATACACCAGACTTTCAACAAACAATGTCTCTCAGTCAATCCATTGGCTTGGTTCATGATCCAAGCAAAACGGCTTTGCGCTTGATCTGGGTGCAAAGATACTCCAATTTTACCTTGAACTACAAAGTTTCTGGGCTTTATACATTCAAATCTAATTTCTGGCCTAAGCAAAGTAACAGAATTGCAGGTGTTTAGCAGCTGGGTGCCCAAGTGTGCACTGTTTCAGCTTGACTTTTTATTATACAAGTGCATGCACAATATTGCTACTTTTATACAAGTGGGCAGGGTTCAGCAGGTGTTATATTAAATTATTGATTCCTAATCTAGGTACAAAGCAGTGGATTTGCTTTCCTAAAGTCTGCACAGCATTCATTCAGCCTCAGAAGAGGAAAGTATGTTGAGATCAAATTGAGAGGCATATGGCTTGACACAGGCTTAAGTATTACCCTCTCTGTCTGGTCCCATTGCAACACTGGATTGGTTAGTTACAGAGAAGAAAGTAATGTCCATGAAATCCAGGTTTCATAGCCGAGTTTTATTGTTGTTTATCCGTTTATTTTAGGTGAGAAACAATGACACCAGGTTCTATACCACAAGCCCAAGAGAGTCTGGAAGCTATTTTTTTTTAAAGAGAATCTTCTCTATATGAAAACATGGAGTTGAATGGGGAAATGGAGATTACAAGTATTTGATAGATTTAAGTGGGTCTAAATATGCTACAATGGAAATCAAGACAAACCAAATAAAACTCAGGGAAAACTCAAATAATGATCATTGAAAACAAACAATGATAGCATGATAAATAGCCATAGGTTTGAAAGGGTGTGTCAGTGGGAGGGAGAAATTAAAAAAAAAATGTTGATGTATAGGTACAAACTTATAGGTAGATAGAGGTAATAAATAATAGTGTTCAAGAGCAGACTAGGGTGACTATAGTTAGCAATAATATATTGTATATTTCAAAGCAGCTAGATGAGAGGATTTGAAATGTTACTAACACATAGAAATGATAAGTACTCAAGTTGATGGATACCCCAAATACCCTGGCTTGATCGTTATACATTCTATGCATGTAAAATACAGATACCCCACACATATGTGAAATATTATGTGTCGATAAAAGAAACAGAAGAAAATAAAATAAAAGATAAAAAAGTAAAACATACCCTCAAGCAGAAAGGAAAGCAATATTTGGATAATATCCAAGTGGCTAGTAGAATGTATTCAAAAGCAGGCTATTTAAAAAGCCACTCCAGAGAGGGCCCAATATGGATGTCGTATACGGAAAGAAGTCTTTGCTTTTCAATGGGGTCATTTGTCAGGAGACTGAATCCCTTAGGTGCACATGCTATTCAGTATTCAAGCCATTCCACAGAGTCAGTGACAAGATCAGTGAAATGAAATCTTTCACCCTAACCATGACATTTCTCTTAAAAATTACCAAACAAGTCATTTTGAACGATGAGACAACTTGAATAAATGTGCAATTGGATATTACAAATCTAGTCTATGGGCTCAATATCGAAAAACCATTATACTAATTGATCCCTTGCTCAAAACTATTTATCTCTTAGATAAAATTGCTCATGGGACATACTGATCATGCAAACCATTCTTCACTAAATGAAATGTCAAACCATTCTAGTGCTGCTAATTTGACCTCTGGTAGTGAGCACTCCAAGTTTGATTCAGTTATGTAAAGATAAGAACATCAACATTCCAGGATGATAAAGAAGTATTAGAAATGATTCTTCCTGTTATGGGGACCCTAAACCAAAACAAACACACAAAGCAAAAAATAATCAAAATAGACATGTTTTATTCAGCATAGGCTGCCATAGCAAAATACTACAGATGTAGTGGCTTAAGCAATAGAAATTTATTTCTCACAATTTTGGAAGCTAGAAAGTAGAAAATCAAGCTGCTGGCAAGGTAGGTTTTATTCTAAGGCCTCTCATTTTGGCAAACAACTCACTGTATGCTCCCATGTCTTCTTCTTTACATATATGCTGGTGGTTTGTGTGTATGTGGCTTGTGTTTATGTGTGGAGAAAACACACAAGCTTTCTGGTGTCTCTTCTTCCATGAGTACTAATTTCATTACGAGGGTCCCACCTTCATAACCCCATCCAATCATAATCAAAGTCTCAAACTCCAAATACTATCAGATTGGGTGTTGGAGTTTACTAATTGGAGTTTATTAATTTATAAATCTATAATAAGTAAAATACATGTATTTTTATGATAAACATGAAACATGATATAGAATATAGTAAATATATATATTTACTTTCATTTTATAGAAAACATGTGCTATATGACTTTGTGGAAGAAATAAGATATATATTAAGTCTTACATCACAAAGAGTAGAATTAATGCTAATTTAGAATCCAAATCAGTTTTATTACCGATAGGCATCACAAATAGAGACACAAGAAAGCATACTATTTAGAAATAGAGATAAAAGATGTTCATAGGGATAAGTATGGATTATAATTATATAGTACTTAAAGTGCTATACAAAACAGTTGTAAGTATAATTGTTTTTATTTGACGTTCTTTTTAATGGTAAATGCTACGAGATGTTTTTGCACTTGTAAAGCATTATGCACATGTGAACACATGGGATGTAAGCTCAACAAGCATTTATATTTGATGATTATATTTGATGATCATTATATTTGATGACTCTTGCAATCCAAGCACACTGCTTGAATACAAATGACTAGTTAATAGGTATAATTAATAATTTCATTAATGTATTTCTATCATTTTATATCTGATATGAATAGTGCATGCTGTCTTAGTCTGATTAGGCTGCTATAATGAAATATCTTAGACTAGGAAGTTTATAAACAACAGAGATTTATTGCTCACAGTTCTGGGAACTGGGGTCATCCAAGATCAAGGCAACCACAGATTCAGTGTCTGGTAAGGGCGGGCTCTCTCTCTTCTTCAAAGATGTGTCTTCTTGCTCTGTCCCCACATGGTGGAAGTGGCAAACATGCTCCCTCAAGCATCTTTTAAAAAGACACTAGTCCCATCTATGAAGGCAGAGCCCTCATGACCTAATCAACCCCCCCTCCCCACCTAAATGCCTTTTCTTAACTATCACCTTGGAGGTTAGGTTTCAATATATGAATCTGGGGATGTGGGAACACAAACATTCAGACCATAGCATCTTATTCTGTCTTAACCAAGATATAAAGATTCATCCTAAGTAATTATTTTTACATTAGTGCTTTCCACAAGGATTGGATAATAATGACAATGATGATGATTATTGCATTTGCACTTTTTTTGACCAGGTGTTTTATACACTTTATGATAATCTGCCTCTTCTGATATGAACTCCTCCAAAAATTCATACAATGAAGCATTAACCACTAGCACTTCAGAATGTGCCTGTATTTAGAGACAGGGTCTTTCAAGAAATAATTAAGTTAAAATGAAGTCATTCAGTTGGAAGTTAAACCAATACAACTGATGGCTTTCTAAAAAGATATTATGACACAGACAGGTACAGAGGGAAGACCATGTGAAGGCACAGGAAAAAGCCAGCTACCTGGAAGCCATGGAGAGAGGCCCCAGAAGAAACCAACCTTGTGGACATGCTGACCTCAGACTTCCGGCCTCCAGAACTACGAGGAAATACGTTTCTGTTGTTTAACTCACCTAGCCTGTGATACACTGTATAGCAAACCTGATAAGCTGATACACTACCCAACACCATTTATGATGTAAAACAAAAACACAAACAAAACCCACACGACTCAGGATTGATTTACTTGCTGAAGGTTAAGTTTAGTTTTATTTGCCATTATTTACACTTTATGGCAAACAATTTAAGAAAAGATAAGCGTATTTTTCTTTCTTGAATTTTTCATTGAAGATCAGATGGGTTGTCTTCAGTCTAATTTCTTAGTTGGAAAGACTTTCTGAATCTTGTCTTGTTAAATTGAACTGTTTAAAGTAAGTGCATAATAAGAGGCAAGAATGAACTAGAACGTTTAAGAGAATCACTCATGCAAATTCTGACATAATGTGTCATCCTCCCATACCTTAGAGAAGTTTCAAAGCAAAAATAAACGTGTGGCTTTTTATAAAGCAATGCATGCAAGAAAAGCCTCTACTAATTTAAATAAGTATTTATTTTGCTGTCAGCTATAAATAAATGCCTTTCTTTTTTCCTATAAAATTGAAAAGTAGCACGATAATACAACATGAATCAGCTTTTTTTGCCAGTAAAATAGGTTAAATATATCTTTTTAAAATCAAATGAATATATATTATTTCTTAGTTATGGTCACTTCCTTTCTTCAACTTTCAGCATCTCTAAGTTCTCTTCTCAGGAGAACTATAGAATAGGCTAAGATTGGAATGTCCCTTCGAAAACTCATGTTGAAACTCAATCCCCAAAGTGGCAGTATTTAGAAGCGGGGCCTTTAAAAGACGATTGAATCATGATGGCTCTCCCTTCATGGATGGATTTATTCAGTTTTTGATTAATGGATTAATGGGTTAATAGGTTAACCTGTTGTCATGGGAGTGGGTCTAGTGGCTTTATCAGAAGAGGAAGAGAAACCTGATCTAGTGTGTTAGAATGCTAGGCTCCCTTTCCCTGTGATAACTTGTGCCACCTTAGGACTCTTTGAAGAGTCTCCACCAGCAAAAAGGCTCTCACCAGACTTGGCCCCTAGACCATGGACTTCGCAGCTTACGGAGCTCTAAGAAATAAATTTTGTTTGTTTATGAATTACCTCGTTTCAGGCATTCTGTTATAAACCACAGACATGGACGTTACCCTATTTAATAAGTTTGATAGAGTGGAAGGGAGCCAGATTGCCAGCCAAAATATCTATACAGGTTCATAAATTTGCCTGTCACGGTTCCATAGATGCTCACTGAAGACATGAGAATCCTGGTTAGAGATAAAAGATTCTATGACTCACAACAAAAGCAGTGGAAAGAGTACCTGTACTGTTCAGCTGAAGCTCTGCATTTCACATCTCACATGGAGACACAGGGGGCCAGGCAGAGCCTCCATGTGCTGTGGGATGTGCCATAAGAGAAGAACTTAGGGAATCCACCAAACTTAGAGAATTCACTATTTCACACTAAGCAGTAAGCAAACCTATTATCTTTCTAGAGAAAAATTTGGTTTAACTCAGAACTATGTAATGCTTTCCTGCAATGCATTTCTTCAGATCTCAGAATTGCCAGCTACATAAACAATACTAAGTTGCTTAGGCAAAAGACAAATCAGTCTTGTGTTTTTGCACACTCATCAAGATTATAAGAAAGCAAGAGACCCAGAGAAAACTTCCTCTCACCAGTAGGTGTTTAGATGTCATTTTATTTATTTAAAGAGAGAGAGAGATGTTAGATAATTTTGGTCCATGCATTATTTACATTTATTGTATACAAAAACAAAACTATAAGAAAGGAACAGTAATTATTAACCATTTTCAAAAAATATTTCAAAAACATTAAGTGATTAGGTGAATTGCTCAAGCAGAGTGGTAGAACCATGGTTCTGAATGAATGCAGAGATTTTCTCAAACTCTGTTCCAGGGACAGAAGTGAATCAGTAAGAATTACCTTAAGTAAATCAGTAACAAATAATTTTCCTCAGCTCTCTTGTGAATTCAGTATAAGAGTATTAGATATATGGTAGTTGCACTTATTGAGATGTTAATCGCTTAAAAGATTGAGACCTATCTGTGTTTAATTCTCTATATTTTTCCTCTTCTAAGTCAAGAAATTAGTTAGTCCTTTATTACTTGTTTTTGTGATTTTATAGCCTATCTTCAAAACATGAGTTGTCTAAAGACAGTGCATCTCTTGGTCTGGGTGGGGAGGAAGCTTGAAATTAGGGGAAGTTGAGTAGCAGGGAAGGAGTGAAGGAAAGAGATACAGGCTTTGGGATGAGGGAGCAAGAGAAAATAGAGATGATGGATATTAGTGGCCTCACTAGGAAATGGCAGGATCTGTGACATACGTGAGGTGAAGTTGTACTGGAAGTTGTGGCTAGGGTGTGTGGCGTGTTTTTAGCTGAGCTGATATATTCAATCGTGGGAATGTAACTACTGAGCTTACTAGCAGTAAGTACTAAGTTCTAAAAGCCTCCTAAAATTTTCCTTCTGTTTAAGAACAATGTTAATTTTGCACCAAGGAAAGCAGACTGGGATGATTAAGGCTGTCTACAGTCTAACCAAGTAAAATTCAAGCTAAATCTAGCTTAGTTAAAATAAAATAATACAATTTTTCTTGACTGCTGGTGTCTCACCAAGTGATGTTGTGCAACATATAAAATGCCCCAAATAACGGACCAACCAAAAGTATTTGACTTAAACTGAATAAAACTTGAATGGAATTGAATGTGTTCAGTACCTGGAGTTTGAACTATTTCCTGAAGGGGTCATGCTATCATTATTTAGACACATTTAGTTTCCACTACTGGTATTTACCTAGTGGAAATATACCTGCCTACTTCTTTGGGGAGCAAAGATAAATCATAGATGAGAGACCAGTAGAAACTGAAGGAAATATAAAGAACATCATATATAATTGTTCTTTCATTTTTAATATTAACAAAGATTTAAACATTACACAACCTCATAGAAAAACAATAATGTGAAATAATGTCTTAAACCTAAGTTACAGCAATAAAACCCAGACATAAAAAAGGATACACTCTTTTACTCAATTTAATGGAAAACCAAAACAGATTGACGGTATAGATCATGCTGGAAACCAGATTAATAGCAGCCCCCTTGAAGGAGCACTAGGGAGATACAAGAAGACCTTCTAGGATCTGGTTATGGCCCATTCTTAAACTCTGTGTGTTGAGTACGTGATTGTGTTCAGTTTGTGAAAATTCATCAAACTGTATATCTCTGCCATTTGCAGTTTGAGATTTGTATAGTTTACTTCATTTTCAAGTAAGAAAAAAAAAGAAATTTAAATTAGTTGCCTAAAATAAATTAAGTCATCTGAATCACAGTTGAATTTTCTTTATAGTGCATAATTCTGTTTTTGTATTGTATATTATAAACCTATATCTGTAAAATAATAGAAATAAATATGGCAAGGCTTTAGACTAAATGATGTTCTAATCAAATATACTTTCAAATAATTTTATAAATTCCCCCAAAGTCAGTCCTTTCTTGATACTAATTTTAAAAGCTATAAATGATATAATGAAAATAAATATTGTAACTTGAAAAGTTAATGTTTCTTTTTGCATAATCTCATTAGCTCTGTCCAGGTAGAATAATGGGGAATCTCAAAACACGAGGGAGTGTGTATGAAATGCAAAATTCCATCTAGGGGCCAAATTGGGCACCTATAATAAACCAATTGCCAATATCTAGCCGATTCTATGCAAATATTATAATTCTCTAGATATTTATATGAAATGACAATATATCAAATGACAAACAATAAACACATATAATTATTTAAGTATATAATTAAATGCCTTGTATGCATTTTATCTTATGTAATGTTACCTGTCTTTGGACAACTTAGAAGTTTGTCAAATGTGTTGGTTTATTGCAAGACAGCCACATTTAATTATCTGAGGGAAAGTATAACACAGTAGAAAAATATAGCTGGTTTTGCTTCAATCAATCCAAAGAAAGGGAATTATTATAGTATGGTATTTTAATGATGTGCTTTATTTTGCACACTAACCAGAGGCAATAGAAGCATCTGTCCCAGCAGAAGCCAGGAGGCACCAGGATATTTCCTTGTTCATTCATAGCTGGTACTTTCTTTTTCAGTCTTAACTGTATAAATCTTGCCAAAATGTATTTATGCCAGGTGTATGTTGATATAAATATTGAACTGATTTATGTATTTTTATTTTTGAAAGAATTATTTTAAGTTTTAGAAAAATTTTTTGGAGTATGGTAACTTGAATATTTTATCCAAATGTCTTTCATACCAGAATCTAAGAATTTCATGAAACAGGCGTCAGCTAAGAAACTCTTAATATAGTGAACTCTGAGCCATTTTGCCTTGGTCTCCTTGGCAAGTATTATCTAATTTCAGAAAACCATAAGAAATTTAATAAATTAGTTAAGATGACATAAATGATACAAAAATATCAGAAATCAAAAATGTACTAAGATTTATCATGACAATTAAGTGGAGAGTGCTTTTCTTTTAATTACAAAAGGATTATTCACCAAAAATGACTAATGGTATAACAGTCTAAAACTCTCATTTGCCACATGAAAAAACTTAGGTCCATGGCAGCTAAGGTGATTAAGAGACATTTTCAAGGCATACTGGTTCATTGATAGCTATGCTAAGTTTGGAACTCCACTTTCTGTTTCTTGATCATTACCCGCTTCCTCCTTTCCTTCCTTCCTTCCTTCCTTCCTTCCTTCCTTCCTTCCTTCCTTCCTTCCTTCCTTCCTTCCTTCCTTCTTTCCTCCCTTCCTTCCTTCCTTCCTTCCTTCCTTCCTCTCTCTTTCAGATTTATTGGGATATAATTCACATTGGGATATAATTCATACAATTTACTCACTTAAAGTGTATAATTTGGGATTCTGCAACCATCATCCGAATCTAATTTTAGAATATTTCTGTTTCCCCTTTAAAAGGAAAACTCGTACCCATTAGCTGTTAATCTGACATTCCAGCACATGTCTTTTGGAAAACATATGTATACACTTCTTTAGGGTATATACCTAGATTAGAATTTCTAGATCAAAGCTTTGCATGTGTGCAGCTTCAGTAGACAGAGTGAAACAGTTTTTCAAAGTGACTGTACTGAGTTATATGTCTATCTGAGCATATGAGTCTCATTTGTTACACATTCTCATTAACATTTGATATTTGCAATACATTTCATTTTAGCCATTTTAATGATATGTGGTAGTATTAAATTTTGGGTTTAATCTTCTATTCTTTGATAACTAATGAAGTCGAATGCATTTTTATATATTTCTTGACCACTTAGATTTTCTCTTTTGAGAATCATCTGTTCAAGTCTTTTGTTTGTTTTTCTATTGGGTTGTCTAATATTTCTATCTTTCTTAATACAAAAAGAAAAGGAATTCCAAATAAGATCACATTTTGTGGTACTGAAGGTTAGGACTTTAAATATAATGTTTGAGGGGACATGATTCAACCCATAACATCATCTGTTGAAAACAACTACAAATGTTGGATAAAATATTTTTTAAATGCTGTCTTTAAATGAGCTATATGGAGGCTAATAAATAGGAGGGATCTATGTAAAGGAACGTTTCAATCCAGAGAGGTAAGTAATCTCTCAGAGCAGCTAAGAAACTTTTCCCATAGTGGCATTTACTAATTAGGCAAACTTGGGCTTTGGAATTTAAGCTTCTGAAGACAAGAAGGATAAAGTAAAGACCCAAAACTCACCCCAAGTGGTATGTCTCACAAAAATTTTCTCCACTGTAGACTGTGATCCAGAATACTATACTTCTAGGACACCACTTAGAAAGTTGCCTTGTCAATGAAAGAGCAAGAAAAATAAGCAAAGGGAAAGCACCGATAACAGAATCAGTCATGAGTTTTGCATAAGTTTACAGCCTGGGTTGACGACCTGCACTGTACATGTACCTTTCATTGTACATGAAACCTTAAGTCACAATCTTGGTTTTTGATGGTCTTGCCTTGGGAGTGCCTATAGGACTGGCAGAAGCAAACACAAATTCTTCCTAACAAAAGATACCTTTATTCTAGGCCTCCAAAAATCTGTTAAAAACATTTTTAACAACAGTAAGAAGTACACATCAGAATTAGCCAAATATAAAAAGAAATCAGACCAAAAAAAAACCCAAACAAGCAAAAATAACAAACGGCAGAAATGGACTCAGACAAACTTCAGATATCTGCAATTATCAGAGACAGATTATAAAACAACCACATTTACAATGTTTAAGGAATTGTAAATAAGCTTGACGATGTCTCAGAGACCCAAAATTATTAAACATAGCCCAATATATTTTTAAAAGCCAAAATGAACATTTAGACATTAAATATACAAAAACCAAAATCAAAAACTTAATGGAAAGGATTGTCATCAGATCAGACACAGTAGAAGAGTCAAATAGCAAACTAGAAGCAGATTTAGATAAAACTCTGCAAAAGGGAGCACGATAATACATCACTAGATTTGATTAGATCTGGAAATTTCACATGGTAGATATAGTGAAGTCTATAATACGTTTAATCAGAATTTAAAGAAGAAAGCAGGGAAACAATGAGGCAAAGTTAATATTTGAAGATAGAATGGCTAAATTTTTCCTGTATTAATAAAAATGCCAATTTGGGAGGCCTAACAAATTCTTTTTAGAATATTTTTTTAAAAATATTGCATCTAGACACACCTTAGTTAAATTTTAAAACATCAAAACAGAAAAGACATTATTAAAATCAACCAAAGATTGAAGAGATTATTCACAAATTTATTCAAGGTAAATTGACAACTGACTCTTTAAGAGCAGCACTTGTAAGCTAACAGAGAGTGGAAGGTCATCTTCAATGTGCAGCAAAAGAGGACAGAGGACTGGAGTCCTAGAACATGAAATCAAAAAAATATCTTTAGTAATAAGAATTACATGAATTCACATTCATGCAAAAATCATGTGACCAGTAGACCTCTGGCAGAAAGCTAATGCTTCCAGATAGAAGGTCTGAGAAGAAAGAAAAAAGTGGTGAACATACAGGTAAATCTAAACAAATCATGACTGTACAAACAAAATTAGTGCATTTTAGTGTTAAAAACTCAAGACAGATTAAAATATCCAATAACAATAACATAAATAGCAGATAATCGTTACTGTATTTTAATCCATGTAATTATCAGGAGAAAGATTGAGCTATCAATAAACTTTTAACTTATGATGGATGTTATTACTTTTATTGTAGCCACAAAAAGAAAAACAAATAAATTATACATTTTAAATAGGTAGAATATTCATATTTCATGAGCGAACAGTTCCATTATTGGGAATATAGCCTAGAAAATGAAGGACTTGGGCACAGGACAATTAAAAATAGCTCCACACTAGAAATAATTCAAACTTCTCTCAATACTTGTTGGGAAAGCAATAACAATGTAGTCTAAAATAAAGTTCTACACAGTATTGAAAATAACAAACTGCAGCTATATGTAAAAATACAGATGAAATGCAGAAACAGAATTTTGAATAAAAACATCAAGGCACATATATTTTATACCCTTTGATGCTGTTTTATATAAAGTTCTAAAAAAGACCAAAGTGAAGTACATTGTTCAGAGATGCATAGACAGATAGCAAAACTACAAGGAAAAGCACTAAATTAATTGTCATAAAATTGTAATAACAGATATTCCTGGAAAAGAGATGTATAGATTTGAAGCAGGACCCATAACTGACTCCTGTGTTTCTGGCACTGTCGTATTTGTCAAAATGCTTAATGGTAATATGAGCTTGAACTCTACAATTATTCATTAAGGCAGATACTTGTTTGAGTCTATGTTATATATCATAGAGAAAGATGATTAAAATAAATGCATTCTGAAGATGCTGAAAACAAATTGTTATAACTAGAGTAACAGGTACAGTCAGGAATTTTGGTGAAGATAATTTTTTGGTTTTTTGAGGCAGAGTTTCACTTTGTTGCCCAGGTTCTGGTTTCATCTATCATTGACATCTATGAATAATTTTGATAATAAGAGATTAACTTGAGCCTTAGGAAAACTGTATACAATAAAAAATATTTGGTTAAACTTCCTCTTTGGAGAATGTTGTTTATATTTCTTCTTGCAAATAGAGTAAAGTTTTGATGTTTAGAGTAGATGTGTTCAAGAAAATATATTGTATACTGTATAATAAGCTTTTTATAGCATTAAAAATAGCCATAGCCAGAAAGTGATAATGATGCTGTCTTTTGGTTCATGTATGATTAAAATATTTCTTCAGTTTTGAGTTGCAAGTGATAACTTTTGCTTAAGGCTCTTTTTCATTAAAAATATGGAGCTGCAATTTGGAAAATGAATGATTTATTCATATTCATTATAATTAAAGCATGTAAATTCTAAAAAAAAGAAAGCAAAAAGCTTTAGAGAAAAGTTGTGTTTCAGATATGTAAAAGTTTATTCCATATATCTATTTCAGAGTGTTAGGTTTCTCTAATGAGTTACTTTTCTTCTTTTGAAAGCATAAAATTCACAATTACAGAATGTGTTAGATAGATTCTCATCTCTTCATTCCCTCAAACTTTTTGTGGTGCAGCCACAAATGAAGGAAAGATAAATGTGTAAAATGAGATAAATAACTTATTTTATATCAATGTTCCAATATACTTTCACTCCTCTTTCATACTTAAGTGTATTTTTTTTGCCTTTGGAGATATAAAAATTATAATCTTTGCAAAATAAGTACAATTTTATTTTGTTGAAAATGGAAACTCCAATCTGTTTTTTATTAAAGTACATACTTGAGCAAAATCATTTTAAGAACTAGGAATACACTTGCTCACTCTTCCTTTTTCAAATATGAAAAGTAATTTTTAAAGATATGTTTTTTGAGATTGGATAAGACTCAAGCCCAAATTTCTCTTCACTCAGAGTTATTCTCTTGTATACACTTATGTGACCTTACACTGCAGTAGTCCCCAACAGAACTGGCAAATGTCAAACTAAAATATACTGTGATTTGGATATTTATCCTTTAGTATTTTTTAAAATAGTTTTTGCTCCTTAACTTTTACCCAGTATATTCAGGTCAGACCACTTGGTTGAAACAAAGAGATAAAGGCACCACTGCAGATAATTCAAATGATTATATTGGATAATACAGGTAATAGAGGCAAAAGTTCATGGGTTATTCTGAAAATTGCCTTAATTCCTTGAATTATTTAGCCTCGGATATGTGACTTATGTGCTACCATTAAACTGTGTTGAAAAATGCCTATTTTCTTACAATGAAAACACAAATAATTTAGCAATGGATGGGACCAAAAAATTGCTTTGATTTCGGCAAATGTTACAATGAGATGCTACAAGAGTATAAAGTATAAAAGATTCCACTTTGAAATTTTCATACATTGTAGTGCCAAGGAAAATAAATAAATAAATAAGCATAGTTGTCAGATAGAAACATGTTTACCAAGAATCGTCCAAAATTGAGAATAGTCCATTTAAACAGTATATAAATTTGTTTCTAAATGAATGTTGATTAAAAACTCATATATATCAATAATACAAATTGTACATTTTATGGCTTTACAAAAATTTACTAACAAATATTTTGAGTATTAAATGTGCAGAGTGATGCCTGCTAAACAATAATAAAAATATTATATTTTCATCATTTCCCAATTCAAAGTGTTCTACCACATGCACTAGTTCAATTAATCATTCTAACCAATGACATTTGACATATCATTTAGATCTCATTTTAAATCACAAGCATTCTTATATACCAATAACAGACAAACAGAGAGCCAAATCATGAGTGAACTCCCTTTCACAACTGCTACAAAGATAATAAAATACCTAGGAATCCAACTTACAAGGGATGTAAAGGACCTCTTCAAGGAGAACTACAAACCACTACTCAATGAAATAAAAGAGGACACAAACAAATGTAAGAACATTCCATGCTCATGGATAGGAAGAATCAATATTGTGAAAATGGTCATACTGCCCAAGGTAATTTATAGACTCCCAATCAAACTACCAATGACTTTCTTCACAGGATTGGAAAAAACTACTTTAAAGTTCATATAGAACCAAAAAAGAGCCCACATTGCCAAGACAATCCTAAACCAAAAGAACAAAGCTGGAGGCATTATGCTTCCTAACTTCAAACTATACTACAAGGCTACAGTAACCAAAACAGCATGGTACTGGTACCAAAACAGAGATATAGACCAATGGAACAGAACAGAGCCCTCAGAAATAATACTACACATCTACAACCATCTGATCTTTGACAAACCTGACAAAAACAAGAATGGGGAAAGGATTCCCTATTTAATAAATGGTGCTGGGAAAATTGGCTAGCCATATGTAGAAAGCTGAAACTGGATCCCTTCCTTACACCTTATACCAAAATTAATTCAAGGCGGATTAAAGACTTAAATGTTAGACCTAAAACCATGAAAGCCCTAGAAGAAAACCTTGGCAATACCATTCAGGACGTAGGCTTGGGCAAGGACTTCATGTCTAAAACACCAAAAGCAATGGCAACAAAAGCCAAAATTGACAAATGGGATCTAATTAAACTAAAGAGCTTCTGCACAGCAAAAGAAACTACCATCAGAGTGAACAGGCAACCTACAGAATGGGAGAAAATGTTTGCAATCTACTTATCTGACAAAGGGCTAATATCCAGAATCTAGAAAGAACTCAAACAAACTTACAAGAAAAAACAAACAACCCCATCAAAAAGTGGGAAAAGGATATGAACAGACACTTCTCAAAAGAAGACATTTATGCAGCCAACAGACACATGAAATAATGCTCATCATCACTGGCCATCAGAGAAATGCAAATCAAAACCACAATGAGATACCATCTCACACCAGTTAGAATGGCGATCATCAAAAAGTCAGGAAACAACAGGTGCTGGAGAGGATGTGGAGAAATAGGAACGCTTTTATACTGTTGGTGGGACTGTAAACTAGTTCAACATTGTGGAAGACAATGTGGCTATTCCTCAAGGATCTAGAACTAGAAATACCATATGACCCAGCAATCCCACTACTGGGTATATACCCAAAGGATTATAAATCATGCTGCTATAAAGACACATGCACACATATGTTTATTGTGACATTATTCACAATAGCAAAGACTTGGAACCAACCCAAATGTCCATCAGTGATAGATTGGATTAAGAGAATGGCACATATACACCATGGAATACTATGCAGTCATAAAAAAGGATGAGTTCATGTCCTTTGTAGGGACATGGATGCAGCTGGAAACCATCATTCTCAGCAAACTATTGCAAGGACAAAAAACCAAACACTGCATGTTCTCACTCATAGGTAGGAATTGAACAATGAGAACACTTGGACACAGGAAGGGGAACATCACACACCGGGGCCTGTTGTGGAGTGGAGGAGGGGGAAGGGATAGCATTAGGAGATATACCTAATGTAAATGGTGAATTAATGGGTTCTGCACACCAACACGGCACAAGTATACATATGTAACAAAACTGCATATTGTGCACATGTACCCTAGAACTTAAAGTATAATAAAAAAAAGTCTTAGATGATAAGTTATTTTTATGTTTGGTCACCAGCCTGTATATGTTTAAAAACATATTATATATTTAATTGTATGCCCTCTAATATTCAGTAAAGAGTTCTATATCTCACAGGGATAAGCAAAGTTTGGCCTGCAGGTCAAATCTGGCCCACTGCCTGGTTTTGTGATTGTATTAGTCCATTCTCACACTCTTTAAAGAACTACCTGAGACTAGGTAATTTATAAAGAAAAGAGGTTTAGTTGACTCACAGTTCTGCAGGCTTAATAGAAAGCATGACTGGGAGGCCTCAGGAAACTTACAATCATGGTGAAAGGTGAAGGGGAAGCATGCACATCTTCATAATAGTGGAGAAGGAAAGAGAGAGTGAAGCAAGCAGGGAAGTGGCAAACACTTGTGTACTATCAGGTCTCATGAGAACTCAGTCATTATCATGAGAATAGCGAGGTGGTAAAATCTGCCTCAATAATCCAATCACTTCCCACCAGGTCCTTCTCCCAACACTGGGAATTACAATTCAACATGAGATTTGGGAGGGGATCCTAAGTCAAACTATATCATTCTGCCCATGGCCTCTAGCAAATATCAAGTCCTTCTCACATTTAAAAACCAATCATGCCATCCCAACAGTCCACCAATCTTAACTAATTCAAGCATTAACTCAAAAGTCCAAGTCCAAAGTCTCATCTGAGACAAGGCTAGTACTTTCCACCTATAAGCCTGTACATTTTTTTTTTTTTTTTATTAGTTACTTCCTAGATACAATGGGAGTACAGGCATTGGGTAAATGCTCTTGTTTCAAATGGGGGAAATTGGCCAAAACAAAGGGGCTACAGCTTCCATGGAAGTTCAAAACCAAGCACAGCAGTCATTAAATCTTAAAACTCCAAAATAATATTTGACTTCATGTCTCACAGGCAGGCCACACAGACACAAGAAGTGGGCTCTCAAGGCGTTGGGCAGATCTGCTCCTGTGGCTCTGCACAATACAGCCACCACTTTCACGGACAGGTGTTGAGTGCCTGCCGCTTTTCCAGGCACAAAATGGAAGTTGCTGGTGGATTGGGCATTCTGGATTCTGCAGAATGGTGGCCATCTTCTCACAGCTTCACTAGGCAGTGCCACAGTGGGGACTCTGTGTGGTGATTCCAATCCCACATTTCCCCTCTGCACTGGCAGTGCCACAGTCGGGACTGTGTGTAGGGGCTCCAGTCCCACATTTCCCCTCTGTACTGCCATAGTAGAGATTCTCCATGAGAGCTCTACCCCTGCAGCAGAGAAAGAGAGAGAGAAAGAGACAGAAAGAGAGAGAGAGAGAAAGAGAGAAGTGCTAAAATCTTTAAACCATCAGATCTCATGAGAACTCACTATGATGAGAGAACAGCAAGAGGGAAATCTGCCCCCATGATGGAATCCCCTTCCCCAACGCATGGAAATTTCAAATGGACATGAGATTTGGGTGGGGCCTCAGAGCCAATCCATATCGGTGATGTTTTATTTGAATAAAACTATACTCTTTGTTTACCAGGACCAGCCAAGTAAAGGTCAGCATGGTCATGACTCCTATTTTACATAAGCAAATATTGTGCAAATGTGGATGAAAAGCTAAGACAAAAGACTTCATCTGAGTGTTTTCTCACAGAAATATCTGTAAAGAATGCCTTTAGCATATCAAAAAAATTACCACAGAGATATTATTTGAGGACCCTTTCTCTATTCTCAATGTAGTTCATTTTACTAATTAGACTAATACTAATTAGTCTAATACTAATACCAATAATCTGTGTTCTGAATGAATATCTATAATACTAATACCAATGCTCTGTGTTCTTTATGAAAATCTTTCAGTATCAGGAGAAAAGGAAGTAGGAGAATTCTCCTCAGGAGGCCAAAAGATATGCTAAGTACTACAATGTTAAATGATGGGAAAACAAATGACTACATCCTAGGAAAGAATCCTGCCTGTTTTGGTGTATGTACCTGGACATCAAGCCTCCCTGGTTTATGAAGTAGTAGTCTCTTGAAGTCAGGGTAACACAAACTTAAAAGAATGAGTATTACTGAGATTATTTAAATCAATGAGAAGAAAATAGTTCTTTTAATTAATGAGCTGTCGGAGTTACTTTTAACTGAGGAAGATTAGAGTAACCAAGAGTAATAAATCTATTGCATGGATGTGTTCAAATCTGATTTACTTTTAAGGCCTCAATGAAGCTCAGGAAAAAAATAGCAGATTTAGGTATAAAATTAAAAACAATAAACTAACAACTTTGCTCCTATTTCTGCCTATTTATTTTTGAGCATTACATGTTGACGTAGGAAAGACCATCTTCACACAAGGTATAGACAGAGTAGCAGGAGGTAGTAGGCAAGAGCAAAGCAGGGTTCATTTGTTTGTTTTTTCTTGTTTTTTTTTTTTTTTTGGTATTCATTTTAATACTTCAGTGAGATTCTTAGAAGCTTCCCAGCAGTGATATTAACATGAAAGTGGAGGTGGAACAAATGGAGCTAAAGTGGTAGCAATAACAAATAGTGCACTTTTGCTGCCTTTTTGCATGAAAAAAAGTGCACAATCTGTATTTTTGTTTTCTCATCCTTATTAAATCTTAGTACATTTAGGACTTTCCACAGTTGAAATAGCATGAACATAATTTTACTCCTTAGGTCAGACACCAGGCTGGACTATACATACAGAAAATAACCTATACTACCAGGGAAGTGAGCTTAGAGAAAGAAGGAATGTAGAAAATGGTTTGAAGGAATTATTTTTCCTCTGCCTCTAGGAAGAGTGATTTGCTTGTTTTTTCTCTTATATAAAGGTACAAGAGAAAATAAAATGATTGTAGCTTGAAGGGAAAAAAATGGGAGATTATTTTTAAAGATTCAGTTGAAGCCAGAAAATGACACACTAGATGCTGAGGAAACTCCAAGTAAAAGATTTTGGCTATGATTACTGTTATCAAGGAAGAACAGGAGGAAAGCTCACTGCAAAGTGATTAAAGAGCCAAATCTCTGGCCTCCTATGTGTACCTGGGCACGAGAATTCTCTAGGTGTCCTCTCCGGATTGCCAGGGAGGTGAAACATATTTAAAAGGCATGTATTTTGCAGGACTTTTGAGTTTTACAGACAGTATAACACACAGTTAACATGCTTTGATGACTTCTGTTATGCAGAAATGTTTACTATACTCTTGCTTTTGATTCTTTTTTTTTTTTTTTTTTAGACAGAGTCTCGCTTAGTCGCCCAGGCTGGAGTGCAGTGGCGCGATCTCGGCTCACTGCAAGCTCTGCCTCCCGGGTTCACGCCATTCTCCTGCCTCAGCCTCCCGAGTAGCTGGGACTACAGGCGCCCGCCGCCTCGCCCGGCTAATTTTTTGCATTTTTAGTAGAGACGGGGTTTCACCATGTTAGCCAGGATGGTCTCGATCTCCTGACCTCGTGATCCGCCCGCCTCGGCCTCCCAAAGTGCTGGGATTACAGGCGTGAGCCACCGCGCCCAGCCGCTTTTGATTCTTAAAATGGAAAAGTGCTGGGCTATTCAGAAAGTTATATTTTAGCATTCTCAAAACTTCAGGGCTAAAATGAATGACAACATGGAAGCACTAAGAATTAACTGAGAAATATTTATCCATTTGTGCTGAGAAGTAATTTGCCTGTTAGTTCTTATGAAATGCACTGAACACAAAGATGGAGATGTTTGATTCTAGCAAATGATTGTGCTGATCTGCTCTGATTTTTATATCTTTTCTTTATATCTTATAATTCTTAATATCTTCTCTCTACATATTAACTTTGAATGAGTGGTAACTTAAATAATTTACTTTAGGAAAAAAACCCCTCTCTCTTGCTTTGAATAAAATCCCAGTGAATGTGATCTGCACTACCCAGAATATTCTGGTTATCTCTCAACCTGGGTTTTTCTGGAGAGATGGCAGCCTCACCACCAGGTCTACCTCTAAATTTTGCAGGGCCCAAAATAAATGTGAGTATGAAAGCCCACATATGACATGTCTAAGTATTTAAATATTATAAGTAAAGGCCATTATCTGCTAAATAAAATATATTTTATACTCATACTTTGACAAATATACTTTCATTAAAAAATACCCAAAAGTGTGAACTAAGGTTTATTAAAGACTTGAGAGGGAGGGAGGCAAGGGGTGAACAACTAGCTATTGCATATTATGTTCACTACTTGAGTGATGGGATCATTAGAAGCTCAAACTTCAGCATCATGTAATATACCCATGTAACAAACACGCATATATAACCCATGAATCTAACAATTTTTAAAAAGAATATACATTCAGATTATTTTTTAAAAAAGAAGACTGCAGTGAAGTATTAGTGTACATAGCTGTGTATACTATTGATAAGCCAACAACAGTATGATTAGAAATAAAATAACAATATTCACAAGTTGTATGTTTACTTCACACTATTTTTATTTCCCACCTGTATGCAAAATTATTGATATTAGTCAAGATTATTACATAATCTGTGTTTTATTAGAATTGATCTGGGTATTCAGCAACAAAATATAATGAAGGCATAATTAAAGATGCGAATTATACAAAATTTATAAACAAAAATGTAGTTACTTTCATTTCTTTTCAACAGGTTATTTTTATTCTAAAATGTTAAATATTACCTATCAAAACTAAGTGGAAAAATACAAGTTCCAAGTACAAGGTATAATATTAAAATTTAAATTAAGATCATTTAAATTTAACTGACTTTCATTTTTGAAAATGCAATTAAATCATTTAAAATAGAAAATAAAACTATGCTTCATTATAGCAAAGATTGGCTTAGGTGAGAATATTTAATTAACGCTAAACCTAGAAGTAGTTTCAATGAAGATTAGGATGTTTGTATCATCTTAAATTGTCCTTTCACAGACTGCTGAATTTTTGCATGAGAAAAATACAACTTTAAGATGGGGAAATTGGATAATCCCTAGACTTGGTGATCAAGACAACATTACCAGTGAGACTCAGGTAGACACTGTGTGCCACTGTGATGTTCTGACAGGGACATTCCGTATGTACTATTCTAACAGGGAATGCATACATTGAATCTTACTGTGGGACAACATCACACAAATGCAATGAGGCACATCCTATTTACAAAATGAAGAGGGCTGTATTCTTAAAAAATGCCCATCTAGTAAGAGACAAAGAAGGTTCATGGAAAGGTATTAGATTTAAAATGATGAGAGACTCATGGCAATAAAACACACATGATCCTACATTAGATACCATACATATTCTATTTTCAACTTCCTTTCCCTCTCCTTTCTTCTATTAATTTCATTCTGTGTATGTTGGTGCACTTAGTTGCTTCCCACATTACTCTGAGGCTCTGTTCATTTTTCAGCATTATTTTTTTCTCTTTGTTCTTCAGATTGCATAAACTCTGTCAATATACCTTCACATTGGCTGATTTTCTTTCCTCTGAAGTTGAAATATACTATTGAGTTTCTCCAGTGAATTTTAAATTTTCATTATTACACTGTTTAATTCCAAAATTATTTTGTTCTTTTTCATAATTTTTTATCACTTTACTTATATTTTCTTATTTCATGAGACATTGTCATCATATTTTTTTTCAATATGGTTTTCTTTAGTTCTTTGAATATATTTATAATGGCAGTTTTGAAGTCTTTGCCTACTAAGTTTGATACCTGGGCCCTCTTGCAGACAGTGTCTCTTGTCTTTTCTCTTTTTCTTATATATGGGTCACATATACAAGATGTGTTTCTTTCTGTTTCTTTCCATGTCTTATAGCTTCTTTTCCTTAAGAAGTGGGTATTTTTAAAACATATTGTTACAATTTTGTTGACTGATTCTCTCTCCCACTCCCAGGGCTTGTTTTATTATTTATTTGCTTAGTGACTTGGCTAGCGAATTTTTAAGTTACTTTCCTCTGCAGTGTGAAGCCTCTGTTGTTGCTCCTAGGGGGCTCAACTCTGGTCCTATGCAGGATTAGCCTGGAATGTCATTGATTTTAGCATTAGTAGGTCTGTTTTTATGTTTCTTTTCCCTAATCTTTCTGCTATGCTATCTCTGTCTGTGAATTTCACACCTAGCTGTTGAGTTCCACTGATTGGTGGCTGATTGTCCTATTGTTTTTGAAAATGTCCTGGGGCATAAATTGTTCCAGAGCCTGATCCAATTAAATTTAAGTCCTTTGCAGTAGTTTTTCAGTTCCCTCTTTGAGGTTTGTTCTAATAGAAGAGAGCTATTTTAGGTATTCACCCTGAAAAACTGGGTGATCTACAGTTTAGCTGTTATTCCTATATAGCTACTGGCCTCTTCTTAATAACTTACCACAAAAATGTCCATTATTTTGGGGAGTTCCCTTAAGCCTGAACTTCCCTGCAATCTGTTTCAACTGAACTTAGTATTTTGAGAAAGCTTTGAAGTCCTCTGTTCTTGTGGTCTCTCTATTCCCGTAGGTCAAATCTCTAAGCCACTGCTAGTGAACTGGGGGCAAGAATAGTGACTCACTACTCTTGAGTAGCATCCCTATTCTATGAGTGAGATGCAGGCTTCGGACAGTAACCTCTGGTCCTGTAAAATTGTCTTTCACAGTATGGAACCTCCACCCTATCAGTGAGGTGTGCAAAGGTAATGAGGACCCCTATGATATTGGCCTGCCACATTTGTATTATTAAATAATATTCTGATTCATGAGTCAAGACTGGGTGGAAAAAAGAAGTCCTTGCTATCTTGGCTTCACTCACCTAGAATTTGGTGTCTGTAACAACTAGCTAGAGGGAGTGAGAAATGAGAAACGCTGGCTCAGTGCCCCTCCCAGAGAAATATAGCCACCGACAGGGAGCTGGGAGAAGAGGGAGCCGATTTCCTTGGCCACATGCACTCCAAGTGGAACTTCCATTAGTTTAAGCTATGTGTGTGTGTGTAAGGTAGAAGGAGGAGGTTGTGGCTCAAGTGTCACTGGATATTCTTACTGTTACCAGTAGGGATCCCAATCCAGACTCCAAGAGAAGGTTCTTGGATCTTGAGCAAGAAAGAATTTTGGACAAGTTCATAAAGTGAAAGCAAGTTTATTAAAGAAGTAAAGAAATTAAAGAATGGCTACTCCATAGGTTATAGTTATTTTTTGACTATATGCTAAACAAAGGCTGGATTTTTCATGAATTTTCTGGGAAAGAGGCAGGAAATTCCAGAACTGAGGGTCCTCCCCTGTTTAGACTATATAGGGTAACTTCTAGACACTGTCATGGTATTTGTAAACTGTCACGGCATTGGTGGGAGTGTCTTTTAGCATATTAATGCATTATAATTCATGTATAATGAGTAGTGAGGACTTCCAGAGGTCACTGTCATCTCCATCTTGGTTTTGATAGGTTTTGACCAGCTTCTTTATCATATCCTGTTTTATCAACAGGGTGTTTATGACCTACCTGTATCTTGTAATACAAGTCTTGCCAACCTCCTATCTCATTCTGTAACTAAGAATCCCTAACCTCCTGGAAATAGCCCAGTAACTGTCAGTCTCATTTTACCCAGCCCCTATTCAAGATGGAGTAGCTCTGGTTTGAACACCTCTGACATTACCAAAATTTAGTTGATTTTCTTAAATAAATGTTTCTTCATTTGTTGCATGCCCTTAGGAAAATTTCCAGAAACTTAAATTGGTGACTTTTTAAAATATAAATTTCATGTGTTATACTTTCTCAAGTACTTTCTCAAGTTGTGGCTGTTTCTTGGGGGCACTGGGCCACAGAACTCCTCATGCCACAATTCGAAAAGTAAAATTACACCAGTTCTTTTTTATATCAAACATGTGTTTGTTTTGATAACTTCTTAATATTTAATTTTTCCATGTATTCATTTAACCATTCAGTAGATATTTTAGGGAAGTAATTGAGAATTGTTTTGAATGAGGGACTACCCATGACAGAAAAACTATAAATATCTGAATCCACCTAAGCATATATAATGTTTTCATAAAATAGCAAGTAAACAATATTTAGGAAATCATTTCTCATTAATATAATCCCACTTGAATTACCGTTACCACAAGGAAAAATTCTTAGGAAGTATAGAACGGAGGTTAAGAACAGATATATTGTAGTAACAGTCTGTTTTGAATTCAGGTCTAGTACTTAATGGCAAGTTAGTAGACCTTTCCCTACCTCTGTTATCCTATCGGTAAAAAAAGATAATTGTGAGTTAAAAGTATGGCAAAAACCGCAATTACTTTGGCACCAACTTAATAATACATACCAAAATCTTTTAGAGTAGTTACTGGCATAAAGTAATTGTTACATGAATGTTTTTTATTTTAAAAATAATAATAAAAATTGTATTGAATACATAGATGGAATTCATGTATACAAAATTACTCCATATGCATGTCAATTAATTATATTAAGTCTATCTACTGTGGCTGTCCTTAATAAATTAATTAAAAAGACTTGTTTTTTTTTAAGGAGTAGTAATTTTTTGTAATCTCAAGAAGCAGGTAATTGTAAAGGAAAGTTAATTTGAGAACCTGTTCTGTTGTCTTTAATATATCCATATTTTAAAAAATCTATAATTAACTTATAATTTTTAGTGAAGTCAAATAGATTGTATGGTCTATGAAAAGAAATTAAATTAACCCAACAAGTTTCTAAATTTTAGGTATTGTATTTCAATTTTAAGAGATTCAGTTATATTTTTTTAAAAATGCATTTAGAATCTGCAATATTTATTCTTCACATACTGTATTTTACTGAATCTTTTCATCCAAGAAGTAATGTAATAAAAAAAATTCAAGCCATGCCTATTTCTATAAAATGAATCTGTGTAGTTCTCCATCGTCACACAGGAGACTGATTGGTGTCTGAACAGTAGGAGTCTCATCCTACAAAATTCCTTGAGAAAAAGAACAAACTTGAGATCAAATTGCAATTGGAAAGATTTAGAAATGTAATCTAGAAAGTATGTTTTTTCACTTATATCACAGTTGTGTATTGATAACAGATGATATCTTTCCTTTAGGTATTCTTTCTTTCTTAGGGTCACGTATGATAAACATCTAGGGGAGTAACAAAGTTAAGTAAAACAAAGACCTACAGTTGTGCTGAATGCTTCTTCTTCTAGGCCTGATTTGGAATGTTTGACAAACATGTAGAGGTAGCCTCTCATTGCAATATTATTTGCCCTTAGTTGAATATACTTTATTTTCTTTGTGAGTTCTCTTGAATGAATTTGCCTTCCTAATTAGAAATGCCACTGTCTCCCTGTGCCTTGCTTTATTAAACTTCTACATCTTCAAATGCCTTCCTCTGAGACTAATCATTAATTAAGCAATTACCTGGGAGTGGTGGCAGGTGCCTGTAATCCCAGTTACTCAGGAGGCTGAGGCAGGAGAATTGCTTGAACCCAGGAGGTGGAGGTTGTGGTGAGCTGAGATCAGGTCATTGCACTCAATCCCAGGCAACAAGAGAGAAACTCCATCTCAAAGAAAAAAAAAATGTTTTCCTTTAGGAAAGAAGGTAAGGAAACTGTCTTTGACAGCTGTTCTGCCTACATGTTGGTAGAGACGTCACTTCCTTACCATTCTTAATGTTAATTTTATCATGTTACATCATTATAGCACTGGATATTTTGTTTTAAAACCTGATAATTTGTTGCTAATATTACTAATTCAGGAAATATCTTTAGCATAATAAAATTATATCAAAAGCATAAAGTAAAACAATTTTACTACCAGCACATTTGTTACCTCCTGGTAAATGCTTTTCAAATCAGTCTTTGCGAAATTAGGCATCTGCCTGAAACAAAATAACTGGGCACAAAAGATCTAGGCTTAATTTCAGATGTCCCTACACACAAAAAAACTTGTGGTTTTACGACTTTCCATGACTTCACATCAATTATTCCACCATGTGAGCGAGTAATTTCTTATATCCTCATAAGGGTTTCTTAAGTTATCTACAGGTGTTTCAGGTAAATGTTTATTTAGGGCCTCCTGGAGTGAACTATTGCAAGGAAGTTGTACTTTTGTGCAGATGTATTGGCGGTTTTTAATATTTTTCTCACCCATACACGTCTAAGTGATAAAACACACACTCATCATCCATGAGAACCTGAGAGATGACAAGTGCTCCTCTTACTGAGAAGGTGTGCATCTGGGAGGCTGTGTTAGAATCTCTGACAAGCAAAAAGCATGATTGTGGTATGAAAAAAGCTAACCAGGAGACTCTGATGGTAGACGAGTCAGCAGTAACACATTTCACAGCCTCTCTGCCACCACTCTCTCTCACACACACACACACACACGCCCACACAGAAATTACTATTTTAGACAATGTAGTCTGATACCTTTTAAAATTATAAAAATCAGAGTCCTAGAGAGGCAAGTGAGTTGTCAAAGGACTTCAATTTAATGAATTTTACAGAATATTTTTTACCTGAATTAGTTAGCCCATTATTTTTTAGATAGAAGTAATTTATAAATCATCTCTAAGCTGGCAACATTGCCAGTTCATCTGGTGAGTTTTTAAAGATTTCCATTTCCCCCATCTCTGGACATGATTTTATTTAGAATGAATGTTAAAAATAACTTCATAGTAGGATGAAAACTTATTTTGTGTAAACTTAATTTCTAGAGAATAAAAAATAATTAGGAAGTAATTAGATAATTATAACCATAATGCCTCTATTTTTTTTTTTTTTTTGAGACAGAATCTTGCTCTGTCATCCAGGCTGGAGTGCAGTGGTGTGAACACAGCCCACTGCAGCTGTGATCTCTTGCGATCTCTTAGGCTCAAGATCTCTTAGGCTCTTGCCTCAGCCTCCCAAGCAGCTGGGACCACAAGCATGCACCACCATGCCCAGCTAATTTTTAAGTTTTTTGTAGAGATGGAGTCTCATCATGTTTTCCAGTCTGGCCTCAAATTCCTGGGTTCAAGCAATCCTCCCACCTCAGCCTCACAAGGTGCTGTAATTATGACACGAGCCATCATGCCCTGCCCATATACTGCTTTTTCTTTTTTTAACATTTGCAGTAAGAAGTATATTTTAGAAAAGGACCTCCGGTTTCTTGGACTGAGGACTTCTGTAGATACAATTCTAACCAGACTATGGTCATTTACTCACTCTTTCTCTGGAAAGGTGGGGGCAAGAACCAGCATTGTTAGTAATGTTACTTTTAGAAAAAGAATAGACTGAGAAGTCTTGGTGTCTTTTGGGAATAGTCTTGTCTTAGAAGACCAAATTTATTCTGTTGGTCTGTGCTTGACAAGGACGTCTTACTTGACAAGGACGTCCTGTGGGGACTTCTGTTATTGATGAGTGAGTGGACAGTTTTGACAAATGTGTTAACTCCAGTAGTGGCTCCCTTAGATTTTTACTCTGAACCATGATTCTGTATCTGGTTATTATAAAAAACAAAAATGTTACTTTGGCTTTCACTCGCTTTAATTATTTTGGTATGGCCTTTCTACATATATGAGGGAATATTTGTCTTTGAAGCTCCCCTGAGTTTTTGGCAGAAATAGAATCATTTCAGAGTTATGATAAAACATAATCTAAAATTCAGCTTTATGAAAAACATAAACCAAGGCATACAAATAAGAGCACGTTTGAGTCAAGTCAATCAGACACTGACTGTATAGCCTTGGGTAGGTTATTCATCTTCTTCTAATCTCAGTTGTGTCAAAAGTAAAACAAAAATAATAGCACCTACCCTGTGAGGAGAATGTGATTTGACAACCTTGTGTACCTGGTGCATGGTAGGAACACCAATAAACATTAGCTCTAATAATATGTAATGATCAATCATAAGTTCCTGGTATTGAAAATTAACTTATGTACCAGATGGAATTCTTCATTAAAATTATTTCAAACTCTTAGTCATATATATGTCATAAAGAGAATTAACAAAGCTCTATCTCCAGGGCCAAATCATCTGAGCATGAAAATGGTTTCTTGGAGAACTGTAACTTTCATTGAGAATCCACCAGTATAATAGAGAATATCAAAATGACCAGGAATAAAACAGTTTTCTATTTGAATATCTGATTTATGGGAGCTCCATAAGACCTCAATAAAAAGGGAAAACTTTCATCCTAGATATGTAAACATGTAGATGTTTGTGTGTGTGCAAATATACATTCATGTGTGTTTTATCCTTTGGTATCTTTTCCTAAGAAATTGTAAATAATATAGTGTCAAATGTAAAAATAATTGGTCTATGCCATCATCAGAGTATAGTTTATTAATAACTTATCGTTAGAACTCTATCACACATGACATCAGCTTCACCCTGGTGGAAAATCCCTTCAGCTGCTAGTATTGTAAAGAAAGTCCAGAAAGCATCCAGGGCTGCAACTGTCTAGTTTTAGGCTTTGGTCATGTCTGTGCCATTTCTGCTAGGTATAATATGTTTATGGTATATATTCCTACATTTATTTATATAACGTTTCATTCCTCTCAACAATGTTTTATAGTTTTATTTATTATTGCTTTTTTCAACTTTTATTTTAGACTCAGGGGATACATGTGCAGGTTTGATACCTTGGTATATTGTATGATGCTGGTAATCCCATATCCCAGGTACTGAGCATAGTAGCCAATAGTTACTTTTTCAACCCTTGTCCCACTTCCGCTCTCTCATCTCTAGTAACCCCCAGTTTTCACTGTTGCCGTCTTTATGTCCGTGAGAACTTGATCATTAGCTCTCAGTTGTAAGTGACAGAATGCGGTATTTGGTTTTCTGTTTCTATGTTATTTCACTCCAGCTGCATTCATGTTGTGGCAAAGGACAAGATTTATTCTTTTTATGACTGGGTAGTATTTCATGGTGTATGTGTACCCCATTTTCTTTATCCAGTCCACCACTGATGCGCACCTAGGTTGATTCCATGTCTTTGCTATTGTGAATAATGCTTCAATGACCATGCGAGTGCACGTGTCTTTTTAGAAGAATTACTTATTTTCTTTTGCATATATACCCAGCAATGGGACTGCTAGGTCAAATGATAGCTCTGTTTTAAGTGCTTTGAGAAACCTCCAAATTACTTTCCACAGAAGTTGAGCTAATATACATTCTCGACAACAGTCTATAAGTGTTCCCTTTCTCTGTAGCTTTGCCAGCATCTGCTGTTGTTTTTATTTTTTTATTTTTTTAATAAGAGCCATTCTGATTGGTGTGAGATGAAATCTCATTGAGGTTTAATTTGCATTTCTCTGATGATTAGTGATGTAGACTATGTTTTTATATGTTTTTCGCCACTTGTTTGTCTTCTTTTAAGAAGTGTCTGTACATGGCTTTTGCCCATTTTTAATGGAGTTGTTTTTCTTTCTTGTTGATTTAAATTTCTTACAGATTCTGGACATTAGACCTTTGTTGAATGTATAGTTTTGCAAATATTTTCTCCTGTTCTTGTAGGCTGTCTGATTTCTCTTTTGGTAGTTTCTTTTGCTGTGCAGGAACTCTTTAGCTTAATTAGGTCTCACTTGTCAATTTTTGTCGCAATTGCTTTTGAAGACTTAGTCATAAATTCTTTCTCAAGGCCAATGTCCAGAATGGTGTTTCCAAGCTTTTATTCTAGGATTCTTGTATTTCTGAGGTCTTACATTTTTAATAGGGAGTGCTTACTCTATTGCTTGTTCTTGTCAACTTTGTTGGAAATCAGATGGTTGTAGCTGTGCAGCTTTATTCCTGTATTCTCTGTTCTGTTGGTTTGTATGTCTATTTTTCTACGGTACCATGCTGTTTTGGTCACTGTAGACTTACTGTATAGTTTGAAGTCAGGTAATGTGATGCCTTTGGCTTTGTTCTTTTGCTTAGAATTGTTTAGGCTATTCAGAATCTTTTTTGGTTTCATATACATTTTAGAATAGTTTTTTCTAGTTCTGTGAAAAATGCCCTTGGCAGTTTGTTAGGAATAGCATTGAACCTGTAGATTGCTTTGGGCACTGTTGCCATTATAACAAAGAAAAGGAAAACACAATCTTGATTTGGCTCTCAGGTTGAATGCTATTGGTGTATAGAAATGCTACTGATTTCTGTAAACTGATTTTGTATTCTGAAAGTTTACTGAAGTCGTTTATCAGTTCCATGAGGCTTTTGGTGGAATCATTAGTGCCTTTTATTTGTTTCTCTTGCCTGATTGCTCTGATGAGCACGTCTAGTACTATGTTGAGTAGGAGTGGTGAGAGTGGGTATCCTCATCTTGTTCCAGTTCTCAAGGAGAATACTTCCAGTTTTTTGCCCATTTAGTATAAGGTTAGTTGTGGATTTGTCATAGACTTACTATTTTGAGGTAAGTTTCATTGATGCTTAGTTTCTTGAAGGTTTTTTTTTTTTTATCATGAAGGGAAGTTGAATTTTACTGAAAATTTTTCTCTGTCTATTGAGACAATCATATGGTTTTGGTTTTTAATTCCTTTTATGTGGTAAATCACTTTTATTGTTCTGCTTATGTTGAATCAACTTTGCATCCCAGGAATGAAACCTACCTGATCATGATGAATTAACGTTTTGATGTATTGTTGGATTTGGTTTGTTAGCATTTTGTTGAAGATTTTTCTATCTATGTTCATCAGGGATATGGTCCTGTAATTTTTTTTCTTAATTGTATTTTTGCCAGGTTTTGGGATCAGGGTGATGCTGGTTTTGTAGAATGAGTTATAGAAGAGTTCCTTTTCCTCCATTTTTTGGAGGAGTTTCAGCAGAATTGGTACAATTTCTTCTATATACTTCTGGTAGAATTGAGCGGTGAAGTCATCTGGTCTGAGGCTTGCTGGAGACTTACTATATGGCCAAGCATGTGATCAATTTTGGAGTATGTTCTGTGTGCAAATGAGAGAAATGTATATGTGTGGTTGATAGAGTATTTTGTAGATGTCTATTAGGTACAATTGGTCAAGCATCAAGTTTAAATCCAGAATTTCTCTGTTAGTTTTCTACCTTAATGATCTGTCTAATGCCAACAGTGAGGTGTTGAAGCCTCTTACTGTTATTGCATGGCTGTCTAAGCTTTTTCATAGGTCTAGCAATACTTATTTTATGAATATGCATGTTCCAATGTTGGGTATGTGTATATGTATATAGGATAGTTAAGGCTTCTTGTTGAATTGAATGCTTTATCATTATGTAATCTCTTTCTTTGTCCTTTTTCATTATTGTCAGTTTAAAGTCTATTTTATCAGTTATAAGAATCGTGATCCTTGCTGTTTTTTGTTTTCTGTTTGCATGATAACTCTCTCTCCAACTCTTACTTTGTGCTTGTTGGTGTTGTTACATGTGAGATGAGTCTCCTGAAGACAGCAGGTGGATAGGTCTCTTTTTTTTAAATCCAATTTGCCATTCTGTGTCCCTAAAGTGGGGAATTTAGACCATTTACATTCCAGGTTAATATTGATATGTGAGATTTTGATCCTATCATGATGTTGTTAGCTGGTTGCTTTGTAGTTTCTATTGTGTAGTTACTTTACAGGGTCTGTGGGCTATGTACTTAAGTGTGTTTCTTTGGAAGCAGGTATCATTCTTTAGTTTCCACATTTAGTTCTCCATTAAGTATCTCTTGTAAGCCTAGTCTAGTGATAATGAATTCTCTTTGTGCTTGCTTGTCTGGAAACTATTTCTTCTCTGCTTTATGAAACTTAGTTTGTTGGGATATTAATTTCTTGGTTGAAATTTCTTTTCTTGAATAATGCTGAAAATATTCCAACTATCACTCCTGGCTTACAAAGTTTCTGCTGAGAAATCCACTGTTAGCCTGATGGGGTTCCCTATGTGTGTGATCTGACATTTTTATCTAGCTGCCTATAAGGTGTTTTCTTTAACACTGACTTTGGACAGTCTGATGACTATATACCTTGATAGTATTTGTTTTGTGTAGCATCTTGCAAGTGCTCTCTGGATTTCCTGTATCTTGATGTCTGCCTCTCTAGCAAGATTAGAGAAAATTTCTTGAATTATTCCCTCAAATGGATTTTCCAGGTTGTCTGCTTTTCCTTTTTTTTTCTTTCCTCAGGAATGCCAATAAGTCATAGATTTGGTTGCTTCACATAATCCCATGGTTCTCAAAGATTTTATTCATTTAAAAAAATTCTTATTTGTTAATTTTTGTCTAACTAGGTTAGTTTGAAAGACTGGCCTTCAGGCTCTGAAATTCTTTCTTCTGTTTGTTCCAGTCTCTTGATAAAGCCTTCAGTTGTATTTTGAAATTTCTTATGTGAGGTTTTCAATTTCAGAACCTCTTACAGATTTCTTTTTAAGAGTTTTATCTTTTCCTTCTTTTCCTGAATTGTTTTTGAAGTTTCTTTGTGCTGATTTTAAACCTTGTTTTGGAACTCATTGAGCTTCCTTCCAATCTATGCTTTGAATTCTTTCTCTCTCATTTCTGAGTTTCCATTTTGGTTAGAAATCATTGCTGGAGAACTAGTGCAATCCTGTGAAGGTGTCGTAACATTCCTATTTTTCATTGTGCCAGAATTTTTGCACTGATTCCTGATTCCTTCTCATCTGGAGATATTGGCACTTCTAATTTTTATAATTATTTTCTTGTTGGTAAGATGTTTTTCTTTCTTTCTTCTCCCTCATAGTATTATTGGCCTTTTTTCTCCTTTATCTTCCCTTACTCCTTACTATGTGGTGTAACTATAGAGAATACTGGGTAGGGTCTTTTGGCTTTGCTTCTATAGCCTTATACATTTCTTTTGGTAGGTTTTATATTTGGTGTTTTAGTGTGACCTACAAGCCATTTGTGGGCACCTATATGTAACAGTCAGCTGTGGCCAATGCAGCTGGGTATAAACTTTATTCTTGCTTACTGGTAGAAGCTCTTTGTTGCCTCAGGCACTGGGCTGAATCATGGAATGCACAGTGGTCCGAGCTCTCCGTTCAACACTAGAAAATGTAGGACCATGATGTGTGAGGCCAGAGCAGACAGGCCTGCTTCCATGTCACCCTGTGGAAGACAAAGGCACTAGACTTTGTGCTGAGGGAGAATCCAGTGGGCAGCCACCAAGCACCCAGAAGTGTGTCTAGGTGTGGAGCGAGGAAACCACCTCAGCCCTAAGTTATCTGCATGGGAAAGGAAAGCAGCCTAAATTCCTAATCCAAAAGAGTGGGTGCTCCAGATATCTGGAGATCTGCCTGGGCATGGAGCTGAGAGGGCCTCCCTGCACTAAGATCTGTGCACAGGATGGGTAGGTTGGTTCAGGCTACTGAACCAGGGGACCTGGTATTCTGAATGACTGAAGAACTTCCTGAGCATGGAGCAGATGGCTTTGCTGCACCATGATCTATGTTCATGAAGGGTGAGGTGGTGAAGTAGCTCAGCCTGCTGATTCAGGCAAGCTGGTGCTCCAATTGTCTGGATTTCTGCCTGGGAGTGGAGTGGAGGGGGTCTTGCTACAGCATGATCTCAGGGGAGCAGGCTGTGAGACCCAGACAAAGGCACATGCAGACCAGTTCTATGTTGCCAAGATGACCCGGGCTGCATGTCTTGCTGCCCAGAACAAAACTGCAGCTGTAGCCGCTCTCTTCCTGCCCCAGGCTTGTGACAGGGAAGGACACAATTCCAGTGCCTACTGCTGAGGTGCTTCCCACAGTTCTGCCTGTGGAGATCGCTACTCTGCTCCAGAGCAGGTGCTCTGATTTCTGGCCCAAGACTAAAATGCCTGTGCCAGGTCACCAAAGAATGTCCAAATTTGTGTTCATCTGGATTAAAAAATGACATTCTATTCTCAGTCCTGGTCCTGTGAAAATGTCTCCAGCTTTTCCTGGTGTCTTTCCCTCACAGCATCTCCAAGCCTCTCTCCAAGTTAGCTCCAAGGTTTGGGAGGAACAAAATGCTCTCTCTCAGCCTACTTGCTCAGATTCCCAGTGGAAAAGTGAGTGACAGGGAAAGGTTCTCTGCCTCTCTCTCAGGTACTGGAGCTCCACTGACTTTTGTCAGACAGTCATAGGAGCTGTTTGCCAGCATTCTCCTCCTTGGGATCTGGAGTATCCTTCATGATTACAGTGGATTTCCATTTTACTTTTTGAATCAAAGCTCAGAGTTGATTTTTACACACTGTCTTGCTATTTCCAAGTAATCCATCTGGAAATTCCAAGCTGGATCATGCTAAAAGCCGCTAATCTACAATCTTGGAAATTTTAAAAGGGTGTAATTTTCTGAATAGCTTTGTAAAGGTATAATTCTCCTACTATACAAGTCAGTCATTGAAAGTATACAATTCTATGGGTTTTGGTAAGTTCAAATATGTCATTATTAGGCAGTATTTTGCACATAGAGATTAACTATAAAGAGACATAAAGCATATATCTACCTTGCCTCTGGTTATTATTGAAATCAGTCATTATAGGGAAGCCAATTTTATTCTTTATGATTTTTGTGTATGCACTGCATGCAAACTATATGTAAAATAATATACCAGGCTTGCCCAAAAATGTCTTAATGTTATTTTTACAAAAAGAATAGAAAGTTGTAGAATTGAATTCAAATAGTGAAGCCTATAATTAGTTCTTATATACATAGTGAATGAAATTAGACAATCATTGAGTGAAATGTTGAGATGTTCTTTCACTATTCTGAGAGTTATTTTTCATAAGGTAAAAACGAGTAAGAGAGTAATCAGAAGAAAAATAATTTTACTGAGAATTTATCACTATATAATAGATACAACTGAGAAGTCTATATTATCAAATTATTAATATGAAAAGGTTCATAACATTCTGACATGAGTGACAGAAAAGAAAACAAAATGAAGAAAGTGATCAGTCATTCAAATGGTGTGGTAAATGGGACTTAAAGCTGCGTATGTGGAGGAATTTGAACCCATTGGATTAAATTATAAAATGATCAGACAAATGGCTTGATCCACTCTTTACAATGATATATGTTTTTCCGTTATAACTTACAGAACTGATAGTTGAATGAAATAAAAATGTATGTAACTGGGAAAAAGAGAATGGACAGACATTGAAAAGAAAAAATATTTAAAGAGAGCTAATCTAGAAGGGCTTAGTAAAATAAGCAAAATAAATCATGTAGTGACTGTTGAGTTTAGATACTTTCAATATTTCATTCTTCAATAGTTGAATAATTATGGCATAAATTCCTAACATATTTTAAATCTTGAAAATTATGGAAGACAAAAGAATGCTTAGATTTTAAAATTTTAAAATTCAGTTTCTTGGTTTTTTTTTTTTTTTTTAGACATTGTCTTGCTCTGTCACCCAGGCTGGAGTGAAGTGGCACAATCTTGGCTCACTGCAACCTCCACCTCCTGGGTTCAAGCTATTCTCCTGCCTCAGTCTCCCGAGTAGCTGGGATTACAGGCTCCCGCCACCACGCCCAGCCAATATTTTGTATTTTTAGTAGAGACGGGGCTTCACCATGTTGGCCAGGCTGGTCTTGAACTCCTGACCTCAGGTGATCCACCCACCTCAGCCTTCCAAAGTGCTGGGATTATAGGTGTGAGCCACTGCACCTGGACAAAGTTCAATTTTTATATATAATTAAGAGGTGAGTTTTAGGATTTTCCCCCTTTCTTCAAGGCTCAAATAATTTTTGAAATTGTAAGAATGATGCATTTAGAATTTTTAATATTGCAATGGTAACATGAAATCAAGCAAATGTAATAAAAAAGGTAACTTGGATTAACAGTAAGATAAAAAATTATCGTTACTAAAGGACCATCTACTTCTTACCGAATTTAAAATATCTACTTAAACATAATCATATGTTTGGAAAAAATTTAGTTGAGCCAATAAATCTATATGTATAAAATGTGGAAAAGATGGATAAATCATTGATATTGAAATATGTTAACTACTTCTCTTTTCCCATAATATGTTTATAATACTTCCCTGATAATAAGTTATAAGGTTTCTATGAGTACTAAAGTAGTTTAAGTCTATTGTTTCATACTCAAAATCAGATTCTACTCTTAAAAATTCCGTTTAAAATATGTAAAGCAATAAGTAACTTCAGTTGCTGAATTGGTTCAATTGCTCAGCTGCTGCAGGGAGAGGAACTATAGCTTATAAAATGTGGTTTCTCACTTATAAAAACATCTAATCAATGTGCATATTTTCCTCTTAGCTATAAAAAAAAGTATCCATGATTGCAATAAATTTAAAATACTACAAAGTATTAAAGGGAATATTAAAATTATTTTCTAACTCCTAAATATTGGTACATTTTCTTCTAGCTTGTTCTTTGTGCATAATTCATATGATTTGCATGAGTTACCATCATTAATTTTCAAATAATCAGCAATTAGAAAAGCAACAAAGGGTAAAATATTAAATTTTTACTCTACTATTCTCTTCTACAAACGAACCCTCTGCTTTTGGGACTTCACGTCTTTTTTCACCTTACACATGTAGAGGCTTCATCACTTTATATGACTTAAAACAACTATGTGTCCTAAGAGCAGAGGCCAATACCCTGGCTGCCAAAGGCCACCTTGCTATGTTAAGAGGAAAATCTTATCTGTCTAGGATACATACATCTAAATATGTTAACATATAAATTTAATCTATATGAATAGTAAATTGGGCAGGATACTGGTTAGTTTTAATCAAGTATTTTCTTTGAATAAAATGTTGAATTGAACTGATGAGCTAAAATTCAACCCATCCTGAGAAACTTTGGAGAAAATATTTGTCATTGTATGCTAATAATATTTATGAATTGTTTAAAGAATGAAAGGAGATGAAGGAAACCAGAAATATTAGCCAGGAGATATTTACAATAATTCAGGTGAGGTTCAGGACCAATATATTTCCATTGTTTTTGAAAAAGATGTGAGAAAAATGTTGCAAAGAAAAAACTGGTGGAACTTGTTTAATGCTTTTATACAAGTAATGAGTCTTAGGTGATAGATTAAGTCCCAGTTTAAACAGTGTCAAATGCCTCTACAGATTGATGGATATTCAGAGACAAAATAGGTCCTTGAATTTGGTGATCCTAAATCATTTGTGTCTGATGTAAAAGCAGTTTTAACTTCAGTGAAAGCTGAAGAACAAAATATTGAGAGAAAACTGCACGAAACGAGTCAGAATGTTTGTAAATAATTGAATGTGAAAAGATAAAGGTGGGTAAGTCGTATTTCAAGGAAAGGAGGATGGAGGGATGATTTCTTTGGGCTACGGGGCACTTGATTTCTCAATTTTGCATAGATCTTGCTAAATAAATATTGTTTATCATGCATTCCTAATGGCATTCAAAGCTAATATTGTTATGAGACAATAATTATAACTTCACATAATATGAGAAGAACCGATGTTTGTTTTCTGTTTTCTTTTTGTCCTTCAAATTACCTCTATATTTTGCCAATGTAGTAGATTTTCAGTAAGGGGAGAAACTACCTTGCTTCCTAGAGCTATTTGACCATCCAGGCAGTTGCCTGCCATTTTGTTATTGGAGGTGAATGGGAAGCAGACAATTAAAATAAAAAATGAATATGCACAGCCATGATGTATGTCATTCTATATTCAACTGTAATATTTTAAAACATGATCTTTTAATATCAAGAGAAAATGCTAGAAAAATGAAATAGGTTCATTGTTTATCCTATGAACAATATTCATTGTTAACATTTTTAGCAATGTTCAAACAGGTTAATTCTTAAATGGAGAGTCTTAAAAATAGTAAGCTGGCATTTGAATTTCTGGTTGAGTGTGGGGCTTAAATTACTCTTAGCTTTGTTTCTCAATATACTCTAAATGAATTATTATATTATTTTTCATAAAAACTTTTTAAAAATAAAATTTTGTATGTACACTTAGGTACTTATTACTGTTAATTATAGAAAGAATAAAATTCAAATGAGATTCAAGAGTAGAGTGATTTTAAAACTGTAAGGCTAAGTATATGGCTAACATACTTGAACAAAATTTTAAAACAGATTTATTGGCCATCATAAGCTCTAATATTTTATTTAAAAGGTTAACATTTTCCATTTTAATTTTTTTCCTTGTCTTCATGTACATGATATAGCTATAAAGGAAAAGAAGCAAAATACATCAATTCCACATTTTTATTTTATTGAAAGGCATGTTCTCTTATTCTAGAGAAGAAATTCAGTTTTTAGCTGTTGCATACTTGATTTATTTCTTAACATGGCAAAAGAGTACAACATCCTGGAAGGAGCAGGTGTTTATACCGTAAGTTTTGCCTGATCCTCTATTTTTCTTTAAATTCAAAGTGAAGCTTTTTAATTAATTAATTATTTAGTCTCTCTTATTTTTATTTACAATATAGAAATAATTATATAGGCAAAAACATATTGACATAATGAGGCAAGTCAAGTATTTGTTATGTAAGGTTTAAGATTATTGAAGGTAATGTTCTCTTTGCATCCATGTAATTTTATATTTGTTATATGTAGACACACAGGTTAGAGCTAAGAACTTTATGGAGAACAAAAATGGAATCTAACAATTGTCACTGACAGTAAGAAAATACTAATGATGAAAACTTGTTTTCCAAAGTAGTTGATTTGATCATTTCCCATGAGGCAGTGGTTAATATAAACAGGCAAACAGATCAATTTTTCACCACATATATGTCACTACATTCTAATGTTTTCATTAGCTAAAACACCAAAGTGCTGAATCACTCTGCCATGGGGTAAATGTGACAATTTTCCTCAAACATTTTCTAAAATGCTGTATAAATATAATTTTGTTTCATTTAGTATTTGGATTTGGATTTTTCTTTACATGATTTACCAAAGAAACTTGTTTCTCCTGTATCTCATCCTGTCTGTATTTGCTTCTATTTCTAACCTGAATTCGTTAGGAAAGAATAACATATGTGACACAACTCCTATCATCTATTCCTCAAAAATAACTGTGCTAGAATTTAAAAATACCCAATGTTTGATCAAACATGCTCAAGGATAATTTTGATCAAATGTGAAGATAACACAAGGAATGGATTTAACAGAAATAAAAATGATCTCAAAACAAAAATGCATGATATGGTTTCAAATGGGAAGGATATTTCCATGTCAGATTGGGTGGTTTCCATTCTAATCATACTTGTACTAATCTTTTTTTTTTTTTTTTTGAAAGACTGTAGTTTAGCATATTGTATATCGTCTATTCAGCATTGACATTTCAGCGGACACAACCCCAAGTCAAAGAAGCAGAGAGGTCAGCAGTGTAAATGAAAAAAAAAAAAAAAATGAAGATGTTACCCATTTCTTTCCAAAATATGAAATATTCCTGACCGTTTTTATCAAATACAAGCTGAGCATTCTACAACCAGCATCATTCTGATTCTATTACTTAAACAGTAATAAAAGGAGTCATCACTTTCAACATTGTTCCCTTAATGTTAACTTAAAATTCTTCTTAGTGTGGCTAGAATATAGGATCATTAGAATTCCATGATTCGAATGTATATATTATCTTTTAGAACAAAGGAATGTCTCAACAATAGTCCAGGACAGTAGGTGTCAGCAGACATAGGGAAGTGAAGAAGGTCATAAACCAAAGTTCACCATGTTAGCCAGGATAGTCTCGATCTCCTGACCTCGTGATCTGCTCGGCCAAAACATCTTATTCTTTTCTCATTAATTTGTTAGTTTCTCCTAATATGTCTTTGTTATGTTCACACCACAGTGCTTTTCCTTTAGGAATATTTTTCTAATCCTGAGTCATTCTCATATTTATCTGCATGTAACAGGGTTGTTACCCTAAGGAAGGCATCTTATCTTGAGGTATGTAAAAACATAAGAGATCATTTTCATTCCTCAAACATTTTATTTTGCTTGCTTTTTAATCTCCTGCCTTCTGCATTAGCAATCACCTCTCTGTCTCCACTTCGTCATTTCTATGAGCTCTGCTCATTACTTCTTCCACTTCACTGAACGTTTTTGCGTCTTACCAACAATTAAATTATCCTCCGTAGCAACTTCAGCTTTCACCTGGTAAATCTACCCTATAGCCAGGTCGCTCCCTGTTTCTTCACGTTCTTTTCTCTGGTGACATTCACCTTCAATCTAGTTGAGCTACGTCTTCCATATACCTTGTTGCCACCCACAACCATTAGTCTTCTGAAATATTCTTCTCAAAGTTAATATACTGTCACCACATGTGTCTCACTCAGTCACCCAGGCAATGTCTAAGATTTGACCACCTGGGGACCTCTTGGCTGTGATGTTTCTGCTTTTTATTTTTCTCTCCTCCTTTTGCAGCCATTTCTTTTTAAATCAGCTTTGATCTCATTGTACAAAACTTTCTCTCATGATGAAATTCTCAAATCCATGTTTCCTCTAACTTACCACTGAACTTCCTAGAAAAAAAAATTAAATATTGGAGGAATCAAATTATCATCTTGTTGTTGTTGTTGTTGTTGTTAGCGATATTATAATTTCATAATGTCCAACCGGCTTTCAATAGCAAGGTCCACTCACACTCCCATTGCCCTGGTTAGGTCTCTTTACACCTCTCTACAGAAACTTTCCTCAATACTTTTGAACCTCGTATATGTATACATGCATTTATCCTTTCTTTCTCCATAGCTCTTCATTTTTGTAAGGCTAAGGCTTTCCATGTTCTTCTGGAACTCATCCCTTTGTGACTTCTCAGAAATAGCAAGACATCAGTTATTGACTTTAATATTAATTCAACATCTCTGACCATACATTTATTTTCAGAGAAAACAAGTTTTGCTAATAACTCCAAAAATGCATCTATATGTGTTTATTTTCCTACATAATAAATAATTTTTAAATTTCAAAACTTGTTATCAATTAATCCATCAGAACATTGTAATTCTGAAAAACATGAGGTCTATAAAGAAATTTGACCTATCACTTTAAAATATATTCCCATCCTCTTTTTCTAATGTTTTAAAGAGCCTCTGTTTTAAAGAGTCTTTTCTTAGACTTCATGTCTAAGAAACAATGAATATATTTTAAAACTGACATCTAAAGAGGATTCTAAAAAAAACACTGTTCTTAAAAAATGTGAACTAATCCTGCAGTGCCCTACAGAATCTGTTTTTTACCTTTAGTTCATTGCATCAGAATGTTTTTCCAAGGCCCAAGGCCTATTCTATTACTGTTTGAAGCAGCCTTTAAATGGTATTGTGAGCAGCCTGTGGATATGGAGCGACTTTAGCATATTCGAAAATGAACAGAAAAGACCTCTGTTTTCTTTAAGAGCTTGCCAACTGAAATTTGTTATACTATCACTTTCTGTGGGTCACCTGCCTAAGTTTTCCTTTATAATACTTTGCTTCATCTCTACTTCCTCATTTATTATGGAGAAATGCCAATTTCTAATGAAAGTTCAGGTCATTTTGGTTCATTCTTGAGGAGGAAAACAATGAGCAAAGCTTTTGAAATCAATCTTTGGCAATATGATACAGTGCCGACACAGAAACCTAGCCCTCAGTCTGGCTTATCTCTCCAGACATTGAAAATTTCTACTTGAGTTTAAATGAAATATTTTGTGAGAAAAGGGGAATGGCTTATCCATTGATGAAGCAAATATGAAGTTTTTCTCTCCAAATCTGAATAAAGTGTGAAAATGCACTGAAAATTAAACCTAAAGCATTTAGTAGCTTAAAAGGTTTTAGTGGATTACGGCTTGATATATGAATAACTAGAATGAAGAAGTAATGAATTAAATTAGAACAAGGAGGCACAGCTTTACAGTTAAATTTAAAAGTAACTCAATTATTTTTTAAAATAAAAACTAAGTTCCTGTTTGTTCCTTTGGGTGGGGCAAGCAAGGAGACACAGTGGGTAGGAGGGATGAGTAGGGCAGCCAGGTCATGCTTTCAGTTGTTGCCTTTGTTCTTTGAGTGCTTTGAACTCTGAGGATTTACAATGTGCATTTTCCATGCACGAACCTCCAGGAGAGAATGAACATGTGCTGGAAGGCTGAGATAGATGAGGATCTTCTTTCCTTCCCAACAAAAAGATATATAACCCACATATAACAGCATTAAAATATTAGATAGTTAAAACCCAGGCTGTGACTTTTACAAAGAATGTTTGATAATAGAATGCAGGAATGAATCATAAAGTGAGATTTTCTTCTGTAATGGAGGCTCTTTGACATTCTAATTATCCCAGAAGTAATTTCTTCATGTTATATATAGTCGATCTGTTCTCTTGCAGCAGAAACTAGGACATTCCCAGCAACTCAGGCAACTGTATAGGTATTTTGGCAGAACACACATATATTTCCTATGTCCGCACAGCGTAATGATATATTACATAAGTACTTGGAATTGAAACAGTTTATGCATTTGTACTTTAGTGAATGAAATAATTCATCTACTCCACAAATATTTATAGAGACTTTGTGTGCTTGAACCAAGAATTCTATTTTCTTAGGAGCTCTCTGATGTAAGTGGATTGTCTGTCATGGAATGGTTTACAATGTGGAGTAAGGTAAAGGAAACATTGAAACTGATAATGATGGCAGATATAGGTTATGTAAAAATAGAATTGAAAGATCCTATCACTGGGACAAAAAGCTGAAAATATTCTCATTACATTAATTAGGAATGTCAATATAAATATACCCAACTATTCTACTCTCTCCTTCTATGAGTATGACTTTTTTATATTTCCCATATAAGTGAGATTATGCAGTTTCTATTTTTCTGTGCCTGGCTTATTTCAGCTAGCATAGTGTACTCCAGGTTTATCCATGTTGTCACAAATGGCATAATTTCCTTCTTTTTCAAGGCCAAAGAGTATTTCTTCTTTTCAGCACATGGAACGTACTCAAGGATAGACCATATGTTGGGCCATTAAACAAATTTCAAAAATTTATAAATATTGAAGTTATACCAAGTATTTTTTTTTACCACAATGGAATAAAACTGGGAATGAATAACAAGAGGAATTTCAGAAACTATACAAACACACGGAAATTAAACCATATGCTCTTGAACATCCACATCACATTAAAATAAAATTTAGCATAATCAAGTAAGGATTTAAGGATGGTTCAACATAGGCAAAACAATAAATGTGGTACATCATAGCAACAGAATGAAGGACAAAACCATATAATAATTTAAGTTCAATAAATGACGAAAAAGCATTTGACAACATGAAACATCTCTTCATAATAAAAACTTTCAGCTAACTGAGTGTAGAAGGAGCATACTTCAATGTGATAAAACTCATGTAAGACAAACCTATAGCTAACACTATGTTGAGTGGCAAAAACCTGAAAGCATTTCTTCTAATATCTGGAACAAGACAAGGATGCTCACATTCACCACTTTTATTCACCATACAATTTGGAGTCCTGAAAAGAACAAGCAGACTAGAGAAAGAAAGAAATAACATCCAAATGGGAAAGGAAGGAGTGAAATTATCCTTGTTTGCAGTTATGTCTACATTAAAGTAATATGGTTGTCAGAGGCCTATGCATCTATTTTTGTATCAAGTAAATATGTTTCCAGACTCATAGAGACTTGCAGAAAAGAGATTAAATTTACCACAGGATCTCCTTAGTCATCTATCTTCATTTTTGATACTGCTCGATCCTTGCTGGACCTGTCCATAATCAGTTTTACTAGTCTACTTGTGAAATAAAGCAATATATAGGAACTTCAGCATTTTTACCATCACACCACATGCGTGTAAAGACTATCTAAAATACTTTATTCTAATTTAAACATGTTGACTCATTTTCTTGAGACTAAAGTCTAGCCTAATATAGTTTTAAAAGTAAGACTAAAAGAAAAGAAGGCTTATTATTTTTGAAAGTTGTATAGATTTTTTTTTAGAAGTCACATTTTTAAAAACATAATTATGGTCTGGGAATCATAGATTTATTTAGAAGAAAGATATATTTGATATTTGCTTTCCTAAGAAAAAGTGCATTTTCAAAACGTCTTACAAAATGAAATTTTGAACTACTAAATCTGAAACTCTGGATCAAACATGCTGTCATTACTGCAAAAATTCCTGTGGTTCTCATGGTTAGCCTTTGGCATCCACAGTTTCGGAAACTCTGAAGTCCTTCTAATTTTGGAAAATATGGGTGGGATATTTTAGTCTAGTTGTACTAAGCAAGATTCTTGTCTTGATCAAAGTTTAAGCCTCAAAATATGTTTCTGCCATTTGAAAGAAGTGGCAGATAACAAGAACTTAGAATTAGTGTGATAAATAAATGATGTTACACTTTTTTATGATACATAAGGGCAGAAACAGATCACTAATTAGTATTTTATCTACTTACACATTTAAATTGGGAACCCAAAAACCAGGAGCTAAACTTTTACATGTTGGGAAACGTACTGCTCAATGAGTCTGAATCCAGAAACATTTCTAGGGACAACTCATATTTAATTCAGAACCTAGCTTAAATGATAGTTTGGGGCAAATTCGATGATTATAGCCCACCCATTAATGTGATAAACTGGCATTATAGATTGCTTTAAGACCTACTGGGATAAAGGTAGGGATATGTGGTGAACTGCAAAAAATGACCTCAAATTATTCTGATCCTTGTATGAAGGTCTTTTTGTAAAATGACTTTGCTCCTCCTCCCATCAAGAGATAAAATTTATCTCTTTATCTCTTGAATCCGGGCTGGCCACGTAACTTGCTTTTAGCAATGGGACAGAAACAGTGTGTTACTGGCAGAGGTTTGAAAATGCTTGCACATTGAACCTTCCTCTCTTTCTGCTAGACTGTTGGAGAATAAGAAGTCAAGTGAAGGAGAACTGAGGTACACCAGCTGTCAGCCCACTCACTGCTAACCTGGCAACTCCATAGTATCCTGCCCCCTTGAGAAGGAATGGATATACTGTGCCTCTATATGTACACTTCTGCTTTTAAAGTCTAACTGTAAATACTGTTGAATGTTCTTCACCTTACATGTGTTAAGAAGAAAATTAGAAGTTACATAAAGTGTACAGCACTATATGTTTACATGACAAAACTGGATTAGACTTGTTCACATACACAGAACAAGGTCAAGGAGTGCTTTATAAGGAGTGGCTGAGGAATAAGTGGATGTTTGCAAATGATAAGACCTCACTTGTCATGTGACTATTTTTATTTTTTAAAATAATTCGTCATTCTTTTTTTTTTGAGACAGAGTCGCTGTGTTGCCCAGGCTGGAGTGCAGTGGCACGATCTTGGCTCCCTACACCCTCCACCTCCAGGGTTCAAGCGATTCTCCTGCCTCAGCCTCCCGAGTAGCTGAGACTACAGGTGCCCACCAGCACACCCGGCTAATTGTTTTTTGTTTCGTTTTTTTAGCAGAGATGGTGTTTCCCCATATTCGCCAGGCTGGTCTCAAACCCCTGACCTTGTGATCTGCCCATTTCAGCCTATCAAAGTGCTGGGATTACAGGCGTGAGCCACTGTGTCTGGCGCATCATTTTTTTTAAAGCATATTTAATTCCCAAGAATGTTATACAGTTGTATTTATATATTATGGGTATGTTCTATAAAGTCAAGAGATGTTGGATATCCAAATGCTTTACTAGTTGACCAACACGAAAGAAGGACGAAGTCTATTAATATAGTAATTGACTGTCACTTTACAAGACTGTGTTTTTGGAGATACCAAAAGGGCTGTAATCCTTTACCTCATGTTTTCTTATAATATAATGGTATTTTGAGATAAAAATAATCAATATAGAAAATACATGAGCAGTTCAGTTCTCAAGGAAATTTAAAAATAACTGAAAAGGAAAATGTGTCATATTTCAGGCTGTCGAGGTGTTTAATCAGGTATAAAATGTTGATATAAATATCAACATTTTTGTAAATCCTGTGTTTTTTTCCATTGCATAGGTAATTTCATATTTTATTTACTAAGGATTAGTGGTTAAAATCCTTTTCAGATCAACAAGCATGGTTATGACTATACTTAACCTTTAAGGCTATCAGTTTTTTTATTTCTCAAATATGAATTATACTATCTTAAAACAATATAGAAAGATTCACTTTTGTGTAGTAACCTTAACCAAGGGCATACATTATGCACGATGGGCACTTAAGACATTTCACCTTATATCCAGGTGTCATCACAAAATTATCTGATTTACAGAGATCAAGAAAAACCTTGATTCTTCATTGATTTTCAGTAATGATAAAGAGTAATTACTACATTGACTTGTACATTTCCGAAAAAAGCAATTGGACGAAACACTGTCTACTTAAATCTCTAGTTATCATCTAAAAATGCTTGCATTATGGAGATAAGACTAGGAGAATTGAACTTATACAATGATAATAATGATTAGGAGAAGAAGGATACTGTAGATGATTTGAATATCTTAATATAAAACACATAATAATTTGAGCACACTTTGACTAATTACTTTGCCCTTAGATATTTTTGAAAAGTTTCCTTAGAAAATTAACAAAAATAAAGATTAAAAGAGAAATATATAAGCTATTTATGACAATGAGTTATTTAAATCATTTTGATATTGTATTATTCTAAACATCATATACTTCAATTTTTGGCCTTTTTGTTATGTAAAAAAAATCTCTTAAAATTATATCAGATAGTACTTTGTAAATATCAGGATTGTATACTAGAATTAAAATGGACTTTTGTATTATGCTGTATAAGATTCTTCTTATAATATTTTTTAAGCTAGACAGTAAATATATTAAATGAGGTCATATTTGTTATTTCTGCTACATTTTACTTACTTCAATATTTTAAGACATGCACTTACTAAGATACGATAAGCCAGTCACTTCACCTCTACGGTACTCTTCCCCAAAACACATGGCCCAGTCTAATCACCAGCCAAACTCAAATTGAATATTGTTTCACCAAATACCTGATTGTACTCCTCAAACTGTCAAGGTCAAGAAGAACAAGGAAAGTCTGAAAAACTGTCACAGACCAGAGTAAACTAAGAAGATGTAACACTAAATGTCATGTGTTATCCTGAGTTAGACCTGGAAGAGAAAATGATAGCAACAAAAAATCTAACCATAGCCAAAAAAAAAAAGTATTCAGTTGGTTATTAATGTATCAGTGTTAGTTTTCAGCTGTGACAAATGTGCCATGGTGGTGCAATGACGGGGAAGCTTGGTGAACGGTTTATGAAAACTTTTTGTATTATCTTTGAAACATTTTTGTAAAGCTGAACTTCCAAATACAAAGTTTTTAAAGAAAATTCTAGAGCTCTATTGTTTTTGATACACATATAAGAATTTTTGAGTTTCACATGGTGGCTCATGCCTGTAATCCCAGCACTTTGGGAGGCAGAGGCAGGTGGATCACAAGGTCAGGATTTCGAGACCAGCCTGGCCAATGTGGTGAAACCCTGTCTCTACTAAAAATAGAAAAATTAGCTGGGCATGGTGGCGCGTGACATAGTCCCAGCTATTCAGGAGGCTAAGGCAGGAGAATTGCTTGAACCCAGGAGGTGGAGGTTGCAGTGAGCCAAGATCGCGTCACTGCACTCCAGCCTGGTGACAGAATAAGTCTCCATTTCAAAAAAAAAAAAAAAAAGAATTTTTGTTTAAATGTGCATTTAGATTTCCAATACAGAAATAAAAATATTTGTTTCAATGCAAATTAGAATGACAATAGAGAATCCTAAATTCATTTATGAGTCAGGAAATGGCTACACTTTCATCTTGTGATTTTAAATATAATATAGATTGTGTATCAAAAGCTACCGGTTGTGTTCAAATATCCATTCTGCCTTGAATGTAATAGTCCCCCTGGTATTTCCTTGGGAGCATGGCTTCCCAGGATGAGGAAGGTTGTCAGTTTACATTTTTCAGGTTACCTTGAAATAGAAATGGCCTGAGTTATGGGATATAAGTTGAATTAGTATATGTGACTTCCAGCGTGTCCTTAAAATTAAAAGTAGACTCTCCATTGCCCCTTCCTCCTTCATGTTGGCTAGAATGTAGTCATATTGGTTGGAGCTCATGAAACTATATTGGACCATGATGTGGAAGCCATGTGTAAAAATGGCAGGCAAGAAGAATAACAAAGCAAATAAACAAGCAAAAGGACCTTGGCTTCCAGAGACCATCGAGAATAATTTCAGTCCTGAATTGCAAACCTACAGATTTCTTTTATGTAAGAGAAATAAATTTCTATCTTGTTTAAGCTATTATCATTTAGATTTTCTGTTTCTTATAGCTGAAGCTAATCAAAAATACTGTAATATAAAATGCACTTTATTTTCTTTAAATATGAGATTTTTGGAATGCCTAACATTTACAAATCTCAGCATTTCCTGGAAAATGAATACCTAACATTTACAAAACACCTAACATTTACACATCTTAGCATTTCCTGGAAAACTTGTCATTTTAGAATACACTCTAAAGATATTATATTCCAGAAAGTTAAAAAACAATTTTCCTCATTATATCCAATGTTTGATTTCATCAAAATCTTTCACAAATATTTTATTCTCATGCAAACTGGAAATGTACTTTGTTTTAGCTAATTACATTCTATGCTTTCTGTATCTCTCTTACACCCATACACTATCACACACCCACTACCCTCAAATGTGCGAAACATTTGTGCACATTACCTCAAATGTGCAAAATATCTCTTATACAAGATAAAGTAACATTTTCTTGGATACAAAGTACAAATCAGAAGAGGCATAATCACAGCAAATTTGGTCTGATGCTGTTCAATTTCCATTCACTGTACCAGATATAGTCTTTATATCAATATCTTGGGCAGCTTCTTTGCCCTAGACATGATTTTATGTTAAAATCTCAGGCAGATTTTCGATATACCTTTCAGAAGAAAATATTGTTCATTTTATTTCAGATCTGAATCAAGTTATGGAAATCTTCTATGAACCCTGGCCAATTCATTTGTATTTGCACATTTTCCCCACATTTTTCATTTATATTATAACTTAAGCAATCCAGGAGACTTATGGAACTCCTACAATTTCTCTCTGAAATAGCTTTATTATAGGGTAGATTAGTACATAGGAAGACACATCAGTAGTTTTCACCATTCTATTTCCACAAGAACATATATGAAGGAAGTCAATTTGTTTAATGGACTCAGATGGATGAACCCAGCATTATGTATACAATTTCTCTGGGCTTCCATCTGTTTTGAAAATACAGCAGTGTGTGAATGAGAATGGTGTGTGTTAGAAGGATATCCTTTTATCTGCTTTACTTTATTTTTTAAAAAGTAAATCATTCACACACTTAACTATTTTAATTATTATTAAAAACTTTATATTTGACATTTTCATTTAATTTTAATCTGAAGGGAAGTGGTACAATTGAGCCATAAACTAAAAGTAAACTAATATATGTGAGCTAACTTTCATAGTTTTTTTTTTCTGTAGGTCTATTTAATCACTAATATTTATTTTGGTCATCCTTTTGATTATCTAATTATTGAATTTGACTTTTAAATGTGTAAACCTTTACTTAACAAGTGAATATTCACTTGTTATTACCATTTTTAAAATAACCTAAAATTTTAAAGATATGAATTTAAAGAATGATATTTTTTAGGAGTTATTGTAATGACAGAACCTGAAATAGCTTTTTAATTCTTTCCGAACATATACTGACCCACAAACCTTTTGGATATGTAGAATGATATCAACCATAAATTAATCTGTGCATGTGCAGAATCATCAGATGGCAGACAGGTGGCAAATTCTACTACCCAAATGGATTTCCTAAAAAAAAAAAATATAAAAGGCCAGGTGTGGTGGTTCACATCTGTAATCCTAGCACTTTGGGAAGCCGAGGCAGGCAGACTGCTTGTGCTCAGGAGTTCAAGACCAGCCTCAGCAACTTGGTGAATCTCCATCTCTACAAAAGCCACACATACAAAATTAGCCAGGTGTGGTCGCTTGTGCCTATAGTCCCAGATCCTTGAGAGACTGAAATGGAAGGATCTGTTGAGCCATGGAGGTAGAAGCTACAGTGAGCCATGGTCACAACACTGCGCTCCTGCCTGGGCAACAGAGTGAGATTCTTTTTTAAAATAAAATAAAACAAAAATGTACTTTTTCATAAGAAAAGTAAATAATATATCATAAGAAATCACAGAAAGTTAAATCTGAGCTACTATCATTAACTGGTGATCCTAAACTTGAGGCTGAGAAACACAGAGTAGAGGTGCTACAAATTTGGACGTGGACTGTGAGTTCCATGAAGGAAAGGATGATGGCTTCTGTCACTGATATAAAGCCTAGAAAATCTAGGTACCATTACACTAGAATGAACACTTGGTTAATGCATGAGTGAATATATGCATGTCTAGGAAGATATTCAGAGATTCTGTTTTTATTTCCATTTGTAGAACATGTATTCACAAGGAAGAACTTTGTCTCCCAGGAAAGCATGGTTGCATTGTCTACAGTGGTGTCAGAAAGAATCACTCCTACGGGCCACAGTTCATTATTTCTTAGGAAAATTAAGGCAAAAAAGGACAGTAGTAGTTCTCCAAGACCAAAGTCAATTCACCAGAATTAAAATTCTCAAAAATATATTAATGAGTCAGATTTTTGATATTGTAGAAAGAAAATTTTCTGACTGACCCAAAGGGACTCAGGAGAAAGGCAAAAAGACTTTGGGAAAGGAACAGTTTTTGAGTGCCCCTTGATGTCCCAGACCTTCCAAAGGAAAACAAAAAATGACCCTTGGATTATTGTTACCTCATCAGCTTGTACATATTGGTACCCTCTCTGGCTAGGGAAGTCACCACCCAGCATCCTAAACTAGTGCTGTGCTCCTGGTATATTTGGTTCCCTTGTGTGAAATGCTTGTTTCTACTACACATGAGAGGTGACAAAACAAAATGCTAAAAAATAATTATTGTTCTGTATTGTTAATCATCAAATTTACTTAATGAACTGTGTAAAATTAATTAAAATTATCGTAATGAAACTATAGTTGCTTTATTTACATTATAAAATAAATATTAACAATATTTATGATGTTATATAGGTAGCAAACATGACTCAAAATAATTATATTCATTATTACTTAGTGGAATTTTGAAATAAGGTTTATTGCTACTTTTTGCTTTGTACAATTGCATATTATATCAGATTTCTGAAAGTGACAAGGTCAGGCTAGTCATCTCCTGCTGGGTTTTAAGCTGAAACTATAAAATAATCACAGACATTACACTGTATTACCTAAAGACCATCATAGTGAAGATTTAAGTTATGTAGTACAGGTTAACACCACTTCTGGAATTGAGAAAATGAGAGATCAAACTGGGCAGGAATTATCAATAAAGTTTTATAGATTTTTTTATTATCACTAATAACTGACAAAATTTCCATTTATGTAGTGCTTAAAATTTTATGGTATCAATATACTTTGATTTATATTTAAAACCTTTTATTTAATGTCCATCAACCAAATATGAATCTTTTATAAATAGAAATTATCTGTTTTAATATAAATGGTGGAGGTTAAGTGGCCTTAGTTATTATTATTCATTTAAAACTCCTTTTCTCTCATTTGCCTCTTTAATCTCAGGAATACAAAATTTTGTGGTCAGCAAAGTTGCCTCTATTTTTTTTTTTTTTTTACAAATGAAGACTTTACACATGATTTCTCCATGAGTAATTCTAATGAAATTAATCATTATATTTCCTTAAGGTAAAGATCTGATGGGCTCTTAAACATATACAAACATGGACTAGCAACGATGTAAATACTAAGAATGTGTGTGTACTTCTCAATCAATTACTTAATTCAGCACCATTAGTTGAGCACTTCTATGGCAGTAGCTCAAGCATGATCCCAGTAAAATTGTCTGAAGCACTACACATTGGTGTTTTTAAGTCTGGGCTGGGCACTCCCATCATTCATTTTAAGATTACATACAGAAAAATAATACTAGAAGTTTTTTAAGTATATATTTCACTGTAAAATACACTTTTTAAATGAAATAGCCCTGATTTAATACAATTATTTTTGTTAAATACACTTATTTAATAAAATAATACAATTTTATTTTATTGATAAATAAGAGTAAGTGTATTTAAGTGTAATAAAAATATAATTATTTGTATTTTATTAAATAATGTTTATTTTATTTTTATTAAAATAAAATAATTTTATTAATACACTTATTTTTATTAAATAAAATAATATAATTTATTTAAAATGTATTGTAGTTAAGGAAATCTTCAATCATAATCATAATAATTAATTATTCCAGAAAATTGAAATTGCACCTAAATGTCACTATATTTTGATATCTCTCTTTCTAAATTGACAGTGGTTTGAGGCTTTGAGCTTTTTCTAAATTCTGTTTGTCAGTCCAGATAAAAAGCAATATGAACAACAAAACTTCAGGAGAAATTTAGAGCAGAAGCTGAAAATCTATTAGGAAGAGAAGTATCAACTGATACCGTACATGTATGTCCGAAAATTTAGGAGCATTTGGAAGTAAAAACAGGGAGGCGTCAAATTTTGATCCAGTAAAACGGAGAAATGTATTCCACAAGTGAATTGACTGAATTCGCAAACCACATTGCTTTTCGATTATTACTTTTGAAAATATCTAGTTATAAATTAGACTTTGGGATTTGTGTTTATTTCTCTTTATAGCTTTTTAACCAATGGTTTCAGTATCTGTTAGGTAAATGAAGTTGGGTTCTTTTAGAACAAGCTGCAGTTTGACAAGAAATAAATTGTCAATTTCATTATATTCAAATGTGTTGTCCTTCTACCCAACCATCCCTTTAAACAAGAATTAGGTAGTTGGCCTAACACCTGCCTTAAGACCTGATGAAGTCAGGCTCTGAACCTGTAGAAAAGAAAGTGTTATTCCACGTAGACAATTTTACCTACTACTTAATGCATCACTAAATTGAATTCGAGACATTCTTCCATGCAGAATATACTAAAAGTCTGATATTTTGGAGACTTGTACAGATTTCAGCGATTTATTTTGTTTTGACATAAGAAACTCAATGCATAAACCCATGAAAGTGAAACATGTGCTGTGAATATAATGCTTCAAAATACCTGTGATTGCAGAACACAGAAATAATTCTCTTAATCAGTCTGAGGTCTCATGTTCCGGGTAGTAACTTCTTTTCCTAGCTAGGGTTTTCAACCGAGGCTACCTGTTAAACTCAGAGAGCACTGTAAAATACCTGATACTTACTTCCAGGCTCCAACACAGAGTAGTCATGAAAATCTATGGAAGTGAAATCACTTGAGGTACTGAGTTTTTAAAAGTACCTCATGTGATTCTAATGTGCAGTCAAGTGGCAAACCATTTGCCTAAGCAATGGCTTCAAATCATGGTATTTCCTGTCATCTGCATTCATACAGAGCAGTTTTTCAACTGGAAACAACTTGCCCCTTGGAGGATATTTGGCAAAATCTGGAGACATTTTTAATCATCACAATTTGGGACTGTTGTTGGAAGCTGGTGCATAGGGCCAACCAAGGATGTTGCTAAACATCCTGCAATGCACAGCTCACCACAGCAAGAAATTATTCAGACTAAAATGTCAAGAGTGTCAAGGGTAAGAAATCCCGAGATAGAGTCACCAGTGTCTCATGCACTGGGAGAAAAAAAAAAAAAATTATGTATCTGTAATCATTTTTATTTATCTATTTTTTTGAGACAGAGTTTCACTCTTTTTGCTCAGGCTAGAGTGCAATGGCACAATCTTGGCTCACCACAACCTCCTCCTCCTGGGTTCAACCAATTCTCCTGCCTCAGCCTCCCGAGTAGCTGGGATTACAGGCATGCACCACCATGCCCGGCTAATTTTGTATTTTTAGTAGAGACGGGGGTTTCTCCATGTTAGTCAGGCTGCTCTCGAACTCCCGACCTCAGGTGATGCGCCCGCCTCAGCCTCCGAAAATGCTAGGATTACACGCTTAAGCCACTGTGCCCGGCCATATCTGTAATCATTTTTAAAGTGTCTACCATCTCTCTTCCAATTCTAAAGACTCTAAGGAGCAATAGGAGTAGCAATCCTTTTTTCTTTCCTTTATAGTTTGCTGTTTAAAGGCTGTTTATCTCCCCTACTGCCAGTTTACTGCCGGTTTAAAAGTAAATGGATAGGATAAAAGGTTCAGGCAGTGAATTGATTGATTGATTGATTGGTTTTGCATATTTGACTCTTATTTATATGTTGCCAAAGCAATTGAATTATTATGTTAAGTAATAAATATAATGTAAAGAAAGAATCCAGTCCAATCAATCAACATGATAGAGACAACTATATTCAAACTTACGTGGAAATTTAGAGCAGTACAAGTGATTGTCTGCCTTGTTTATCCATACGATAATTTCATGCAGACGACTAAGGAAAGAATAAATTTTCAGAGGAAGACCCATTTCAATATTGCAATAAAAAGTCATATGATTATGAAAAATTAAAAACGTGCTCATTTGTTTGCATAATAAGCTTGTCAAAAATAAGTTAATTATAAGCTGCTCTTGTGAGGCAGCTTGAGGTATGAGATCACAGAGGCTGGTGAAACACTACATAATTGGAGCTTGGGAGAGAGGTCAGGATTAGAGAAATTTAGCAATTGTTTGCCTGGTGGGAAAGAACTGTGGTCTCTGAATTTCCTAACGAAGAATGTATAAGGAAGAGCGGAGGGGTTGAGAACAGGAATTTAGTAAGGGAACAATGTTACCTTATTTTAAAAACTGTAAAATCTATATAAAAGGGCAAAATACAAGTAAAAACTGATGCTTCACTTAATTGGCAGAATTCATGCCAGAGGAGTGGATTTCCTCCATAATCACATACTTCTTTTTTCAAAGAGATAAAAGGGTGGCCTAAATTACTTAGATATTTATCTATTCCTGGTTGAATTAGAGTTGCATTCCTAAAGAAGCCTCAGTGATCTTTCACGTGTTTAAGGGAATATGACTCCTGGTTTTTTTTAGTAAAGGGAACTATATACTTGATATTCAAATTGTTAAAAACACTAGGTAATCATGGATGCCCAGAGCTTCGATGAGGGCCAATAGTCACGCCGGACTGAATAAACGCCACGATGAGCACTATGATTTCATGCACTCAGGTATAACTAGGCTCAGAACACAGCAGGGGACAAGTTTTAATTAGTGTAAATCTATGTCTCCCATATACTTGGGCTACAGCTTTTTCTTAAGTATCTTCATTTCTGCATAATAATTGCCTAATTCTTATGACTGTGCTTTTGCCTTGGTTTTCTGGTTTGAACTTTTTGCTGAGACTGGAGACTTGCCCTGAACTCCAGCCCAAAATAGTTCTTGCCAGTGCCCTAATCCTTATACCACAGCTTCTGATCTCCAAAGCCTCCAGCTGAGCAGAACTAGGTAAATACAGTGAAGGATAAATAGCAAATTCAAGCTCCCCAAGTTAGTGAGTGAGGGGTTGAATGAGTGAATGAGTGAGGGAGGGAGTGAAAACACAACATTAAAGAAAACGCATGGTAAAGTTGTCAGTGATTCTTGACCAAAAACTAAGTCTTCTCTAGATCATGAGAGAACAAGTCAGCTTTCATCATTTTGATCCTGCATGCAAAAAACAGAAATGAAATATTTGCAGTGATGCAAGATGGCTTTGAAATCAGAAAGCCTTGGCTCACACTATTTCCCAAATTGGCACATTCATTGGAAATGATGTTCAAAGCAACTCACACTAGGAATGGGAAAAGCAGTGTCTGCTTCTCTGAAAGAATATACAAGAGCATTTCCTTTTGGAGGAAACATTCATGTTTGCCATTTTAAGCATGTAAATGTGCAGAAAGATGGAAGTGTGGAAGATGCAAATTTTATTTATGTGTTTATTTTGAGGTAATAGCTATCTGTAACAATAATGGCTGATGGGTCTAATAATAAGTCCATTTATGTCATGTTTTAAAATAGCCCAAGGAGTGTCTAATTTCACTCTGTGAAATACTTCTATGTAGAGCCTCAAAGCAAATTAAATTAAATATTATGCATTTTTTGGTTCAGGGTTGGTTTGCTAACAAGATAGCTACTGACAGAGCTGACACGGGCCAACCAAAAAAGCTGAGGATGGTCTTTCATTCAGAGCCTATTCCATACAACCTTTTGCTTCTTTAACTGTCCCTGTCTCAGATCTACCGAGAGTCCTACAGCACTGACCCAGAAAAAAACATGCTGTCTTGTGGGCAATAAGACAGTAAAATTCTGGATAAATACCCTCTATAGCCACACTAGAAAAAAAAAAATTAATGATGGGAATTTCAAGTTACTAATATGGGGACAAACTTCAGGGGAGAAAAAAGAAGGCAGTTGAGACCTTTTGTTATTGATCAAGTCGTAAGACCACCTTAATGTTGGATGAGATTAGTCAGTTTCCATTTGCTATATTTCATGGGAAGCATTTGCTATTTGGGGAACTGATGTTTATCATGGAACAAATGATTCTTTTTCTGATTTCTAGTATTTATCTTTTGCAATTTTGGCTCTTCTGCTTCCTTCACTTATTTGTCCACAATACCTTCAAATTCTTTATGTATTTAGTGAGCAATGTTGGAAGAGGAATATAATATATTTATTTATTATAATCACTGACCTATAATTCTTACAATAAGTAGTATAGAAACCAGGATTATACAGAAATATTCCTTATATTTAAAACTCTGTGATATAATTTTATACTTGAACCACTTTTTGATAAAATTTATTTCTATTAAGAACCTTATTTTGACAAACATGCCAGTCAATCTCTTGCACAATATTCATTGTTGCTGAATGTGTTTGGCAAATAATTGGGCTATCTCTAACTAGCTATTTGACATTGCTATTTCTGTTAGGTGGACCACAGGAGTTCTAGTTGCTTGGATCTAGCATTTACATGAATACATGCTAGAGAAAAGAGCAAACATAAACAGGATCAAGTTCAACAAATCACATGGAAGAAAAATATAGACCATAAACACCCGGTGGACCAGTTTGCTTTTTTACAAGTATTTTAGGACGAATGTAGAAATTGTCACACTTGACCACCGGATAAATGTGAATCAGCCCAATGGGGCTTCAATTAATAAAAGTAAGTAAAATGCACTGACATTTAAGCAATGAAAATAACCGACTTGGCACCCTTTTCGATTGACCCATTCCTCATCAGGAGTAATAAACTGGAGTATTTGGGGAAAGAGAACTTAATATTGTTAGTATATTTTAATGTCAGGACTGGTATTTTCTCTCTAGAAACTTGTGAATGTTAACCTGGGTGTGTACCCATAAGAAATATAGAAATAGGCAGATTTACATAAAAATAATACTGTAATGTTAACATTTTTTCATAATCATTAAATATTTTTGATGTATATATTTACTTCTTTTTAAACCTTGGTTTCAATCAGGATTAAATCAAAACAAAACATTGCATTTGATGATTTTAGTGTAGAATGGTGCTGGGAAACAAACCGTTGGTATATTTGGCATATCCATATGTCTTGAAGAATTCTGGATTTATCTTTATTATTGGACTACTTCATCCAACATTATTTTCCAAGACAGTCCTGTATGGTAAACAACCATTTGAGACTCTATAGGCTTAAGAAATTCCTATTTGTCTTTCCTGTTAAATAACAATTGAGCAAGGTTTGTATTATTTTTATTATAATACTTTAAGTTCTGGGGTGCATGTGCACAACGTGCGGGTTTGTTATATAGGTATACATGTGACATGGTGGTTTGCTGCACAGATCAACCCGTCATCTACATTAGGTATTTCTCCTAATGCTATCCCTTCCCTAGCCTCCCACCCCAAAACAGGCCCTGGTGTGTGATGTTCCCCTCTCCGCGTCCATGTGTTCTCATTGTTCAATTCCCACTTATGAGTGAGAACATGTGGTATTTGGTTTTCTGTGCCTGTGTTAGTGTACTGAGAATGATGGTTTCCAGCTTCATCCATGTCCCTGCAAAGGGCATGAACTCATCCTTTTTTATGGTTCCATAGTATTCCATGGTGTATATGTGCCACATTTTCTTTATCCAGTCTATCATTGATGGGCATTTGGGTTGGTTCCAAGTCTTTGCTATTGTGAACGGTGCCACAATAAACATATGTGTGCAATAAACATATGTGTATAATCCTTTGGGTATGCACCCAGTAATGGGATTGCTGGGTCAAATGGTATTTCTAGTTCTAGATCTGGAGGAATTGCCACACCATCTTCCACAGTGGTTGAACTAATTTACACTTCCACCAACAGTGTAAAAGCATTCCTATTTCTCCACATCCTCTCCAGTATCTGTTGTTTCTTGACTTTTTAGTGATCGCCATTCTAACTGGCGTGAGATGGTATCTCATTGTGGTTTTGATTTGCATTTCTCTAATGACCAGTGATGATGAGCTTTTTTTCATATATTTGTTGGCTGCATAAAAGTCTTTTTTTGGGAAGTGCCTGTTTATATCCTCACCCACTTTTTGATGATGTTGTTTGTTTTTTTATTATAAATTTGTTTAAGTTCTTTGTAGATTCTGGGTATTAGTCCTTTGTCAGATGGATAGATTGCAAAAATTTTCTCCCATTCTGTAGGTTTCCTGTTCACTCTGATGATAGTTTCTTTTGCTGTGCAGAAGTTCTTTAGTTTAATTAGATCCTATTTGCCAGTTTTGGCTTTTGTTGCCATTGCTTTTGGTGTTTTAGTCATGAAGTCTTTGCCCTTGCCTATGTCCTGAATGATATTTATTGGGAAATGTATTTCTTCAAATCTGGTGTATTTTAATATTTTAATAAAGTTCTACATAATATTCTCCAAAGTAGCATTTTATGGTTAATAAGTTTTAAGTCATTGCCTTTAATTGACTCTTCTTCTGTTTGTCATAATATTTTAAATTAAGCACAATCTCACAACTGCAGTTGAGGCGTCTGATAAACTCAGAGCCCATAAAATTAAAAGGAAATTTTTTTGTATTAAAATGTGCAAATATGTAAGGTCACCTTTTTTTGCTTTCATTCTGAGTATATTTCATTAATGATTCTTTGTATGGAGCAAAATTTATAAAATAAGTTTGATATATTTATAATGTTAACATTTAGCCAAATACAGATGCTAAAAATTAGAATCCTATTAACTTACTTTCCTTCCCAGTGTGGAATATAGACCTAGCCAATGCAAAAAGGAAAACTATCAAAAGATTATTCCCACAATAGGAGATATTCAAAGTTACAATAATATTTCAAAATTAGACTTGTAAACTGCTTAATTTCTCATTAATGTATTCAACTCTTTTCTCACATTTTGTAGTAACACATTTTAATAATTTTCTTTTTGAAAATATTACTTTCAATAATTACAAGGCAAAATCACTTCCAAAATTCAATTGATAAGTAGAAAAGAGAAGATTTTACAGCAATGACATGAGTTTCTTTTTTAATTCATAGCAGTTAATCACAAACATTTTGTAATTTACCTGCTATAGTTTTGAATATATAAAAATAGTTCTACAATTTAATAAGTAGCTTACATAGTTAGATTGGTAGACTATGCAATTTTTAATGGACAAAATTACGAGTTATGTGTACACCACCACCATTTCAAGGGCATTTCTATTCCAATGTTTTCTTAAGTCAGCAAGAATATTGTTTGTGCTATGAAGCTACAGTCCTAGGAAATCTGTACTTTTATTCTTACTGCAAATAAAATTTAATACTTAATGTTGAATCCATAACTTAACTGAATATGCCATTCAAATTTTCAAAGCTTTGATTTAGTAACCTGGATTGAAGCATCAATTACTGGCATTAACTGATTTTCTCCATTTGAAGCACCTGATAATAATAATATAAAACTGGTATATTTAAAAGTTTTGAAATTCTTTTTTTGTTTATGGAGTCAACTCATTTTACACTATGCCTATACTTATGACCACATTCAGTTTAGAGCAGCCACTTTTTTAAACAACTATGAGACATCATACTTTACAGAATGATATGAGAATGCAGAAAATGAACCCTTGTCCATCATGATATTAATGTAAGTACTACATCTTAAAGTAAGTGTGGATATTTTTTCAGCAATTTGCATCTTTGATCAGGGTCACATCACTGACCACAAGAAAAAAACAAAAACCTGCTGAAGGTGTTAAGTATCAACAAATATTTTTGCTGCTTACATGTTCATTCTCAACTTCTTTGTGAAGTGCAAATTCAGTACATAAATTGTTCTTATACTTGCAGTTTTGCTTGTTAAGCTCATTTATGTGAAAGTGCTTATTCTACTAGACTTGATCTAGTGGACACAGTAGAATGAACATGTGATGGTGATACATGAAGAATCAGATACTTTCCAAACAAGACTCTCTAGATGAAATCCAGTCTCTAGATGACTTTCATACACTTTCATTTTCGAAATATATGAGAGGGAGATGTTTCACCAGTCCAATATCTCCCTCAAATGTTTTGTTTGGGGCCCTAACTTTAAAAAATTGTCTTTAAAAATTAAAGCAGAAAGAAGAAAATGAAAATTTTCCAAGAACTATGACCACGAACTACCGTAAAGTCTCAAAGTGAAAGGAAGAGACTGTCCACTCTTAGCACTCTGTAATTGCAAAGTTGTGTCCAAATGCCTGCGTTTAGAAAGCTAAATATTTGTTTTTTCTTATTAGCTTGATGCTGCCCACTTTGCTTGCCTAATAAGTGTTGGTGCCAGGGCCTTGCATAATTCTATTCCTGTTAGTATAACCTGCTGTGTTTTCAATATGAAAGGCGGAATCATTGAAGTGGTAATCCCCTAATTTCTCATGACTTCATTCAACCATTTTCAATTGTGCACCAAGGTGTTTGCTTTGTACTACAAAAACCACCCTATAGCATACCCCATATCATGAATTTCCCCCTGATGATTAAATAAAAAACATAACAATAAAGAAATTAAAAATTCTTAGAAATGTGGATCCTATATATCCTGCATGTATTTCTTATAGTACCCACTCTCTCCTTGTAATACTTAAATTGCCTTGCCAGTACATTTTTTAAAATTGTGTAATTGCTTTTTCTGATAAAAGTTGCATTTAGAAAGAATCATTTAAAATAGCCTAATTCTTGTAAAGAAGTTTTGAATTACTTTCCAGCAAGCAAAATACTAACTACTTGGTCAAGTTTAGTAATTTTTTTAAAGACAGATTTATTTTGACCAGAATTATATAGAGAGATAGCTTAAATAAGCCATTTCTAGTTAATCAAAAAATGTTAAAGTCTCTCATTAGTTGTGAAAACATATCCAGTACAGAAATTAGAGTTTGAAAAAATAAGCAATATTTTTAGGCTTCCAAAAATGAAAAAAAAAAAAAAATCTAGCTCAAAGTGTCAGAAACCTGGGAACATTTTTAGTTTAAAAACCATATTTTATTTTAACCTGAACCATTTGGCTAAATGCCTCAGTTTTCAGTTCAAAATTAGTTATAGAGCTTGTAATGTACTGTTGAAAACATTTTTAAGGCAGGAATATATCAATCTATAACACTCTTCTTAAAGGCCCATATAATTTGCTCAGGCAAGATCTTCCAAGATACAGAGAATAGAGAGAATTTGGGAGACTTTTTCACATTTATTCAATAAATAATCATTTAACAGTGGTAGACATTTCAAGCAAAGTAGCTCTCAATTTTTGATATATTTCCTCTACTCTTATTTCATTTATTAATTTATTAATTTGTTATTTAAAATGAACCAAACCACTGTTTGTTGAATGTTTTGCCTTAATAAAACTCAGAAAATTTTTGACATTACCAAGAAAATTAAAGGAGGATTGAAACTGAAGCATCAGCAATAGTGACTAAGCTTTATCTGCAAAAATTCTTTCTGCAATGAGGGAGACATCACGGCTAATAATATTGGGAAAGTATCATAATTGACTCAGTGGACATTGCTGGTAATTAAAAATTTTACTATATACATTAACTTTTTCCATAAAATATGTGATGTTCACATTAATGTCAATAAGATAGACTTCTCCTTCAGTCCTCTGAGGCTTGTCTTCTCCTTTTACTTTTTTATAAGAAAATTTTCTTTTTTACATAGGTATTTTTGTACTATCTTCTACTTTTCAGTACCCTATCGATTGGGTAAATGAGATGGATTCATGTACAGAATTTAAGTACCTCTTAATGCTTATATAAAATGACATAGTAATTGTATAGAAGCAGAAAATTGTAGTAAGATCTGCCTATCAAAATGTGAGCCTTTGGGAACTCACAGACATCTCCAGAAGATCAGAACTGATATGCCACCAATACTGTCTACTCTGGTCCTGCTGGCAGTTTGTGAGGAGTGGTCATAAAAATGTCCACACTCCATTCTGATTTTTCAGTACTTATGTCATACCACTTGTTAAATACAAATGATCCTTGACTTACGATAGGGCCACTCATTAAACCCATCATCAGTTGAAAATATCGTAAGTAGAAAATGCATTTAATCATCTCAATTCATATCTTTATATCTTCAGTTATGTCTGGGTGTTTTTAGATCTCCACGACTAACTTTTAAGAACTTTTCCTACCTCTGTTATTATCAGATATATATTTGGTTTTGTCATACTGGAGGGGGCAAGAAACATTTGGAGAACAGCCAGTTTCTATTGTCAATCATCCTACCAAAATCCTTGAAGAGATGAATGTCCCTGAATACTGAAAACAACTGGCTGTTGGTAGCAGCAGTGAGAATACTAACCTGGCAGTGGCGAAGAAGAGGCCTCAGATGTGTGAGATTGAAAATTCCTCAATTTACTTCCCACTGTTCAGCAGATAGCACCCTTCTTTGCTAAAACGAGTGTCTAAAACTAGAGTTAACTACATTTGTCTTCGCTCGGCTCCTGGTTTGTAAGTTCCTTGAGGTTAGGCACTGTTCTTCATTTGCACAATTATTCAATTGACAGCTACAGAAAATAGAATGATTTTTATCTCAGGTCTGCCTGCAAATATTGTGTTCTTATAATCTCAAACAGTTCTGTAGAATTAAAATATTTTGTTTCATATAGAGCTATTAAAAATTTTTGTTAATTTTACTTTAAGTTTGGGGTACATGTGCAGAATCAGGAAACAATAGGTGCTGGTGAGGCTGTAGAGGAATAGGAACGCCTTTACACTGTTGGTGTGAGTATAAATTAGTTCAACCATGTGGAAGACAGTATGGCGATTCCTCAAGGATATAGAGCTGTTTTTATATGCTGAGACCTTTTAGTATCCCTTTCAAAATTTACCTCCTCCTTTAAGGATAACTTCAAGACTGTTTATACGAGAGTGAAATATTTTTTCTTCTTCTTCTTAGTTTTGAACTAGATGTTTGTTCTCTGATGATAGTTGCTGGCTCCCAAAGCCTAAAGAAAATCACAGGGAATAAAATACAGCTCTCTATCTTTGAAGTCTATCCAATAGCATGGAAGATCTATCACTCCTTTCACCTAAAGTTCCTTTAATTTACTTTCTTGCCTGTTAAGAGATGACAATTAAAGCACCCAGGCTCTAAAATGGAACCCAAAGGTATAATAAAAAACAAAAGAAGCTTTCCAAGAAATACTTTTTTAAGATTTCACTATGGTTACAAATGTTAAGATTAAGTTTGTATTTTTTTAAATGCACCATAGAAAAACAGATTTTTTTGATAATTCAGGCCAAAATACTTTAACTTGCTATATATTTTAAGTTTTCATAACTCTTGATTATAGTTTTAACCCTTTGTCATAAGATTTAGATACAGTGAGTTTCAACTTGTTTTAATATATAAATTCCAGTTCTATTACAAAGACAGAGCATTCTTAGTATTCTCAAGTTTGCAGTATTTTAATTGAATAGCAATCAAAACACGATAATAATGTACTTTTTTTAAGCAGAGATTATATAATCTATTATACAAAAGAAGTGAGCCAAATGATAATGTAGAAATAGATACCCCCATAAATCCTAGTTTTCCTCTCTCTCAGAACAAGCAATTTTGCCTATGGATCAAAATAACATTACTAGAATGTTATTGATAGCAATCTGTTACCATCTTCATAATCATCAGAGTATTTGAATTAAGTAAAATATTATTTGTCTTTGAAACATTAAAATTTTGTCAGAATATTAAAATATGGAGAAATTAACATCTTGCATCGAATTATAAAATGTGCACTCTCCGATAGCTTCACTATCACTGTAATCTACTTTTATGCTTTTTGTATCTTGGATTCCAAAGCTTTTATATAAGACATCTTTATCTAAGTGGTTTTTGCAAAGGATAAATAAAACAATGGATGTGAAATTCTGGCTAAGATCTAGTCTTCATAAATAGTGTTATATTTGATTAATTAACATCTGTTCAGTTAGTGAAATGCAGATTTTATTCAAACATAGGTGAATATTATTTGTATTAAGTAATGTATATATGCTTGTATATATTTTCCTTGCCATTATAGAGGGTTATTTTGGGGACACCAGAGCTATTCCTGAACCTACACCAATATTTCTGAAGTCTCTGAACACTTTTATCTGAAACTGAAGGCTTCCTAATACATTATTGCACATTATTATAATTTATCATCTTGACCCCTCTAAATAATGTCTAGTGTATCACTCCAGACCTAGACAATATGGCCAACACAGCATACATAATTGTAGAAAACTCTCTCATAACTTAGAAAATAAATAAAGTTGTGAAGACAGATTATTTAAGGTCATTTAACAACTTTTTTACTAAAACATTCTTTGCTTAATAAGAACCAGAAGTGGAGTAATAATAAGTCTCCTTCAAGCAATATCTAATGTGAGGTTTTGGTACTATAAACCAAAATTTTAATTTTGTTAGACATACATAACTTATTGCACATTTTTTGTACTAACCAAATCAAAATATTTCTCTGAGCTAAAAAAATTTGATATTTAACTTTAAAAAAAGAATATATGGTACAAAACATGCAGGATGATACAGAGGAAACAGTATTCTAATACATTACATTCAATATATGAGCATATTTACAACAATATTGGGGCTTTTGGGCCTTTAAAAAAAACAATAAACTTTTGGGGTTCTTTTGTTGTTGTTTATGTCAATTATGAATAGAGTAAATTTGTGATATAATGTTTCCATTTTGATTTGAATAAAAGAACATGCAATAGAAGTTCTAGTTTTTAAGAAAGAGTGAGCATACTCTACTCTATCCTTTCTACTGATTACCATTAAAAGTCCCGGATGAAACAATACATAAAGCAGTTATCACAAGACATTGAAAAGTAAATTAGCACAGAACAACTGGTAGGAAATTAAAAACACTATGTATGAAAGTGAGGACTTCTGTAAATCTGTTAATCAATAAAAATAATCTAAATGATGACAAAATTTTTCAAAATTTACTTCTTCAAAACTCTGGAGATTAACCAAAGAGCTAAGAAAACAGAAGAACATTTGCTCAAGAACGACTGCTGAACCTCAGTGCAAACAGGATAAATTATAGCTTTTTAACTTGGCCTATTCCCATCTTTCACTCCCTGGCTTCACAGTAATCTTGAAAAAACAGTAGGCTCATCACCATGGTAGCTGTGAAAATCAACAGCTTTGCCACTACTGGAGGAAGAATGAGATTGGAGCTCCTCAAAAATTTATATCCTTAAAGCCTTGTAACCATGTGATCTGTCTTACAGATCTCTGTAAAAATCCCATTTATAGGGCTTCATCATTATTTGATCTTACTTGCAGGAAAGCTCTATCCCAAGATCACAAGGACATTTGTCAAAAATAATCAGTAGCAATTGTTTAACATGATATTTCCCATAAGTTACAATGCCAGGTGGGGCAATCAAGATCTTGGTCAAAAATATAAAAAGAAGAATTTGGGAATGAGATGCTCATAAATAACATTGAAAGCTCTGACATATACCTGGAAAACTGGAAAATCACATGCGTAGGCAGGGTTGTGTGCATGATCAGAAAATGCCTACTGGCCTCCAATCTTTCACTCCTGGGTGACCTTAAGGCTCTGCATAAGCTATAAACAAAGGGTTAAAGCTAAAGTAGAGTTTTAAACTCCTTGAGGACTGAGGCTTATACTCCAACATACACACGCACAAACATACACACATACACAGACACACACACACACACTACACACACATACACACACATTCTTAGCCAAGAATGGCAGACTTATAGTTTCCAGGCATTTAAGAAAATATTGGTACAATCAATAACTGATGACTTGCCAAATCATGTAGCGATTTCAGTGGATGCACTCTAAGGAAGAAATAAACATTAGAGGGTTAGTTCAGGAAACTCACTAAATAAAAAACAGTGGAAGCAATAACAATAGTAAAAACAATTAAAAGGCAGCAGCAATAAACCTAAGGGAGAGGAGTAGAATCTGATTTCCTGGATTACAGCATTGTATTTTCTAAAATGTTACTTTTCAAAAACAATATGACATGGAAAATATGAAACAAACAAGGAAAAAAACCAATATGGAGAAATTGTGCCTCAGGAGAACAAAAAAATTCTACATTTAAGGGACAACAACAATAACAGAAAACATGTTCAAAGAATTAAAATATGAAAATTGTATATCACCAAATAAAGAATATCAATAAAAATAGTAATTACAACAAAGAATTAAATATAAATTATGAGGCTGAAAAGTAAAATAACTAAAATAAAAAAATTTATTAGAAGAACTCAGCAGTAGATTTGAGATGGCAGGAGAATCAGTGAAATTAAAAACATATCAACTGAGATTATCCATTCTGATTAAAACTAATAAAAAAATAAAAATTAATGGAAAAAAAATTAATGGAAAAAAAAAATGAGCAGAGCCTCAGACATGTATGGCACACATCCAATATGCCAACATACATCTGATGAAAATCTCCAAAGGAAAGGAGAAAGAGAAAGAAGTAGAAAGAATAGTTGAAGAAATTATAATCAAAAGTTTCAAAATGTGCTGGCAAATATTATTCTACAGAACTAGAAAATTCAACAAATTTCAATTAGGATAAACTCAAAGACAGTTACACCAACACATCATAGTCAAATTGTCAAAAGATTGAGAGGAATAATATTGTCAATATTGAGAGTTGCAAGAGAACAACAGTTCAACACATATGGGAAGACCTCAATAAGATTAATATCTAACTTCTTATCAGAAATCACTGAGTCCAAAAGGCAAGAAGACAATGTATTTGAAGTGCTGGAAGAAAAGTTCTGCTAACTAAAAATTTTATATCCAGCAAAACTATCTTTCAAAAGTGAAAAGTAGGTAAAACCGTTCAGAATAAATGAAAACTGAGATACTTCATAGTTATCAGACCTGCAATACAAAGAAAAAAAAGAAATAAAACAAACAAACATAAAAGCTTAAGGGAGTCCTTCAGGCAAAGAGGAAAGAATGCTAGAAGGCAACTTAAATCCATAACAAGAAGTAAAGAACATTGGTCAAGTTAAATACACAGGTAATATGAAATATAGTATAAATGTACTTTACTTTTTTCTCCTATCTGATTTGAAGGACAATGGCATAAAACAATTATTATAAATCTGTGTTGACTGGCAGAGTATAAACATGTCCACTGAATGACAATAATAGCACAAAGAAGGGATAGAGAATGGAAATATACATGAGCAAAATTTCTGTGAAAAGGTAAAATTAAGTTAATATTACATTAAGGTTTTAATTGTAATCCCATGGACAACCACTAAAAATGTTTGAAAATATTAAAAGAAATAACAATGGAATTAAAGAGGTATACTGCAAAGTATCTATTTAACACAAAGGAAGGCTATAATTAATTAATAGAAGAAAAAAAAGACACAAGACATATAGAAAACAGATAGTAAAGATCAGCAAAAGCTTGATTCAACTAGATGCTATCTACAAGATACAAGACAAGTAAGTTAACAGTAAAATGAAAAAATATTCATAATGCAAATATTTATCAAAATTCTGGAATGACTATACTAATGCCAATAAAATAACCATTATGATTAAATGTTATAATTGAGACAGAGAAGGATACTTTATAATGATAAAATAGTCAATTCATTAAGAGGATGTAATAATTATAAAACTATGTGCAACTAATACATAAATACCGTAAGCAAAATACCAAATACAAAGTAAAAATGGGAAAAATTGAATACCAAAAATATGCAATCCCATATTAGTACATATAGAATTCAATATTTCATCATCAGTAATGAATTGAACTAGCTAGAAAATGATTAATAGAAGACTTTAATAGAACTATAAACCAACTAGAGCTAACAGATATCTATATAACATGGAGAAAATTATGCTAAGTGAAATAAGCCAGACACAGAAGGACAAATTCTACAGGAGACCATTTACATGATGAATCTGAAATAGTCAAAGAAGCAAAGAGTGGAATGGTACATGTCAGGGACGGGGGAAGGGAGAAACATGGAGATATTAGTCAAAGGGTACAAAGTTTTGGTTATACAAGATGAATAAGTCCTAGAGATCTGCTATACTGAATAGTGCCTATAGCTAAAAACACTGTATTGTATACATAAAAATTGGGTGAGAAGATAGATGTTAAGTATTCTTATAGCAAACAATAATAAATAAATGGGGAAGAAGAAAACTTTTGGACGTAATGAATTGGCTTATAGCATAGATTGTGTTTCATGTATAGAATTGTTTTATAGCATATATTGTTTTCACAGGTGCATACTCATCTCCAAACTCATTTACTTGTCTATATTAAATCTGTGCAGCTTTTTGTATGTCAATCATAACTCAATGAAGAGTTTTCTTTTTAAAGGAAGTCTCTCTTTGTCCCATTCTTCTTTCCTTTCCCTCAAAATAGACAGTAATCATTTCCCCACATTTCTTTATACTTTATTAAGTAACTATATATCTATAAACATTATTATTTCTATCTCAATAGAGACAGAAAAAGCATTTGATAAAATCCAGCAAACTTTATGATTAAAAAACCCTCAGCAAAATGGGCATAAAAGGGACATGCTTTAAGATAACAAAAGGAATCTATGACAAGCCCACAGCCGACACTATACTGAATGGGGAAAAGTTGAAAGCATTCCCCCTGAGAACTGGAACGAGACAAGGATGCACACTTTCCCCACTTATATTCAACATAGTACTGGAAGTCCTAGCCAGAGGAATAAGGATAAGACAAGAGAAAATAAAATAAAGGGTATCCAAATCAGTAAAGAGGAAGTCAAACTGCTGCTTTTGCTGAGGACATGATCATATACCTAGAAAACCCTAAAGACACAACCAAAAAGTTGTAAATGAATTCATCAAAGTTTCAGGATACAAAATTAATGTATTACACAAATTGGTACTCCTGCTATCCACCAACAGCAACCAAGCTAAGAATCAACTCAAGAACTCAACCTCTTTTACAATAGCTGCAAAAAAATATATATACTTAGGAAGAATATACCTAACTGAAGCGGTGAAAGAATTCTGCAAGGAAAACTGCAAAACACTACTGAAAGAAATTTTAGACAACACAAACAAATGGAAACACATCGCATACTTATGGATAAGTAGAATCAATATTGTGAAAATGACCATACTGCCAAAGCATGCTACAAATTCAATGTAATTCCTGTCAAAATGCCACCATCATTCTTCACAAAACTAGAAAAATAATCCTACAATTCATATGGAACTAAAAAAAGAGCCTGTATAGCCAAAGCAAGACTAAATAAAAAGAACAAATATGGAGGCATTACACTACTCTACTTCAAACTACTGTAAGGCTATAGTCACCAAAATAGCATGGTACTGGTATAAAAATAGGCATATAGACCAATGGAACAGAACAGAGAACACTGAAGTAAAGTCAAATACTTACAGTTAACTAATCCTCGACAAAGCAAACAAAAACATCAAGTGGGGAAAGGACACCTTATTCAACAAATGGTGCAAGACACAAATGGAAGAATGAAACTGGATCCTTATCTCTCATCTTATAAAAAACTCAAATCAAGATGGATAGAAAACTTAAATCTAAGACCTGAAACCATGAAAATTCTAGAAGATAACATTGGACAAACCCTTCTAGATGCTGGATCAGGGAAAGACTTCATGACCAAGAACCCGAAAGCAAATGCAACCAAACAAAGATAAAGATATGGGACCATTAAACTAAAAACTTCTGCACGGCAAATAATAATAATTATTAATAAATAAAATAAAATATAAAATAAAAAAGTCAGCAGAGTAAACAGAAAACCTACAGAGTGGGAAAAAAATCTTTGCAATCTATACATCCAACAAAGGACTAATGGCCAGAATCTTCAAACTCAAAACAAAACAAAACAAAACAGCAAGAACAATGCAAACAGTTGCATCAAAAAGTGGGTAAATGACATGAAAAGAAAATTCTCAAAAGATCATACACAAATGGCCAAGAAACATATGAAAAATGCTCAGCATCACTAATGATCAGGGAAATGCAAATAAAAACCACAATGAGATACCATCTCAGTCTTGCAAGAATGGCTATAATCAAAAAGTCAAAAAATAATAGATGTTGGCATGGATGGAGGGTAAAGGGAACACTTTTATACTACTGGTAGGAATGAAACTAGTACAATCGCTAGTGAAAACAATGTGGAGATTCCTTAAAGAACTAAAAGTAGATCTACCATTTGATCCAGCAATACCACTCCTGGATATCTACCCAGAGGAAAAGAAGTCATTATACATAAAAGATACTTGCACACACATATTTATAGCACAATTTGCAACTGTAGAAATATAGAACTAGTGCAAATATCCATTGATCGATGAGTGGATAAAGAAAATGTCATATATATATAAAACATATATATATATATATATATATATATATATAAAATGGAATATTACTCAGCCATAAAAAGGAACAAAATAATTACATTTGCAATGACCTGGATGAAATTGGATATCGTTATTCTAAGTGAATTAACTCAGGAATGGAAAACCAAACATCTTATGTTGTCATTCGTAAGTGGGAGTTAAACTTCAGGATGCAAAGGCCTAAGAATGATACAATTTACTCTGGCGACTCAGGGGAAAGGGCAGGTGTGGGGTGAGGGATAAAAGACTACACATTTGGTACAGTTACACTGTTCTAGTGATAGGTGAACCAAAATCTCAGAAATCACCATTAAAGACCTTATTCATCTGACCCAATAGTATGTGTTTCCCCAAAAACCTATTGAAATAATTTAAAAAAAGAAAGTAGCAAGTGCTTTTGACAAATTGATAAGGCTTATATAAAACAAAGGGTGGGAAACAAATCCCGAAAAATTTCAAGGATTTGTCACCTTGATAAAATACTGAGGGGTTCAATTGTTTGCAGCAAGTTGAGATATACTGGGTGAAGGATTATGGGATTATGTCCTTCCTACCATAAACAAAGAAGCACAATATCAACTAGTCCTCTTCAGATTTTGAAAGCAACATATACCTAATTCAAGCATTCACCCCAATCCATTTACCAAGTAACTCCAAAACCACCAGTTCTGAATGGAGTCCTGGACAAGAGAAAGATATAAAATAGGTCTAGACTTCAATGGAAATTGACCTGCTAGTGGAATATGAACCAACAGATCCAATTATATTTGAAGCATGTCTGGCAGATAGTGAAGTATGGAGTCATTTATAAGTGAATCATAGCAAGGAATCTGAAGATTTTGAAAAATGCTTCACCATCCTCTGTAAATAAATAACAATTCTTATTTTGAGAAATAGCATCTGGCTTGCTACTGGGCTTTAGTAGAGACTTAGCCCTTGATTGTGAACCACCAAGTCATGTGATATGAATTGCCCATGAAATCTGTGTAGTATCTGATTTATTGAACTACTTCCACGATGGAAAGAACTGCATATTCTTCTCACTGGTGTAGACATTTATTCTGTGTATAGAATTACCTTTCCTGCCCACAATGCCAAAAGCAACATCAACTGATTTACAGAATGCTTTATACAATATCATGTCATCCCTCACAGCATTGTTTCAGATCAAGGAACTTATTATCCGGCAAAGAATGTGAGGCCTGTGAAAAACTAATAAGGGAAATTACAAATATCTCTGTATTTAGTCCAAGAAATATACATATTATAAAACTTTAAAATATAATTTGAAGTGAATCTACTTGCAGGATCTCAAATCTGCTTTCACATTTTAACATATCAGAATATTTTTCTTTCTTTTTTTTTTTTTTTTTGTGAGACAGAGTCTCACTCTGTCTCCAGGCTGGAGTGCAGTGGCACAATCTCAGCTCACTGCAACCTCCACCTCCCAGGGTCAAGCTATTCTTCTGCCTCAGCCTCCAGAGTATCTGGGACTACAGGTGTGCTCCACTACACCCAGCTTTTTTTTTTTTTTTTTTTTTTTTTTTAGTATAGACGGGGTTTAACTATGTTGGCCAAGATGGTCTCGATCTCCTGACCTCGTGATCCACCTGCCTCAGCCTCCCAAAGTGCTGTAACCCCACAGTGCTGGGATTACAGGTGTGAGCCATTGCGCCCAGCGAAGAGTACTTTTATTGAGCAGCGACTATGTTCCTGCCTTCTACTAGGATATAGAAATAAAGAAAAGACATATTCCCTGACCTATAGGAAATAATTTTTAACATGTATAAAAATTTCAGGAAATAATAAAAATTATACTCAAAGTCCTATAAACAATGGACTTCACGAAATATTTTACTATGTGTAGTGTTCCATTATGTGAAGTATGCCTTAATGGCCAAACACTATTTTAAGCATTTTAACATGTATTAACTAGAAGAAAACCCCTTTGTCCGAAACTGACAAATATAAAAACTTCAGGCCATCAACCGAAGCTAAACAATTTCATCTCTAGATCTAATTTTCTTATACAATTTATTAATACTTACATACAACCAACTACTTACTGGGCCCTAACTTAAGCTCCTTATAAATGTTTATGTGGATTTGATCCAATATAAGTTAATTCTTAAATTACAGTGTACTTTCCTGATGACTCATCTTATTGAATAATGTAGTTATGATGGTAGAAGTCTGAAAGAAATGTGTTCCAAAGTGGGCTTCAGAAGGGTTCTCTGTGCATCACAAAATCAGTCATTTTGGAAGTGTGCTCCAATCTATTCCCTGTTGCCTTCACTCACACGACCCATTCCCTCTCTATTTCTCCAAATCACAAGGCAGAGACAGAGTATTCCCTCATCCTTAAAATTGACACCTAAGATTTATAAAAGACAATTTTACATATCAACCTCTACACTACTGATTCCCAAAAGCATGATTCAACACAGGAGGGACACATGTAGTTGGAAAAGTCACATTCAATATACTTATTTTACTTTAAATAATGATTAATAAGACCATCTTGGATGTTAAGAAAACACAGGAGATAGAGCAAGAAATTGGTGCAAGAACAAAATATGTTGGGAATCATGGCTATATTAAAAGTGGCCTAGTTTTTCTATGAGGTTACCTGTCAGGGTCCCACATATGTGTGTCCAGGTACATAATTAGTTCTGTGGCACCATATATACTCTCCCCCAGGGCTTTTTGTTTGACAGTTTTTGCTAAGGCTTTCTTTTTTTCTGCATATAGCCCAAATCTCTCCTTAGGAATAAAAAGCTCGAAAGACGACATGAATATGCGAAAAGATTTATTGCATATTTCTCTTTTGGAGACAGGGTCTCACTATATTGCGCAGACTGGAGTGCAGTGAGTGAGATAATCATAGTTCATTGCAACCTTGAATTTCTCAGCTCAAGTCATCCTCTACCTCAGCCTTCCAAAGTGCTGGGATTACAGGCATGAGACACTGTGCCCAGCCGACTTGCGTATTCTTTTACCCTAAGATTTTATTACCACAGTTTTTTAAAAAGCAGAACATTCATTGACTTTATAAAGAAGTTAGAACTATTATAAAGGAGGAGAGAATCAATCTTGAATGAGTTAGTGTAGTTAAGGGAACTATGAATCAGACTTGAATAAACTCTCTTCTCTACATGTCATCTGTTCTACAGCCAGCACCAAACTTAAAGAATAAATATAAAGAAAACACAATTGCAATATTCAAAGAATCTCTAGAACTCAAAACTGAAAATCAAGTGAAGTGGATCTTGAAAGCTTACTTCTTTCCTCTGTATCTTTAAGAGTTAATAGAAGCCTATGACCAATGTAGTTCTCCTCCCCAAGGCAATTTCTCCCTTTTCTTCTGTCGGCATTCATATCTAGTACCTCCAGGTGTCAATACAATTTTGAATTTTAGAAAATGTATTATGAGTCTATGTTCAGAATAGCACTGACTTTTCAAAGTGTCCAGTAACCATATTCTTCTTCATCCCTGCATTTTTCTGAACCTGTAGGGTTTTCTTAAAGGGGGATTCTCACTCTGTCTCCCAGGCTGAAATACAGTGGCCTGGGGGGATGGAGATATACATAATATTTCAGTTTTGTAATTTTTATTTCTATGGTGTGGGTGGTTATAATATTGTTATATTACTTTCTACATTTTATATAATAAAATATTAAATTAAAAATAGAAAATAAGACCTCAATTATATAAATCAAATGGCTAATAAATGGCTAATATATACTGGGATGTATAATACAATTTCTGGATCTTAGTTAATGGTGGAGATGAACAAATGAAAGATTCTCTGTATAATCATTGACTGTTAGGATCTCAAGGCCCAGCTAAACGATACAGGCATACTTCAGAAATACTGTGGGTTTGGTTCCAGACCACTAGAATAAAGCAAATATCACAATAAATGAAGTCACACGAGGTTTTTTGTTGTTTGCCAGTGCATATATAAGTTATGTTTACACTATACTGTAGTCTAGTAAGTGTGCATTACATCTAATAAAGAAAAAACGATGTGCAAACAATTAAAAAATGCCTTATTGCCAAAAATGGTAACAATCATCAAAGCCTGCATTAAATTACAACCTTTTTGCTGGTGGAGGGTCTTCCCTCAGTGGTTACACATGCTGATTGGTCAGGATGGTGGTGGTTAAAGTTTTGGGTGACCGTAGCAATTTCTTAAGACAACAATGAAGTTTGCTGCATTAATTGACTTGCTTTTACAGAAAATTTTTCTGTATAATGCAATGCTGTTTGATAGCATTTTACCTACAGTAGAACTTATTTTTGAATTGGAATCAGTCATCTCAAGTTCTGCTGCAGTCTTATCAAGTTAAGTTCATGGAAGATTCTAAATTCTTTGTTTTCATTTCAATAATGTTCATGACATCTTCACCAGGTGTAGATTTCAACTCAGGAAACCACTTTCTTTGCTTATCTAGAAGTGACTCCTTATTCATTCAAGTTTTATTGTAAGATTGCAATGATTCAGTCACACCTTAAGGTCAGCTTCTGAATCTAGTTCTTTTGCTCTTTCCATCATATCTGCAGTTACTTCCTGATGTCTTAAACCCCTCAAAGTCATCTATGAAGGTTGGAATCAACTTCTTCCAAAACTCTGTTATTGTTGATAATTTGACCTCCTTCCATGAATCAAGAATGTTTTTAACGGCATCTAAAATGGTAAATCCTTCCCAGATGGTTTTCAATTTACTCTGCCCAGATCCATCAGAGAAATCACTATCTATGGCAGCTGTAGACTTACAAAATGTATTTCTTAATTAGTAGGACTTGAAATAAATCCTTGATCCATGGGCTGCAGAATGGATGTTGTGTTACAAGGCATAAAAGCAACATTAATCTCCCTGTATATCTCCATCAAAGTTTTCAAGTGCATTATCACTGAACATCAGTATTTTGAGAAAATTTTTTTTTTTTTTTTTTTCCTGAGAAGCAGGTCTCAACAGTGGGCTTTAAATTATTCAGTAAACTATGCCATAAACATATGTGCTGTCATCCAAGCTTTGTTCATTTATTTATGGAGAACAGACAGAGTAGATTTAGGATAATGCATAAGTGCCTCGGCATTTTTGAAAAGATAAATGAACACTGACTTCAACTTAAGATAACCAGCTACATTGAACCCCTAAAAAAAGAGCCAGCCTGTCCTTTGAAGCTTTGAAGCCAGGCATTGACTCCTCTTCTCTAGCCTTGATAGTCCTAGATGACATCTTACTGCAATATAAGGCAATTTCATCTACATGGAAAATATGTTTGTTTTTTATTTTTGTTTTTTTAGTGTAGTCACCTCTAACGATTATCTTAGGTAGATCATCTGAATAACTTACTGCAGCTTATCTCTCAGTACTTGCTGCTTTACTTCGCAATCTTATGTTAAGGAGGTGGCTTCTTTCCTTAAACCTCATGAAACAATCCCTGCTAGCTTCCAACTTTCCTTCTGAAGCTTCCTCACTTCTGACAGTCTTTATAGAATTAAGAATTACAGCCTTGCTGATTAGGCTTTTGCTTCAGGGAATGTTGTGGCTGGTTGATTCTTCTATCCAGACCACTCAACTTTTTCCATATTGACAATAGAGCTGATTTGCTTTCTTATCATATATGTATTCACTGGAGTAGTACATTTAGTTTCTTTCAAGAATTTTTCCTTTGCATTCACAACTTAGCTAACTGTTTGGTGCAAGAGGCCTAGACTTCAGCCTATTTCAGCTTCAACATGCCTTCCTCAGTAAGCTTAATCATTTCTAACTTCTGATTTAAAGTGAGATACACGCTACTCTTCCTTTAACCCGTACACTTAGAGGCTACTATAGGGTTAGTGATTGACCTAGTTACAATATTCTGTGTCTCAGGGAATAGGGATGCTGGAGGAGAGGCAGAGTAATGGGGGAACGGCTGGTACTTGGGGTAGAACACACACAACAGTTGAGTTTGCTCTCTTATATGGGCATGATTCATGTTGCCCAAAATAGTCACAATAGCAACATCAAAGTTCACTGATCATAGATCAGCATAATAGATATAAAGTAAATGAAAAATTGGAACTACTATGAGAATTATCAAAATGTGACATAGAGACACAAAGCACATAGTGTTGGAAAAATGGTGCCCCCATAGACTTACTGAATGCAGAGTTGACACAAACTCTCAATTTGTAAAAAATACAATATATGCAAAACACAACAGAGCAAAGTGCAACAAAATGAGTCTTATTACTTTATTTCTTTCTTGTTAAAATTGCTGGAAATAAATCATGTCCTGCCCCATTATCCTGCTTGTTTAATTACCCATTAATTCATTAGTCTTGGCTTCATATAGAAAAAAGTTTGAGGCACCAGTGGCTGATACAATATGTACTTTTTGCTCATGAAAAATAAGTTCAGTAACTTCTCAAAGTCACAAAATTTCAAGATCCTTACAGTACTAAGCTCGAAATTTTCAAACATGAAGACTTCTTTCTTCTTCAGGGTCCAAAATAATGGCCATAGCACAAATGACTATATCCACATTTTGGTCCAGAGAAGAAAGAAGGAGAAAACAGTTAAAAGATATTTTTCAGAGTGTGTAAACATCATTTCCATTTATGTCTCTGGGCAGACCTTTGTCACTTGACCACACAGACTTTCAAGGGAGGCTAGAAAGAGTTATAGTCATTAAACTGGACATAGCCACCACACATTTGAGATTCAGATTTTAAGGGTGAAGTGAGAGTGGGATAGATAGCTGCAGCCCTTGCCACACCCACCAAACAGGATTCCTCACATCCATGTCTTCTGTTTATCTATTTCTGCATAGCAAACCACCCTAAAACTAATGGATTAAAGCAATTATCCTTTATAATCAAGATATGTGGGTCAATAACTTGAGTAGGACTCAGCTGACTAATTCTTCTGCTCTAAGAGTTGACTTAAGAGTGACTTAAGAGTGGTCACTGGGTGATATTCAGCTGGCAGCTGGGCTAATCTGCACGGTCCAGAAAAGGCTGTATTTCCATGTCTGACATGTTCATGAGCATGATTTAAAGGTTGTACTGAGTTGGTCCATTCTCCCTCTCTATGTATTCTCATGGTTTCTCTACATTATCTCCTCAGTGGTTAGTTACTTTCTTATATGTTTGCTTAAACTTCAAGAGAGAGTATTCTATAAGAAAGGAAGTGAAAGCCACCAGGATCTGAAATTGGCCTGGCATCTCTTCAGATGCAACAGAGAGGATATAGATTTTAAAAAGCATCAAAAGAATGAGTGTCCATCTTAAATCTGCCACTCCAGATAAACGTTTCAGGATTATTTTACTTACTCTTATAAAATCTGAATCTCTCTGCCCAAACTAAAAACAAACAAAATTAGGTTTAAGAAATAGCCCAAAGAGATTTCCTAGAAACAGATTACTTATAAAGAACTAAGTTATGGTCATAACTTCACTGTAGGATTTTTTATCATTTAAATTTTTCTGTTTTGGCAATAATTAACAACTGTTATAACTATTTATAGTATTTTCCTGAGTGATAGCTTGGTATCTTCAGTTTAAGACAGTCTTATTGAAAAATCCTAGTAGTACAGCTTTCATAATTTAGTTTGCATATCATACAACTGGATATTTGGGGTGTGCATGTGTGTTCGTGTATGCATGTTTTCTGTTCTGGAAAGAGATTAAACGACAGGTAAGTGTTATCATGTTGGTTTGTTATTTATTTAAAAACGGATATTTTCTTTTCTTCTGGGATGAAAATAAACTGTTAAAAATCAAATTTGGTGTTAGATGCAGAAAAAAAAAAAAAACCTCAAAATAAACATGGAAAGTTCAGCAAGTGTCATCTGAGACCATTATAGCTCCACACACACTTCATAATCTTCTTTAGTTAAACATACACCAAAGGAGCTCATTCTTTGCTGGCTGCACATCTATTTACTTTGTAAGTAATAAAATAAGAATGGGTCCTTTCTGAAATTTATTTGGAGATTCTGAATTTATTTTTAAGCCTTCTAATTCTGAGGATCATGCGTGCTTATAAAATGTGGTCTCTTCATTATTCTCGTTTTTTAAAAGAATTTATTTTGAAATAATTTTAAACTTACAAAAAGGTTAAAAAATATTTAAAATAACTTCAATAAATTTGTTATCCTGCTTCCCCAAATGTTAATAGCTTTTAAACCATAGTACAGTTATCAAGAGTCAGGAAATTAACAGTGATAAGGTATTAACTAATCTATAGACCTTATTCAAATTTTATCATTTATCTCACTGATGTCCTTTTTGTGGTCAAGATTTAGTCCAAGATTGCACATTATTGCTAGTTATCAGGTCTTTTTAATATTTTCCAAACCTGTGATAGCAACATAGCTTTCTTGTCTTTCACGACCTTAACACTTTGGAAGAATATTTGCCAGTAATTTTGTGTACAGTTCCTCAATTTGGAATTGTCTGATATTTCCTCATGTTTAAGTTTAACTTGTACCTTTTTGCATAATCATAAGTAATGCTGTGTTCTTCTGAGTGCATCATATTAGAAGGTATATAATATTTATATGTCTCACTACTGGTACATGTCAACTGAAAACTTCAGTAAAGTAATAGATGCCAGGATTCTACACTATGGAGTTACAGTTTTTTGTTTTCTATAATTAAAGTATTTTATGGTGAGATTCTTTGCTACTACGGAAATGTCCTATTTTTCATTATACTTTGGCAACACAATTTTGGCATTATTGATGGTACTTTCCAGAAAAAATTATTACTGAGCTATAGTCCAAAAAATCATTTTCTATTCCCATCATTCTTTACATGTACTCATTGGAAATGCTACTAATAAATAAAGCATTTATGGGTTTTATTTTCCATTTGTATTAGTCTGTTCACACACTGCTATAATGAGGTAGTTACCTGAGACTGGGTAATTTATGAAGAAAAGAGGTTTGCTTAACTCACAATTCCATGGGCTTAATAGGGAGTATGACTGGGTGGCCTCAGGAAACTTACAATGATGGCAGAAAGCAAAAAGGAAGCAAGCACATCTTACCATAGTGGAGCAGGAGAAAGAGAGTGAGGTGAAAAGTGGCACACACTTTTAAATCATCAGATCTTGTGGGAACTCACTCACTATCATGAGAACCGCATGGGAGAAATCCACCCCCAAGACTCAATTATCTCCCACTAGATCACTCCCCCAACATTGTATATTACAGTTCAATATGAAATTTGGGTGAAGACACAGAGACAAACTACATCATTCTGTCCCGACCCCTCCCAAGTCTCATGTCCTTCTGACATTTCAAAACACAATCATGCTTTTACAACAGTCCCCCAAGGTCTTAACTCATTTTACCATGAACCCAAAAGTCTGTGTCCAAAGTCTCACCTGAGACAAGACAAGTACTTTCTGCCTATGAGCCTGGAAAATTAAAAACAAGTTAGTTATTCTCAAGATACAATGGAGGCATAGGCATTTGGTAAGTGCTCCCATTTCAAATGGGATAATTTGGCCAAAAAGAAAGGGTTACAGGCCCCATGCAAGTCTGAAACCCAGCAGGGCAGTCATTAAATCTAAAGCTTCAAAATAATCTCCTTTGACTCCGTGTCTCACATCCAGGGCCTTCTGATGCAAAAGGTGGACTCCCAAGGCCTTGGGCTTTGCAGGGTACAACCACCACAGTTGCTTTCATTGGCTGACATTGAGTGCCTGCAGCTTTTCCAGGTGCATGGTGCAAGCTGTTGGTGGCCCTAGAATTCTGGAATCTGGAGGACAGTGGCCCTCTTCTCACAACTCCACTAGGCAGTGCTCCAGTGTGAGCTTTTTGTGGGGGCTCCAACCTCACATTTCCCCTCTGAACTGCCCCGATAGAGGTTCTCTATGAGAGCTCTGCCTCTGCATCAGACTTCTGCCTGGACATGCAGGCATTTTCATATATTCTCTGAGATCTAGGCAGAGTTTCCAAACCATGGTTCTTGTCTTCCCTGTACCTGCAGGCCCAACATCACATGCAACCCACCACGGCTTAGGGCTGGCACCCTGTGAAGCCACAGCCCAAGCTATACCGTGGCCCTTTTTAGCTATGGTTGGAGCTGGAGCATCTGGGAGGAGGGCACCATGTCTAGAGGCTGCCTGTGGAGAGTATTTGAGCACTGGACCTGGCCCACAAAACCATTTTTCCCTTCTCCACTTCTGGACTTATTATGAAAGGGGCTTCCATGAAGCTCTCTGAAATGCCCTGAAGACATTTTCCCCATTTGCTTGCCTATGAAAATTATGATCCTTTTTACTTATGCAAATTTCTGCAGCAGTCTTGAATTTCTCTCTAGAAAATGGGTTTTTCTTTTCTACTACATGGCCAGGCTACATATTTTTTAAACTTTTATGCTCTGTTTTTCTTTTACATATAAGTTCCAGTTTTAGATGATTTCTTTGTTCATGCATATGAGTGTATAATTTTAAAAACAGCTGGGTTACATATTGAATGCTTTGCTGTTTAGAAATTTCTTCAGCCACATACCCTAAATAATCTCTCTCAAGTTCAAAGTCCACAGATCTCCAGGGCAGGGGCAAAATGTCATCAACTTCTTTTCTAAAGCACAGCGAGAGTGATATTTTCTCCAGTTCCCAACAAATTCCTCTTCTCCATCTGAGACCACCTCAGCCTGGACTTCTGTGTCCATACACTATCAGCATTTTCGTCAAAACCATTCAACAAGTCTCTAGGAAGTTCCAAACTTTCCCACATCTCCCAGTCTTCTTCTGAGCCTTCCAAACTGTCCCAATCTCTGCCTATTCTCCAGTTCCAAAGTTGCTTCCACATTTTCAGGTATCTTTATGGGAATGCCCCCACTCTCCTGGTAATAATTTTCTGTATTATTTCATTTGCACACTGCTATAATGAACTACTTGAGACTGGGTAATTTATGAAGAAAAGAGGTTTGATTGACTCACAGTTCCACAGGCTTAAAAGGACGCATGTTTGGGGTCCATAGAAAACTTACAGTTGATAGAGGCAGGAGGCCAAGAAAGAGCTAGGCAGACAGGAAAGATTCACTGGAGAATCTCTGATACCCCACAAATGTTTATATCAGATGTTTTGTGCAGATAAGGGAACCTATACAGGGGGCATGTCTGGGCTTGCACAGGAGACCCACGTGCATTGGGGGAATGGTGTGGAGCCACCAGGAATTCATGACTTATGCAGGGGAGAAGCCTAGTCTCTTCAACTTGTGTGTGGTTCCCCTGGTATTCAATTTGTGAGGTGGAAAACTGCTTGCAGAACCCCCTCTCTTCGCTGAGACCTTTCCTTTCACTTAAATAAATTCCATCCTCCTCACCCTTCAATGTGCCTGTGTGCCTAGTTCTTCCTGGTTATGAGACAAGAACTCAGATTAACTGATGTAAGGAGAAAAAATTTTGCATCACAATCATGGCAGAAGGCAAAGAGGAAGCAAACTTGTCTTACTGCGGTGGAGCAGGAGAGAGAGAGAGTGAGGGCGGAAGTGCCACAAACTTTTAAACCATCAGGTCTCATGAGAACTCACTCATGATCATGAGAGCAGCATTGGGGAAATTCACCCCCATGATCCAGTCACCTCCCACCTGGTTCCTACCCCAACACTGGGAATTACAACTCAACATGAGATTTGAGTGGAGACAGGGAGCCAAACCATATCACCACTTTACTGTGGTTTTGAAATAGCAATTATTAACATCACTTTTAAGTTAATCCTGAGTTTTAGATGTTGTTTGTCATTCAGCTTTGGTGTAGCTATTGTTAGCATTACTATGATGTATTTGTTATTAAAGCCACTTTGTGGGAAAGTATGAAGGATATTTCTCCTTTTCCCTACCTGTCTTCTTCCTTCTCCTCTGAAGGTTTTTGTTTGTTTAACAGTATTTTCACTTTATTTTCCCCCTTATTTCCCTCCTTCATCATTTTGAGACTTTGTCCTGAAGCTATTGATATAAAGGGCTTTGGATGTGATATCATTTAAAGAAATGTAAATGAATTAGCAGAAGTGGAAACATAATATTTTGTTTTGCTTTAATTTCCCAAGCCAGAAAATTAGCACATTAAAAATGTGAGAGAAGTCGGCTTGATATGGTAAGAACTCTCAACCATATAGTTCTCTTTGCTACCTACAGCCCCTAGAAAGAGAGATTGGATACAAACGTCAAAGAAATCAAGGGATTGGTAGGAAAGAAATCAAATAAACAAGTCTGAACAAAAAGTAACTGTTCCCTAAAGAGTTTTAAAAAGAGAATAATTTTAACTGAATCTTTAAATAAGTGTCTGACATTTTTTGAACAAAAGAAGTAGCAGCCCTCTGGCCACAGAACTGAATGTTCTGAAGAGACTGGGTTGTGTCATTTTGAAATAGCAGTGCAAAGTGAGGCTGGGGTCATAAAGATGAATGGCTGGATGATTACTGAGGATCAAAGGAGATGAACAGTTGAAGAACTGTTTCAATTAAAAAATTAAAAAGACCTGTAAATTAAGTTTATTACAGTCTGATGAAGAGTTAAGGATATGTATTATGTAATAGCGTTGCAAGGGTCAAGGTTCATCTCAAGGGAGAAAATATTTTTAAAAGTAATCATTCTGTGCTATCATTTTACTGTGGATGGATGACAGGAAAAAGTTATTTGGTAATCTTTCTGATAAAGTTAAATAGCCATATAAACTGAGTCAACACTAACCCTTGGCCAAATCCTTAAACTTTATATACCCCTAGTCTTTCATCTGCACAATCTAAACAGCAAAGGACTTGCACATTAACTAGTCCATGTCTACACGTGCTTCAGGCTCACAAGATAAAGCTTCATTTCAATCCTTGATATGGTGACACATGGGAAGTCACCCGTTGCTCAACTACCCTTGAGCCAGTACAGACCTTAGTGGGCCAGTTCTGTTCCATCCTGAGAAAGAAAACAGCAAGCATTAGAAAGAAGAAAAGGAAACTTTGTATCATGCTCTTAAGCCATTGTGCATTCTAAGTCAATTTTCCAGAACACTTTATCTAACCTCTTAAATATTTCATCATGGACTGGTTTAGCAGTAATGTTCACAGTGTTCCTCTTTGAACATGTTGGGATGCTTTATCCAGAGAGTACAGTATTGTGACTAAGAGAATACTAATAAGCCCTGAGCAAACCAATTTACATGCCTAAAAAGATGCAGGTGTCGGACTTTGATCATCAAACCTAACAATAGATAACATTTGTAAAGTGCTCACTTTGTGCAGTCATGTTTTCTGAACTCTTTTATTATCTGTGTAAATGTTCTCATGATTTCTTTTTTTTTTTTTTGCTTTATTTGGTTTTCTGTTTGTTTGTTTGCTTTTTGAGATGGAGTCTTGTTATGTTGCCCAGGCTGGTCTCGAACTTCTAGTCTCAAGAGATCCTCCCACCTCAGCCTCCTGAGTTGCTAGGACTACTGGTGTGTGCCACCACACCCAGCCTCTTGTATTCATGTTTTAAAACCCCATAGCACAGGTATAATTGTCATTCAATTTTCACGGAAGGTAAAAGTGAAGTGCAAATGTGAAGCAACCTACTCTAAGTCACAGAGTTATTAAGGTAGATGCAGGATGTGGATCCACTACCACATAGATGACCAGTAACCCAGTTAGATTGCTGCCAATGTCCTTTTGATATTCTTGTTTTATTTATAAAGTAGCTACTTTTCTCTACCATTTATGAACCTTATTTATGAGATAAAAATACATGTATTCACTTATGTCAATTTCTTTAAAAACTTTCCTTTTCTACTTGTTCAAATTGGTATTCATAGTAAAGTACTTTTCTAAAATCAAGTCTAACATTGTTTTTGAATACGAAAATAAAACTACTATTTGTTATGTAGCCCAACCAAATCTGGGAAGGCCCTGGGGCTGGGTGGGGAGTGAGGTCCAGGAGGGGCTGAGGATGCACCGTCCACAGAGCAGCATAGTGGTGGAATGAGACTCAGTATTAGCAAGAGGTGAGGACAATGAGGAGGAGCTGGATTGATAAATTACTATATTTGCAACATTGTATTTTCTTCACTCTTCACTGATGACTCATTCTGTAGTAGTGTATCATTTTAAAACACTTTTCTTCAAATTAAATAGTTTCTATATGCTCAAAGGGGAAAAGGCATGTAAAATCACACACAAAATGCATTTCAATCATAATGTCATCACCTAGAGCTAACCTCTGTTCATAGTTTTGCCAACAGGCAATAAAAAAGGTTGCTATTCTGGCTGGTGTCTGGAACTCAGGGGATTCTCAGGACACTTAATGATACATGCAAATCCAGTGGTAAAAATTAATGATAAAATATAGACAGCCAAAAAAGCAAGACCAATATTGATGCAGCACTTGAGGATTGAAAGTTTAGGCCACCTAACAAAGTAAGAAAGTTGAGATCATTTCTCAAGCTAAGATGCTACCTGAAGTTAAAGAGTGGATAGTGGAAGAGATGTTATAAATTCCGACTATAAACTTGTGCTCAGTTGCAGAAATGAGAACTAAGGAAGACACATGCTTTCCCTCTTTGCTTTTATATGTATTTATTTTTTATCTATTTACTTTTTTCCCCTCTCTTCGCTATTCTTATGCTTTTTAATACAAGACATGTGATTAGTGTTAATCTAATAATTCAATATTTTAATTTCAGCATATTAAAGGGAGATTGTCACTGAAAAAGAAATAAAATATCATTACACAAAGTTAGAAAAGAAATGCATGGGACTCTCTATAACTTGAAAAATTTAGTAGACCTGTATTTAAGTCATACATTGCAGAGAATTGTGAGTGTGGTTGTTGAGGCACATAGAAATGATTGGATTCACATAGATAAAAACTCAGCTAAGTTTTTGAGATGGTATCACGGTCAAAAGAATCACTTGTTGAATGAAAACTGTCCAAGATTTAAAGTGGACTTTGGGATGCCCCCTTCCACAGGCCAGGCGAATAATAGCCTTCAGAAGGTGAAATGAAGAGCATAGAGAACTATGGATTTAGGAGCTGCTTTCAGAGAGCAGAAATGGAGCTTAATTTAAAAACATTGCTTACCTTAAGGCAGGGCTGTATTATCTTTCCAGTGGGACCACAGAAGTGCTATGTATTAGGCATGGCCCTGTGCCTTCATTGTTCCCCTTACTGAAAAGGAGTGTTCATTGTGGTTTTCTGGACGTGTTCAACCTTTGTTTTTGTTGGTGTGGCGATAAGCAGATAATTTTTCTTTATAGTTCATGGATCTACAGAAAAAGAGGATCCACTCAGAGACAATGTTGAGATGATCACAGTATCCTGGAATATGGGACTTTTGAGTTAACGCCATTGAAAAGGGAGTGAGTACATTTTATGTGCCTAGAAAGAAATGTAATTTTTTTTTTTTTAATCAAGAGACCCACTGTGGTAGATCATAATATTGTCAAAGTATCTCCTCTCCTAGTGAGTCCATCCTTACAGAATGTCAGTCTTGAGCAAAGAGTAGTTTTTGGGCAAAAAATATCAGGAATGATGTGTGCTATTTCAGAGAAGTTTTCTACAATATCAAGTGGTTCTTCAATTGCTGTTTTTGCTGTGCCGCAGAAAACTGTCCTGTACAGTGGCTATTCCTTTAGCCTGGGTCCTATTGGAGAATATTCCTTTAGCCTGGGTCCTATTGGAGAATATTGAGTGACAGACAGCATTGAGCCATTGTATAACAAATGTGACAAACTTATATATATATGAATCCCACGGAGACTTTGAGACTATTTGTTACTATGGCATAACCTAGCGAGGATAACTGATACACTGAAAAATTAGTTAGGGAGAATCAATTTCTACCACTGCAGGAAATAAGGTTAGTATCAGAGCTGATACTCATTGAACTTGGAAAGCAGATATGTTATTTGTCCATTAATTCAATAAACACTTATTGAAGACACAACTGTACTTTGGAAACTGGGCTATTGATGTCCAGGAATTCATATGGCCAAGATTTTCTTCTTGTGGCGTGTTGGAAATTAGTAATCTAGGACCAAAAGAAAAATTGCTTTACAGAAAATACTGAAAAAATTATTGTGTAATTTTTGTTGACATGTACCAGTGTGAACCAAGTATAAAAGCGTGCAAAGTATTCAAGAATGAGAATCAAGAATTTGTCACCAAATCTGGTAGTTATTTAGAAGTGATGTCCCACATAATGTTTATAGATCAGCACAGGATCCAGGAAAAGAGATCTTTTCTTCCAAAGAAGAGGTTCCTTGGATCATATGAAAACATATCAGTTTAGCAAGTCCCAAGGAAAGAGAGCCACTAACTTTCATGATTTTAATAAATTGTTGGTTGACTGAGAATAAGCCCAATGTAATCTTTCATTCACCTGAAACTATGTAAAACTTTAAAAATTATATTCTGAGAACTGAGTATCTTTTCTTTCTTTCAAGAGTTGTTTAACTACCCTTATATTCTAATGGCACAAAATAAACTAGGGTAAAGAACTCCTTGTATCCTTGGGTATTTCCCACACCACTTCTAAAGTAAATCAATCATTAATCGGCAGCATAGACATTAAAGAAAGAGAAGAAGAATTGAAGCAGTAGTGATGCTTCTTCATGGAACTAGAGATAGAGCTTTCTGCAGCAAAATATAACAGGAAGCTCTTAGTGTGTGGGCTGTAGGACAGAAAACTTGGTGATTGTGTGGCTACAAGAATTACTTGAAAACGAAAACCAGTTACTGAGAGGAGGATAAATAGATGACAGGTTTTGTTTGTTTGTTTGTTTGTTTGTTTTGCATTGCATTGCAACTTTGGAAATATAAAGAATAATTAAAAGTACTCAGAATACTGCAAAATTAGTTCAAAATGTGACCCAATATTATAATATGGTCATAGTATTATCATTGTTTGGTAATGTTTATTTAACTTTGAATTCTGAGGGAGAATTAAGTAGATAACACTCCTTTACATAGTAATAATTCACCTCTTCCTTTGCCAACTTAAGACTAATAAAGGCTGTTCATACCTTTTCCTAAATTAGACATCCAAATTGCTCTACATCTCTGGAATTAAAATGACAATGAAGGGAAAAAAGACTATTTGATGTAATAAAGCAGAGAACATTAAAGTGGCTGTTTCCATATTCAACACCTCTGGAATGTTCTGACACTAACATTCTGGTGGAAGAGACGATAAGGAGAGAAGGTTCAAAAGTGATAGAAGACACACCATATGTATAGAAGCAGTCATGACAAGTGTCTTTTTTGTTTTTAACTCTTTATACATTTTAATAAAAATCCTATATCTTTCTGCCTATGACAACCTCTAAGACCCTTTCCAGTACTAAAATCTGAAAATCTTTGACTTTGTTTTAAACACTGACATACTTCCCATGTTCTTTCTTTCCTTTTTAAATTCCAGATGCCACTGGTGTAGAATTGGCTCTGGCTTCATGGCTGACCCATTGACTCTTAGCTCTATATTCATGCTTTGGTACATTTTAAAAAATGGTTTAATGTACTAATAGAAATTTAAACTCACTTACACGGACAAAATTACACATCTCTCAGAAAGCACAGTTCTCTCTTGATTATCCTGCTTGCTTAGTGCTTTCTCTAATTTATGGATTTGTTTTTTTTCCCCTAGCTTTATCAAGGTATAACTGAAAAATAAAAATGGCATATGTCCATAGTGTACAATGTGATGCATATATAAACACACACACACACACACACACACACATATATACACATTTACATCATGAAATGATTACCACAATAAAGCTCGTTAATATATCCATCACTTCACCCAGTTATCTTTTTTTGTGATGAGAATATTTAAGATTTACTTTCTTAGGAGTTCTCAAGTATAAATACATCATTATTAACTGTAGTTACCATGCTGTACAAAGGATCTCAAGAATTTATTCGTCCTGTATAAATGAAACTTTGCACCCTTTTACCTACATCTCCCCATTCCATCCCCCTCTCCCACACAATGAATGTTCTACCCTCTGCTGCTTGATTTTATGACTGTTACTAGCTTTACGAATTTTTATGCTTTTATGACCTTTGTAAATATTCCGCATATAAATAAGATCATACAAAACTTTTTTTCTGTGTCTGGTTGTTTTACTTAGCATAATGTTCTTCAGGTTGATCATGTCTCAAATGGCCAGGTTTTTTTTTTTTTTTTTTTTTTACTGGGGAATATTCTATTTTATATATATAGTATATATACACACACACATATGTATGTATAAATATCTATATACGTAGTTTACTACTGAAGAACAGGGGTTTGAACTGCATGGGTCTACTAACACATGAATTTGTTTCTGCCTCTGCTACCCGTGAGACTATAAAACCCAATCCTTCCTCTTCCTCCTGCTTAGCCTAGTCAATGAGAAGATGATGAGGATAAAGAATTTTAGGATGATTCACTTCCACTTACTGGATAGTAAATAATAGTAAATATATTTTATCTTCCTTATCATTTTCTTAATAAAATTTTCTTTTCTGTAGGTTAATTTATTGTAAGAATACAGTACATAATATATTTAAAACATACAAAATATATGTTAATTTGCAATTTATGTTATCGGTAAGGCTTCTGGTCAACAGTAGGTTATTAGTAGTTAAGTTTCTGGGCAGTCAAAAGTTATATGTGGATTTACAACTACCTGGAGGATTGAATCCCTTAACTCCTGTGTTGGTCAAGAATCAACTGTATACCACATTTTCTATATCCACTTATTCATCTATGGATACAAGTTGCTTCCATATCTTGTCTACTGTGAATAATGCTGCAATGAATGTTGGAATACAGCTATCTCTTTGGCATGCAGATTTCTTTTCCTTTCAATATATACCTAGAAGTGGGATTGCTGGATCATATGGTAGTTCTGTTTTTATATTTTTGAGAAACCCGCATACTGTTTCACATAATGGATGTACTAATTTACATTCATGTCATCAATTTGCAAGGGTGTCCTTTAAGCCATACCCTCATGAACAAGTATTGAGCATTTTTTAAAAACCCGTTGGCCATTTGTATATCTTCTTTTAAGGAATGTTTATGTAGCTTCTTTGCCAATTTTTTAATTAGATTTGTTTGTTTGTTTGTTTTTCACTTTTGAGTTGTTTGAGTGCCTTATGTATTTTGGGCATTAACCCCTTAACAGGTGTGTGGTTTGCAAATATTTTCTTCCCCTCCATAGGTTGTCTCATCACTCTGTTCATTCTTTCCTTTACTGTGCAGAAGCCTTTTAGTTCATGGAATCCCATTTGTCTATTTTTTGCTTTTGTTGCCTGTGCTTTTGGGATCATACCCAAAAAATCATTGCTCATACTGCAAAATCATTGCTCATACCAATTTCAAGAAGCTTTTCCCCTATGTTTTCTTCTAAAAGTTTTACAATTCCAGATCTTAAGTTTAAGTCTTTAATTGATTCAAATGTCTTAAGGAGTGGGACTTAAATGGACATCATAACACAGATACTAGTAATTTAATTGAGTGAAATCCTAAAGAAATAAATGCTTATATGGCCGCAAGTCAAAATACTTATCTTTTGCTTATATAGGAAAGTGAGTTGAATTACAAGAATAAAGACTTACAAAGCAACCACCACCAACAAATGCTTTTATATTTTGTGAAAAAAAATTGTTTTTAAAAAACCCCAAATTGTATAATGTTGATGATACTAACGGCAAGTTGCAGGGACATACATGTAAACTGTAGAGAGATTATTTTCTGTATTGATTTTGAGGAATAACTGGGGGGCACAGGAAAAGTATAGCCTAACTGACCTGGAAAAAATTGGTCTGATTTATGAAGAAAAGAACATTGATAGAAATATCACACACTCCCTTGCTGTAAGAAAACACCATTAAGAAAGAAAGTATCTCAATAATTTATTAATAATGGGTTTTTGGGTTTTTTGAAGTGTTTCTTTTTTAACTTTTATAGTCAACTAATTTTAGACTTACAGAAAATGTGCACAAATAGTACAGAGAGTTCTCATATACTTCTTACCCAGCCTTTCCTGAGATAAGCATTTTGCATTACCATTGTCAGATTATGACACATATCTCTACATCCTCATAAACACTAGTAGTCTTTTGTCTTTTCGGTAATTGCCATTCCAATGAAGAGTACTAATGAGCTATTTAATTGAAGAGTACTAATGAGCTACTCTGTAGAATGTCCCTTAGTTTTGGTTTGCCTCATGGTTTCTCATGATGAAAATGAAGGTATGCATTTTTTGGCAAGACCTTCATAATTAACCCTGTTACATTACTCTTAACTAAAGTACAGAACTGACCTTATTTGGACTTCTCGTTTTTTCCCCCCACCCAGTGAAATTTTTCTCTTCCAGGATCATATGCAAAATCCAGTTTCATTTTGTTTCTATTTGTTCTTTGTCTCTTCCAACCCATAACAATTCTGTAGTCTTTCCTTATGTTTGTGACATTGACATTTTGAAGAGTACTAATGAGTCCTTCAGTTTGGATTTCTCCAATGCTTTCTCATTATGAAAATGAAGTTAAGCATTTTTTAGCAAGAGTTTCACAAACATGATATCTTGTGCTTCTCAGAGTATCATATCACAAGGGTCATGATGGCAATATTTCTCAAAAGTGGTGATGCAAACTTTGTTCATTTGGTTAAAGGTGTGTCTGCTGGATTTTTCCATTGCAAAGTTATGATTATTTTTTATATAAACATCTTCTGGAGGTATACCTTTGGGACTATGTTTAACATCCTACTTCTCCTCAAAATTTTGACCACACATTTTAACATCCATAATTGTGTGCCACAATTATTACTATGGCGTTTTTCTCGTCGTGACTTTCCATCTTCCTCTTTCCTTCAACATTTTATTAATTGTAATTCTTCTGTAAGAAATAAATAGTTATTATCTTCCATTTTTATAATCATTCAGTTTTCTGTTTATATCCAAATAGACTCTTATATATTTATGCTATTATGTGTTAAAATCCAAGATAATCAGCATTAATTTTCTCAAATTGTCCCAGTTTTGGCACTGGAGCTCTTTCCACATGGCATCTGAGTCCTCTTACAAGTCCCCATTCCTTATTAAATACTTCTGAGATCTGGGCTTTAGATGTACTCATTGCTACTGGTTGTCATTACTTCTAGTCCTTTTAATCTGACAGAGTATGGAACATATGTACACATGCTAACCCAGGCCTATACTGATATTTATATTTCCGTACCTATTGGCTATGGTTTGAATGTGTCCCCCAAACTTCATGTGTTGGAAACCTAGTCCCCAAGTTTATAGAGCACTTGGAGGTGGGATCTTCAAAGGGTAAATAGGATTAGATAAGGTCATCAGGGTGGAACCCCATGGTGGGACTCGTGGCTTTATAAGAAGAGGAAAAGAGATATGACTGACACCCTCTTGCTCTCTTGCTGTGTGATGTCCTTCCCTGTGTTATGATGAAACAAGGAGGCCTTCACCAGATGTCACATAATACACTTGGACTCTATAGCCTCCAAAACCATGAACAAAATAAACTTTTCTTTTATGAGTGACCCACTCTGTAGTATTCTAATATAGTGACAGAAAATAGACTAAAATACTATCTTTATAGTTATCAAAACCACGAGTTTATACTGAAAGCTCTGATTCCAATCAATAACCACAGTGTTTTAGTTTTCCCCTCTCCTAATTTTCAATTTTTTCCTCCAGGAGTAAGAATCTCACCTCCAATATATGAAATATATATAACTATATTTTCAATTGTAGCATGCACCCTACATAGTTCCAGAATTGCTAAATCATACTTGTGTAAGAAACACATCTACTAACTAAATTAGAGCAGGTATGGACAGTTCTGTTTTGTCTTTAGCTAAACAGTTAGTAGGTGGTGTTTTCTAAGTTACTGGGTTAGTTCTTTTCTTCTACATTTCATCAGGGTAATTAGATTATTCATTTGCAATTCAGTTAGATTAATTTGTTAGTGCCCCTATTCCGTATAGGTTCCCTCTATATAGATGCCAATTCATTTGTCTACTTTTTGAGTAGTTAGCATGCCTATTAAACATTGCTATATATTTAAGAATCTAGACATATAGATAGATATACTTAGAAGAATGTCACTCCCTTCTCATACCTGTTCCTATTGCTTTTCTCTCTCCAACCATTTCTCACTCACCGCCTGGAGATAAACAATCACTTTCATTCCTGGTTTATCCTTTCTGTATTTATTTTGCAAAAATGGGCAGGTATGTGTGTATTTTCCTATAGCCCCTTCTTTCTTATATGAAAGATAGCAAACTATACAGTTTATTTATAATTTGCTTTTTAAACTTAACAGCATGCCATACAAATGACTCCCAATCAGTTCACAGAGACCTTTCTTATTTTTTTACGCAGTTGCATGGTACTTTACCTTTTGGATGTAGTAATCGTTTTCCTATACGTAAGTATTTACCTTGTTTCTAATACTTTAAAATTGCAAAAAGTGCTGCAAATAAAAAACCCTGTACACATATATTTTCTTATTTTTGGAAGTATACATTTAGTGTACATTCCTAGGAATTTCTGGGTTAAAAGATAAGTGCATATGTAGTTTGTTAAGTATTGCCAAGTTTTCCTACAGATGAATTTTATCAATTCGCATTTTTATTAGTAATATAACAGAGTTTGTGTTTTCCCACAACCACATTAAAGAATTATGTGTGGCCGGGCGTGGTGGCTCATGCCTATAATCCCAGCACTGTGGGAGGCCGAGACGGGTGGATCACGAGGTCAGGAGATCGAGACTATCTTGGCTAACACGGTGAAACCCTGTCTCTACTAAAAATACAAAAAATTAGCCGGGTGCGGTGGCGGGCACCTGTAGTCCTAGCTACATGGGAGGCTGAGGCAGGAGAATGGTGTGAACCTGGGAGGCGGAGCTTGCAGTGAGCCGAGATGGTGCCACTGCACTCCAGCCTGGGCGACAGAGTGAGACTCCATCTCAAAAAAATAAAAAATTTAAAAAATTTAAAAAAAAAGAAATGTGTGTATATACATACTGTATTTATAAATATACATAATTAATATATATCATACATATATAATTCTTATATATCAGATATGTGATAAATAGTATCTCAGCATTATCTTATTTCATTAACTATAAATAACGTCAATATTTTTTATATATTTAAAGACAATTTCTGTTTATATGTTTTTCTTTTTTTTTTTTTTTTTTTTTCAGATTTTTAGTTCTTTGTCTCTTTACCTTTACAGGGATATTGATTTGCCCCCTGCCTGTGTTATAAATAATCTCTATAAGTTAGTCAGTTGTAATTTTTAAAGATATTTTGTCATGCAAAAGTCTTTGTTTTATATTATCAATATAACAATCTTTTCTTTTATTCCCTTTGGATTTTAAATCACAGTTACAAAGGCTTTTCCCACACTGAGATCAAAGATAAATTCACCAATCTTTTCTCCTAGTACAGACGTGGCTTCATTATTTTTACATTTTGACACCTAATTCATTTCCAGTTAATTCTTCTGTATGATTTGAGATATCGTTTATTTTAACTTTTTAGAAATGGCTACCTGGCTGTCCCACTGCCATTTATTAATAAGCCAATCTTTACCTGAGTGAGTCATGATGCCAGTTTGTCACATATTAAATTATCATATGTATTTGAGCATAGTTCTGGACTTTCTAGTCTATCTAACTACTATATTTGTCTAGTCATGAGTATTTTGAGAATTAAAAAATGTTTTTCTCACCTAGATTTTTTTTGTTAAGTTTATACATATTGCTTGTTTAATTTATCTCTGGGTATTTAATCTTTATCTCAGATTTAAATGAGTTTGCTTCCGTTGTTGTGTCCTCTAACTATTATTTGGGTATATAAAGGCTATTTATTTTACTATGCTAATTTCATATGCTAACTCATTCAATACATTAAGAATTTGACATAGTTTTAACATTGGTTCTCTGGAGTTTTTCAATATACTCTCCTATTATGTACAAATAGCGATAATTTTCCTTCTTTTCTGATTTTTGTGCCTCTAATTGATTTCCTTAATTTAATTGTCCTGGCTAATATTTGTACTACAATGCCAAATAGTGAAGATAACGGGCTTCCTTGCTTTGTACCTAATTTTAGTAGAACTATTTCTAAATTTTCCCCATTAAATAAAATAAGATGCTGGCTTTAGGACTAAGTAATATATGTATATTTAAGAAAGTATTTCTCCATTCTTCTTTTCTTTAGAGTTTTCTTCATAGATGCCTGTTGAATCTTGTCAAAGAAATTTTCACCTTCTATGAAGATAATCATGTGATAATTGTATCAAACTAAGATGAATGATGCAATGAGTATAAATTATTAAGAAGACAAATTGTGGAGAAATAGTAGGGAGAGACTGACATGTAAAGTCTCACATACTGTGCAGTGGGAAGGGCTTGAAATAACATGTATTAACAAAAGGAACCACTTTTAAGTTACAAGAATCTATCAATTTTTAAAAAATGGGAATTGTTTTTCTCAGGCATATTTATATTTCCTAAAGAACAATAGAATTTCATATGATGAACCCAGAACCAGTGAAGCAGAGAACGTCTTTTTCTTCACACTGTTGCTATGGAAACTTCTGCTATGATATCTGATTTCATGATGAATAGTTATGAACAATTACACATGATAAGTGTAAGGCAGGAAGGCAGGAAGGAAGGAAGGCAAGAAGGCAGGAAGGCAGGAAGGAAGGAAGGAAGGAAGGAAGGAAGGAAGGAAGGAAGGAAGGAAGGAAGGAAGGAAGGAAGGAAAAAGTTGCAGCTATAATGTACTTTAACCTTTTGTATAATTTATCTGAGATTTTAAAGGACTATCCAGCTGCTTCATATTCTTAGACTTTCCAAAATAATTTCCAATGTATGTGTTATTATGAAATGAGATGACTAAAATGCTGGTATTCAGTAGTTTAAGGTCTATCTTAGCTTTATCTATCAAAATATAACATTAAAAGTAAAACTACAATAGTGACCAGGTTTAAGTAATAACTTTGTCTTTAGAAATTCTTTTTTTTCATTTTTGCTTAAAATTTTTGGTAATATCAATTATTATGAACTGATCTTCATGGTCAGAAAAAGCACCCAAGATCATTTTTCAGCATGTAGTCTTTAGTTGCAAGAGTTAACGTTAACTTCCACTGGATTTGTCCAAGAAAAAGTTCAGAATAAAAATGTATGTGCCCTGTTTCAAAAATTAAGCTGACCTATGTATTACTTATAATAATCCAACATTAAATTAAAAAGTCAGTAGAATAATGGAAAGTTACTCTTGTTTATTCAACTAAAATGCCTATATATAATTAAACTATAGACCTAAGAGTTAAATAGAGATTTTAAAAATCATTATTCCAGTTTAACAGGCTGTATGAGATGTCATGTGTGTTTCCAGTTTGCAGAAATAAGAGCTCTGGGCCGGGCGCGGTGGCTCAAGCCTGTAATCCCAGCACTTTGGGAGGCCGAGGCGGGTGGATCACAAGGTCAGGAGATCGAGACCATCCTGGCTAACATGGTGAAACCCCGTCTCTACTAAAAATACAAAAAACTAGCCGGGCGTGGTGGCGGGCGCCTGTAGTCCCAGCTACTCGGAGGCTGAGGCAGGAGAATGGC